>NC_134277.1:36895356-37255356 GCF_949628215.1 Phalacrocorax aristotelis
AAGTAAAAATCCCTCTTGACTCTACACCTGCAGTGTACTTCACCATGTCCATGAGCAGAGACTGGAGAGGAGAGGTAAGCAAGGCAGCGCAGATGGCAGATGTCACTGTCAGCAAAACTCCCCAAAGCCTTCAGTGATGTTTAGTTTCCTAAGGATGAGCTGCAGTTCTACTCTGAAGTTGAAGAGCTCATTACTGTTTGTTATTTAGGCAGCAGAGAGTGGATCTGACTGCACTTCTAACATGCTCTTATAAGTTTAATATAGTCCTGCTTTTGTTTAACTGCTTACTGCAGCTCACCCCAGTGGAAGGACACAGGAACTTGCAATCATGCCAAAAAATATATCAAATACAAATCTGAAAATATATAACAAGCAAGCTTCTGAAAGGTAAACCTACAGCTTAAAACTGGTAAGCGAAGTAGTACATAAGCTGGTATTTAACTCAGCAGAAAGACTTCAGCAACCACCAGCCCTTTGTGAGGGACCATCACCACACATAGGCCAGTAAGCCTTTCAACCTGAGAGCTTCAAATACAGCAGGTGACTTTAATCCAGGTAATGTGGAAAAACAATATGTACCAAGGAATTTGGCCCCTGGGAAAAAGACTCGTAGCAGAAGACTAGTCATCAAAGCAGCGTGTGTTGTCTGCAAGTGGGTCTTTTCATTATCCTAATTCCTATTGGGCGTCCTTGCGTGGGGTGCTGTACTTGCTGGGCTTACTACCAACTGCAAATTGGTGAGCGTTATACCATGCCTGCACTCTGTGCAAAACCACCAGCCCGTTGCCTTGCAGACTGTGCAAAGACAGGAGGGAGCCCAGCCAGGCAGGCAGTGTTTGTAATATGTCACCCAGCAATTTTGGAGGCAATGCCATCTGGCCTTCAGCTTTCCAAGAGTGCAGTCCACCTCCAACCCACAGCAGACAGCTCAGAGAGGAGAAGCTCCTCTCACCAGACCTGCAACTCCTTCACACCCCTGCAAAAGCAAAGAAACAAGTGTTGTCTGGGACAGCATAAAGCTTGCAACTGGGGAAGAGTTGGAGGAGAGAGAAAAAAAATGAAATAAAAATCTGTGGTCAAGAAACAAATCAAAATGTCAGGCAAGGGTGACAGATTTCTCTACTGCTATACCACTGTGCCTCAAGGCACCTCTCCAGCATCTGTACTCCCACTAGGTAGTGAATGGTAGCTAGAGCAAAGGCTCATGCCTAAGAAGGTACTGTCCATTGCCACTCTGGCTGGGAAGCCACTGCACATCCATTTCCCTGCCATTAAAACAAGGTACCTGATATCTTCTCCATAAAGCACTCTGAGCTTTGCTGATGAAAAGTACTTTATCAGGCATCATTCCTATTAAATTCTTTTTGTCATGACACAAGATCTTCACTCAGAGAATTTTTTTGCTGAGTCAATTTACCAGCCTTTCAACATTTATAATGCAAGATGCAGGAAATGTACTACCATAACTCTGAATTTTGGTCCCTTAATGGGATTCATGCTTACCACTTCAGTAAATGAAGCCCAGTTCATCCACTTCCTGTAAAGACTGACTCAGTGTAAGTTTGAAAAAGAAACTGTAGTTTGTGAACTGCATATTTTTCTGTCTAAAGGACAAAAACCTAACTGTGTCAATATGTTAGATATTACATTTGGAATTTTGTTTTGTCTTTAACTCTTTTTTAACACACTTTGTTTTAATCTTATTCTTAGATATATATTTTTTTGAGAGAGAATTAGAAAGCACATAGTAACACTTGGAGATTCGTCTATTTTCTCTCCCAAACTGGCATATGGTTCTTTGCTAGTAAGATTTCACACTTCTGGCTGACATATAATCTGTTTGCTAAGAAAATAGGCTTTTATCAGGTTGTGGAAAGTCTCTTACAAAAAGAATAGCCAGTGTATTTTGATAGTTCTCTAAACATCTGGAACTTTTTCTTTTCTAAATTCATTAAGACTTTGCTCTCCAGGCAGACTGAAAGCATTAGCAGGGTCCGAAGGCGACAGGCAGGGTGATGTGGTATGTGCTGTTTAGAAAGCACAGTGGCATGGCTGAAATAATAGAGATAAAAGGGAAAGTAGGGCTAAACCACGAACGCATCCAAAGCCAGCTGGCTCCCAACAGGAATTTCCATTTTGGTTTTGAAGGGGCTTGGTTAGGTCGCACAGGCTAGTGCCGATCCCCACTGACCTCCATGCCTGGTGACATTTGCCCAAGGAACGCCGCTGGGTTGAGGACACAAAGCAGAGAACAGAGTTCAGGTGCCTGGCGAAAGGCTTAGATGTGCTATGGGACCTGGAAGAGAGGAAAAAAAAAGCAGCAGAATTTCAGAGGGAACGGGTCTCAGATCAATCCAAAATCAGCTGTATTTCATCATTCTTGGTGAAAGAAAAACAAACAAATTCATTCTGGTTTTGGCCAAAAAAGAAGACTAACTCCAAGCTTTTTCAATTCAATTGTTTCTTGATGAAACAATTGTTGTGAAATTATACATCCAAAAAAATTCATTTTGTAAATGTCAAAATAAAATATTTTTATTTTTAGAAGGTTGGCAACTTTTTTTTTTCCTGACAGTAAGTGGTCATTGCGACCAGTATGCAGTGTCGGGTTTCTTTTTCATGGCTAAAATTATTCTCCCTTTCCATCTTTGGGGGGGTATTTATGGCTTTATAAGGCCATTTAGTGCTCCATAAGCTTTCCTCAAAACCAGCCACAGGTTTCCCAACAGAGGAAGGACTCCCTCACAATTTTTTAAATCCCTAGGACAACCTACTGGTGACAAGTTTTATTTTTACTCACACAGGGCGTTGGCTAATGAGTAAATATTGCAACTTTAGAATTCATTTTAATAATTCATTCAACATTTATAGCTCAAAATGAAATATCAGTAGCTAAATTGTATATGACAACATTGATCATACTGCAGAGGTTTAGGTAAACATGCTATGTATTTACAAAAGCTTGGTATATATTAAATCTCAGGCACACGATCAAGTTATACAAGTTTAATGAGCTCCTTGTTGGCTGAGAGGAGGTTTAAATGAGCTCCAGTTAGATAAATGTATCTGACTGCATTTCCACAGGCTGAAAGGGCTTACAGAGAGAGTCACAGCAGTTCTGCCATTTCATGTGGGCCACATGATACTGCCATCAGTGGCACACGCCATGAAAAGACCTGTGGTAATCTTCTGTGGAACTGGTGTGCAGCAGCTTTGGCTTGGGGAGTCAAAACCACTCACATTGTTTTGCAACTGTCTCCAGTTGCATTGGTTCACAACCGCAAACCACCAGGCATGTTAACATCGTGAAGCTCCATGGGGTGGGTTTTTTTTGCAAAGCCAGTTCCTGCCCAAAGCAGCTCTGTTTCTCTTGCAGAAATCATGCATACCAGCAAAACCTTAGCCACTGAAACAGGGCTGTCCCACCTAGGGAGATCACCGTTTGGGGTAATGCTTTGTTCTCCAACAGCTATGCTGCGCTTCTCAACTGGAGCTCTAGGGTACCTCACACCAAATTTTCATATTGGACAGTAGGCAACCATTACACAAGCCATCCTCACTGGTAAGATGACTGTTAGTCACAGCCCTGGGACACTCCATGGACCTTGAATCGCCCTGATGACAATAGCCCTAAGTCAGAGCAGAAACCCATTCGTGCAGTGGTACCAAGGGCCTTCTGCTGCCTCCACAGCCTGCTCTGTTGGGATGATGGCAAACTTTAAATTCTCAGAGTCGTCAATTCAGTGGCTTTTGGGAGCTGAACATCTACTTTCAAAGAGGAGGAAGAGGAGACCTCAGTAGCTAATGCATTTGGCAAACCATAAGGTAGCAAATTCTGTTTTGTTGCTACAAGGGATAACTTAAATATATATTTACATATTATTTCTAGATGATGCTTGAATCATTCCAGAGGAAGACACGTTGCATTATAATTACTAAAAATAACACAGATGTTTCTCTGGTTTTGCTGCTTAGTGCTCAGCTTTTGTATAGTACTGCCCAAATACAGGTGACCTTATACTGCAATATAACTATTTCTTCATTTCTTATCTTCTCTTGATTTGAATCAGAAAACAGGGGGTTTTGATAAGAAATACGAAACAAATTTCTGCAGCAAGCAAAAATGGTCCCAAATCCCAAAGAGCACTTGTACATTTCCATAATGGCTGCAAGACTCAGAAAGCTGTGGCACTTTGTTGTGTCTTGGAAGGGAATTAGTAATCTTCATGTGCTTTGTCCCGGTGATTGAAATAAATTACTTGCTTAAATTGCTAAGCAAGATGACCCATCTGTTGGCCCATGCATGTTCAGATTCTCAGCGGGTTTATTATTCCAAATAATGACTGCCATATGCAACAGTAAACAGTTCTTTTAAAATTGACAGAAAGATCCTGTGCTACTTTTGAAGGCAATTTACAAAAGTTATTCATGTTCCTCTCAAGAAGCTGCCATTCAACTAAACTTTTAGAAAGTGATCCTGACTGGTTTACCCTGACTGAGCTATTGCACTGCTTTTCTGTGAAGGCAGAGATAAAACGATAGCAGGGGTCTGGACTGGATCAGATCCATTTTTCATGAATGAAAAAGACTGAAAATTATTAATTATACAGCTCTGCAGCCCCAAACAGCACTGGGCATGTCCTGGTTTATTTATTTATTTGCATTGCCAACACAACTACCAAGTTGCAAGAACAATCAGTATCTTTAAGCATGTATTACAGAATGCATCTAAGCTGACAGTAGTCACACTAACACTCCCCAAGCCACCAAAGAAAAAGACTCTGCCAACACAAATTCACTTTCCTCTTTAGAAATGCCTGAATGACTAGCTGAGCTCTGTAATGCTCCTTGATGGTCAACAAATTCAGCCTCTGTCAGACCCGGGGAGGTAGAGTATCCCAGGGGTGAGGGCTTCCCCCAAGCTGGCTGTGCCAGAAGTCCTCAGAGGGATAAACCAGGAGACTGCTAGAATTAGCATCTCTGGTGGTGTCTGGGGCTGGGACAGAGGGCAAAGGTAACAACAGGACCTGAGTCAGCACAGAGACATGTCACTTGCTGTCAGCATGTCCAGAATGAAGGGATCATGGCACAGGGAAATTTCATCTAGATAGGGGAGTGGTTTCCCTGGTGACAAATTAATGAGTGCAGCTAGAGATGAACATCAGCCTACGCTGATGAGTATCGTCAGGTTATTCCCTGGGCAGCTTCTTCTGCTTCTGAGTCACTTATTAAGCCCCTGTTGAAGTTAAAGCTGGCAGAGCCACAGCACTGAGCAAGCACAGTGCAAAAAGGTCATCTGTTCTCAGGGAGGGAGATGCTGGGGAAGGCGAGCCCACACCCTGCCAACCATACTGTTCTGCAGACACCCACAGCTCACCACGCTAGGTGGGACTAAACAAAACCACACTTACCATCAAACACTGTGCATGCCTTGACAGGTTAAATCATGTGCCTGTGGGTTGGATTTGATCACCTCCCTTTGTTTTATTATTCTTTATTGCTGATTTTCTGTTAAATCCCACTGGTTCCCATCCTCTAACCTTTCCCTGTTAGGGAAGGGCTGAAAGCCAGACTTTCACAAACAGTCCTCAGATATGCCTACTTAATAAATAAATAAGTGGCAAGTCTCCTTTTCATAACTTCCTTTACCTCTAATTTAGACCATCCCTGTTTCATCCCCAGGCTGAACACACGTTCAATTCATACAAGCCCCATAAACCATGTTAAGACCAGAGAGTATCCATGATTTGTTCATGATGTTAACAGTGACTCACCATGGCCAGATTACAGATGTTAAATTGCTGATGGATGGCCCACATCCAGCACGTGGTATTCAGCTGAAGTATTAATCATGTGTGGAAAGATCTTTCTTTTTCTTTTTGGTCCTTGTGAATAATGAAACCTCTAATACAGTATATTGTACTTTACAAGCTCACTGAAATGAACTCCTTTCTAAAAAGAGAAAAGGATAACACTATTAAAACAACTGAATGCTGTACATGACATGATGACATATTAGGACTTTGTGGATAGTTAAATGAATACACTTGCTTTTTGTTGATTTATGCCAGTGGAATGGACCTTTCTTTACAAAGCTCTTCCCCATGAAGGGAGGTTTTCTTGTTTGCCTCTTTCTTTGTTGGAAACAGCTAACTGTTGAGTGTGATACTGGCTTGTTAGAGAGTTGTTAATGAAAAATGCAAAAGAAAAACATATCAAGGAGCAGGGAAGAAAGACTAAGTGCAGATTTGGGTAAGAAATAACTCATCTGGAGTTGGAAATGTTTTCCCTGGGCATGCTGGCAGAGGTTTATCTTCTTCTGACGTACTGAATGATTATCAAGTGTGGAAATTTTCCACACCATTTTTTAGGTTTCCTTTTCCTTTTCTTCAGACATGAGTATTTTCATTGGTAAAGGGATGGCAAGTTGTCCAGGGAAATATGCATTAACTACCTGTGATAAGAATGCTTATTATCATAGATAGTCCTTTTTCCTTTTCTTCTGTTTTAATGCCCAAATGATCCAATGGCCAGTCCCACAGGACTTCAGGAAGAGTCTTTCCATACGCTTCTCTACATTGAACAGCTGTTTTCTTTAGTAACACATTCTGGACTGGTTTTCTGCCAAGTCACGCTGCATTGATAACAAGGAAGTATATTGAAAATTAAAAAAAAAATTTAAAAAACAGACACACACAAAAAAAACCACAAACCACCATGGAACACACTGAAGAGAAAAATCAAGTAAAGGTCTCTGCATAAATGGAGATACTACACACCAGAACCAATAACTCGCTCTTCCACGCCCAGACACAAAATTTTGCTTGTAAAAAGACAGGACAACAAATTTGCAGGTGAACATCATCACTCTGTGGAAGAATGCAAATGAGAGCCTGACTAATTTGTCTGGCTTCTTAGGTTATGCTAACTTCACTGGCATACCACATTAGCTCAGTGACTATTTGCTAGTATGCACACGTAGTAAGCTCGACCTATCCAAAATCAAACAGGGACACACCAAACCAGGTACTTGACCTTAGGTCTCCTAAGTTTACCACAGTGTTCTAAAACCTATTTCACCTTTTCTCATTGAGGGAAGTAACTAAGTTAAATTGCAGTGGGAAAAATAATACCTCTTTTTTGTTGAAATTTTTTCAAAGCGGGAAATTATGATAATTTTAACCTGCTCTGTTCAACCTGGCATTTCTGGTCCAAGGCAGGACTTATGTGCTCCCAGACTTTGTTTTAGGAAACCATCTGTAATTCAGAAAGCGTATCAGCATGTGTTTAAGTGAATACAATGTGAGTACCCAATTAAAGCCAAACATTTTGTGAAGTGCTTTCCTGAAGCGAGGTATAGAAGAAAGGAATATAATGTGTGTCAGCCTCCTCCACACATGAAACAGTGGTTAGCACCTTTGCTGACAATCTCAGAAGTGGAGAAGGATCCAGAGTCCACCTGGCTTCATGAAACAGATAAGGCTTGGAATAAGCTTACATTTTCTAATGTGTTATATTTATTACAGTAGAATTAAGTAGTGCTGTTTTGACAAGTCATTTAGCTGAATGACTCTAGCCAGAAATATGGGAAACCTGTTTTGCATGTGAAGAGCTTGGAGTTGACATTTTCCCACCTTGCACTATAAAACCAATAATCTCTGAAGCTGCTCTCTGTAGCCTGGGTTTTGCTTTCAAACAATGCTGATATTGTGCAGAAGTGCTCTATCATACAATGGATCACCGCCAAGGGGACAGATGAGGAAAGCTGTCACCCATTTTTTACTTCTAGATTCAGTCATGTCTTTTCTGATGCCTGCTTTTCTCTTTTTTTCAAATTTGTTTCTCATCAATATTCATACTCATAACCTCCTATAGTTTAGCTGGACTAGAGAATCACCTCTTCTCCATCATACTGTCTTGTGTTATGCTTAATAACTTGTTTCTTCAGACAGCCCATTTGCTTTTGCAGGTACAAGATCACAGAACTCTATTAACTGAACACATCAGTTGGAGCAAAAATCTGCCTGTAAAGTGGATGAGTGAAGATATTTAAGAACTCAAATACCTTGATGCAGTACAGTACTATGTACTGGGTCTCCAGAAATAACCACATGCTTCAAAAGAAAGTATGAAACTCCAAAACTGAAGTGTCTCATCCCTCTTAAGGTTCTTCTTAAGGTGTGACCAAAGACAATAATGTATCAAAAATAAACAAACGTATCTCGGAGCAGGAAAATATTCAAGAAAAGCACCCAACAGTCAGTTTCTTCCTGAAAGGGTGAACAAATAGAATAAGGTTCTTCTTATGCGGCACTGCAGCTGTATGAGAAGCAAGGATAACAGTAAATCAAAAAATTAGAGGCTTGGAAATATTTTCCTATGCTGCTGAAAAACCTACTGTTAATGCAAACCATACAGTATGCTCTGCTCCTCAATATGAAAAAAGCAGATGGTTTTGATATGACCATGGCTGTCGCTTCAGAAGGTAAATTCAGAAGTGAAGCAATGGGTTTCTGGATCATTCAGTGTCAAGGCTAATGGAGATTTCTGGTAATGGTATCACGGATAAGTAGGGACATTCCCTGAGCAGTCAGAGGCAGCAGAAACGACATCCTGCTGGCTGTAGATGCTGAGGGAAGAAAACACCTGGGAGAATATTTGGCCTCAAGGCTGCTGCTATTTTGGAAGATGTGGACTTACTTTTGCAGGGAAAGGAAGTAATTAATATAGGCGTATGTGGAACAACTGAAGATAGCACTGCAAATCTCTCCTGATAGCCATGGCTAGCTATAAATACTTCTCCTACACTCTGTGTGCCATAACATGAGATGATAACTGATACGTTCAGACAGGGATGTCAAGAGGGGGGTGGGGACTGGAAACTCCATTTTGGGCGCCAAGACAATTTTCTTGAGAAAGGAAATATGAAACCGGCAGAGGGTGGAATGCACCTCACGCAGAGGGACTGATGTAGGCTTTGGCCTGCACACCTCTCACACCCACTTCAGTCCTCGAGACACCATTTAGAGGGGGCTTGAACAGGGAACAAACCGGCATGGGGTCAATATCACACTAGTTTAATTAATCACTACTGCATTAGAAGCAATAACTGGGGAAATATAATAATAGTTGGGCAATATGAAGCAGCTGCAAAGTTTCTTAGCAACTTTAAGAATGACCCTTCAACCCTTTCTCATTACTCATATGATTAATGCATATCCATGTGAATAGTCTCACTGATTTAACTCACACTACTTCCACGAGTGGGGACTTCAAAATCAGACATAGAAATATAGAATTATTCTCTCTTCCCCAGTTATTTCAAATCCAGATTTAGTTAAGTGCGGTGATTAACTCAATAGACCTTGCCCCAGAGAGGCTTTCCAGGAACTACTCTGTAACTAGGGGATCTGCTTTAATTTAAAAAACAGTATCAACAACCATAGTATAATCTCTCTTTCTAGACCCACCTGTATCGATGATGTTGTCTGAACTTATTTTAAAGTTAGGTGTTCATAAGCAATCTTTAAAAGCCATCTCCACTTTGATTCAACACATGAGAAGTCAAGAAGGAAAAAAAAGGGGGCAAAACATGAAGGACACAAAAAACATAATAGAATGTCTTGTAAAGTTTCAATTAAAAAGAAGTTTTGCCCAAATATATTCAGTTTTGCAAAACTGCCTTTATTTTATTATTTTTTTCAAGAAATTTTCGTGAGTCTAGTAAGTAGCTATGGATAGCAAAATGTTTATTTTTCCCTGGAACACCAATATAATATTTTTCCACTCAGTGTGGTCTGTATTCTTGACGTATGCAACAAGCTTAGACAACTTCCTCAGTATCATTATTCACTGGGAACCTCTAGCCCATCTCTTGTTTCATCCCTAAGTAACCTTCATCTATCTTTTTCAACAAATTTTCTTCAACTCCTTATGAATCACTTTGCTGCTTAGAGAAAATCCCCCTCATTACAAGCAACATAATTATGAATGGGTGAGGGAAGCTAAGAGAATACTGTTCTTGTGGTAATGACTTCATATATGTTTTCGTCATGGAATCATCACTGGTATTCTAATCCATATTTCAATTAAAACTGTAGGGTATTTTTTAAGTGACACAAACTGGGGGACTTTCATCAAATGCTCCAGTATGTGCCTGCTCTTAACACCTCTCCATCAGGTTTGCATTAGATGTACAAATCACATCTCTGTAGTTAAAAATCATCTCTGTTCTAGGCAGAGTGCTGGACAGACCCAATTTGGCAATGGTAGCAGGTGATTTATGGTCCATTTCAGATAATGTTTCAGCTTCCATAAATAAGGACATGAACTTCTTTACACCACCAAGCTTAGCCCATGGCCTTATTCTCTGTCTGTATATTAACACTCAATTTTAGATGGCAGATGGCATATTTTCTTTACGGCTGTGTCAGAAAAGTTGCTCATCTCCAGGTTTACAACACATCCAGAAGAAAACTGAACAAATACACACAGTGGGAGCAGCTTTGGATAAATAAGGTTCGTATTTACCAGTATTGTACAACTCTGGATATTTTTGTTACCTCCTCCATTTCTCAAATTCAGCTAATGTCTGTCTCCATATTCTTTGGATATTTTTGCACACCAGTCCTCACACATAACAACTTTTCGCGTTGCTAGGCGCCTTCATTTCCATCCCTTTCTGCACCAAGGGAGCATGAATACTGGTGGCCATATTGGTCCTACCACAAGCTGCTCACACACTCTGTTGGGTTACTTTCTCGTCCTGGTACGTTATTCTCTGCTACAGAATTACTAATAGTTATTACTTAACTTTAGCCAAGCATTTCTGGTCGTCCTCTGGTTTGTCCCAGGTCAAAACATCACCTATAAAAATTACTCTTTCTCTGTGTCACTAAAATGCACTGCATTCTCAGCAGATCACCTCAGGCACCCCAAAAGGCCTTAATGGAAATTGTGTTTCCCAAAGGATGTGTTAAATTTGCATAAACAAACATTCTTAGTTTTAATGGAATGAATGATCACAGAATTGTGTCTTTCAAACAGAAATTATGTCGTTAAAGAGTAAAATACTGGGTTAGTGCAGTATATAGCACTCATATGGAAAGGTATTGGCACTGAACTCAGAAGTCTTACCACACCTGCCTCATTGTAATAACACACCCATTCTGCAGTTGTCTTATCTCCACTGGTTTCCAGTGTCCAAAAAGTTCAACTGTTTAGAGGTGCACTCCCAATGCGACACACTTCCCAGTGCTGCACTGTTCCAGCATGTCTAAGATTGCTCCTATAACACTGCCCTTTTGGTCTCTCTTAGCCTCCCAGACACTCCCTTTACTGTAACCCAGAGGTTCATTTACTCAAAGCAAAGCAATACAGTGAGCTGCTCTGACAGAAGTTCTTTTTACTTCCTTCTTTATACAAAACTAGCAATAAATAAAGCCAAAATTTGACATTTTCAATTTGCATGTTAAACTTTTCTCCCAGCTCCTACTGACTTGGAGCAGCTTGGAGCAGAGCCAGACAGATGTGAGGATGTAGTTCATCTGAGAAGGGAAACTAGAGTATAATTTGGCAATTCTTCTGGGAGGAAAAGGCATACCAAAGAGAGCCAAGCCTCTGAAGAAGTAAAATATACGTTGCTCACCTCTTCTCCCAGTATTCCAGCAGTAAAGCGATATACCTTTATTAATATTTATTGCCACTGAGCAGCATACAATAGTTTATAGAAATTGCTGGCATCAAAAGAAAGGAGGTGAGCAAGGAGAAAAGGATGGGCAAGAGGGACAGGTGAAGTTGGATAAGCTGTCCCAGCCAGTGATGATAGAGGGTTTGACTAACCGTTCTGAAAAACTGGTATGGCCAAAGAAGCAGAACTTGTTCTCTGAATGGGCTCCCAACTGAAGGTTTCCAGTACAAGAAAGTCCTAATTACAAATTAACCAGGCAAACTAACTCACTATGATGTGGACACTGTCAAGCCTGCTTTCTGCCAGATGCACAAAGCAACTTCCAGAATGAAGAGGAAAATCATGTGCCCAGAAACTGACTCTGTTTCTCAGCTATTAGGGTGAAGGGAGCTCAGAGGTGTCCACATGTGGCGCAGCTGGGTTCCCAGCACAGGAACAGAACAGCTGTGGAAGGACTTAAGGGGGGCACTGAAACCTATCCCAAAGCAGTGCAAGGCACCGTCAAGGGTTTTCAATCTTCACTGCAAGTGATGGATCCTAAAAGCTAGCAGAAACACTTGCCTATAGCTTACATATTTCACTCTCCAGTGAAGCCAGTGACAGGTCCCCTCCCATTAGCTGAACTCTGGATTTATCAGGAGCAGACATCTGTGGTCACCGTCTACTGGGACCACCCATCAGCAGCAGAAAATGCCTCCATGCACTCAGTGAATATCAGGAGGTCGGGGGTCACTTGCTCCTACCAGTTGACTAAAAGTACCTCCATACAGCCTGAATGAAAGGTCATTTTAAGATACTGTGCAATTCACTGGCAGGGCACAGCTCAGGACAAGACAAAGGCAACAGAAGGAGCCAGCCTCATTCCAGCCCTGCTCTGGCTTCAGAAGTCATCACATTCCCTATGATAGCAATTTAAACCATAAGCCTCTTATCAGCCACACATTGTATTACAGACAGAAATGCAAACACAGATATTTCGCCCCCTTCCAAAAATAGCTTTTGCTTTTTTCCTTTTTAGAAAAGGACAATATGAGGGGAAAAGAAAAGACCATTTTGTTTTTCTGCAAGGTTTACATCTTTCTGGCTCCGGAGAAACTGGTAGCAGCTGGTTTAATTTCCTCAGTTTCCCGTGTCAAAGGTTCAAACACAGTTGTAGATACTCTTTATGAGTGAAATGTTCTCCTGCTCTTTGGATCAAAAAACTTTTAAATGAAGTCAGATGACTCCATTTCAGTGTGCTGGGAAAGCTTGGGTGAACTCTGTATAGATACATTTCTCCTCACATTTACAAGCACTGCTCTGCAATGAGGTCTCCACAGTGAAATATCTGTCTTTTCAGTGGCCATTCAGTTTTCCTCCTTTGGTTAACTCTTTCTACCCAGTCCAAAGAAAACTCACCCTTCACCAAAACTTCAGGAAAAACAGATACAAAATCTAGATTGGATTTACATTTCATCTGCCCCAAAATCTTTTCCATCATCAAATAAAGATCAAGTAAATGTAGAAAAAAAAGAGAAGCGGTAGAGGTAGGATTAGAGAGGGAAAACATTGAGAAATGTGAAAAAAAATCATCACAGGGAAAAACAGATTCCAAATGTAAACCTAGTGGTCTGGACAATGAAGACTTACAAAGGAATCTGCTCATAAAGAGGCTCTGACAGCCCAGAAATGTCTCCCAGCAGCAGCTGTCAGGAGTGGGAGGACAAGCCCTATTCCTCTCCTCCAGAAGAGATGATAGTTCCTTATTGTGAGAGTAGGTGCTAATTGTTATTTCCTTTCTAGGACTGAGGGGGGCTTTTAAATCCATCCAATGCATCAGTAAGATAGGCTGTGACAATATATATATACATATTTGGCAAGATGGAACAGCATGGGGCTGTCCCTATCGCGGCTGAGAGGCGAAATCGAAAACAAGTGCTAGTGGGAAAGTTTAGTGCTTCTAGTATGGGGGTGCATTTGGTTATCCATGTGAGGGGTTTCAAGCAGTGGGACCACAGCGTATGTGACCGCAAGGTATATGATAAGCTGCACATCTAGCAGCTTGCAGGTAATGAATGGAAAGGCTCTTGGGTTTTCCCTGTGTGCATCAAGTGCAAAGGTTCACATTTTTGTTCAGCCGTACACCAGCAGTGGAAACCAACACCGGTCACTGGGGGACCCTTTACACTTCAGCAGGTGAAGGTGCTGACTCCACTTCCCGCAGGCAAGCCAGACCTCATTTTGCTGACTAAAGAAGATGCCACTTAAATTAAAACTTGTGTGGCCATATGTTTCAAAACTGTGGGTCATATTTTACACAAGAATGGCTGTGACAGGCTGTGTATTTGTGCTGATTTGCTGTATTTCCATAGTGCCCTGCTGAATAAAGCTATCAAACTTTATCCTGCTTTTAAGTTAAAAAAATAACTAACAATCCTATGTGTCAGAAAGATTCCTTATGTGAACTAGATATTACAGTAACAAAAGGCACAACTTCCATATTAATGATATTTTTCTATGATGTTGAGGTATCAATTTATAATGTGTGATTGTATGCACTTACACTATTCCATTTAGCCTCACAGTGTATTGTCTGAATGCTGCATTTCACTTATGCTGGAAGACTTGGGCTTTCAACGATGTGTAAGACAATGCAGCAGAACAAATCAAACAAGAGTGGCACAAATCACAGTCCATCACAGTATCATATACAGTAAAGAGTTCTCCAGTATAGCAGGTGGGATTCAATAGATAGGTATGTATGAATGAAATACATAGAAAAACAAAATTTTGACAATTTTGATAGTCAATACTAGTCAATGTGGAGCTGAGAATTGTTGCTATGGAAACATGAGGCTCTGCCACCAAGACCCACATCTGCAGACCAGCAAGTGCAGTCATCTGGTAAATCCCAGCAGAAAATGCTGAAGTGGATGCTGCTTGGATCAATGGGCTACCTGAAACCCAGGAGAAGCATCTCAGTTCTTCAAACAGAGAACCTGTTTGCAAGGAGGCGGGAGGACTGTGTAGAGCAGAAGAGTAAGGAAGGTTGAACAAAGACACCAGTGGGAATCTACCTGAACATACTGGAGGGTTAGGGCAAAAAAAATGTCTTTTCCAGTAGTTTATCTGGAACAGAGTTACCTGTCAGTACCTGGGAAATGAAGGGAAAGGCTTCACAAGGAGACCAGTGATGCCCCAGAGGAAGAATGAGGCTGGCCACTGCCTTCAGGAAGTTTCCTGTTCTGTTTCTCTCAAATACCCTGAGAAAGATCCATGACATATTTGAGTGGTGAACAAAATCTGCATATGTTTTCCCTATCTGGTGTCATCTGTTCCCTGAGGGAGATAACTGTAGGCAGTATGACCACATGGGCTGAGAGTTATTATATTTAAGACCTGGTGTAAACCTGAGGGACTCAGTCATAGCTGCTTCAGGTGCTTGGGTGGGAGTAAGAGCCACAGCACCAGTGTCCCAATCAGGCAGGCAGGGGCACTAAAATGAGGCAAGCATGGCCTTGGGGTCTGCTTTAAAGCAGACTGAGGATTCACTGGACAGGCAGTCTCACAACCTGGCCATGATTCATCAGTGGGAAGCAGAGAGCCACATCCAGGTCTTAGTCCCCTCAGCTGTCCCAGAGATGGTGTAGGCAGGCATGACTCCTTTGGTAATGCAGCTGGGACATTCACAGCTCCCCATGGTCACGCGAATGTTCAAGACAGCTCCCAGCTAAACCCTGAGATGAAATAATGTTTTAATCACACTGGGGAGCAGAGGCAAAACTGTGTTGTTAACATGATTCTCAGATTACTGACACCTCACATTCGGTGTAGTCTAAATGGCAGTCACTGAAGTATTTACCAAACCACTGGTTTTTAGCAGACTTCTGGGGATCCACAGCCTGCAGCTAAGGAGTCGACAAATGTATCTAGGAAACACAAGCCCTACTCTTTTTAGGAATAAACTGGCTGACTAAAGATCCACACCTCTTTGTGCAATTCTGCTCCACCAGTCTCCATTCAGCATCTTTGGCTTTGGAGGCTGTCCTCACTACTCTGCACTTTTCAGTGAATGGAACAGTTCATCCCCTGCCCTCGTACCCAGAGCACGTAAACCCTCTGATTTGCTACCACAAGGAAAAGCAGTCATGGAGACACACACAAGAATGAGGGAATTATTAGAATAAAAAGAGCATCCAATGTTTTATCATCTGTTATAGACACATTTTTAAGGAGAATATAAAACCTTTTAGATCAGGTCATACAATAATTGCCAAATAACAGAGGGCAGCTCAGCCAAATAACTTTTGTTTTATTTGTTCAGCTGTGATGTTTCTTCCACTCTTTTCTGCAGTACATGAGTGTGTGGCCATGGTCACACCAACTCTGAACTAGACTGGTTTTATCCAGCATGGTAAGTTATATGTTTCTTAGTGACGAAGTAGAGTCAATGCTAGAAGCAAGATTCCCAATTAAGAGCCATTGTCTTGAGAGGTGGCTCACTATGCCTTCCAGCTCCTGCCCCACCAAAAATAGGGCACAGACTTTGGGATTGATATTGACTGCATCTACACCATCTGGCTGTGGTTTGGTTTCCTCTCACACACTACCAAGTAGCAGGAAAAAACATTCCCTTAGAAAGATGGTTTTGACTGAAGAAGAGAAGTTTGTGCAATTCTATGTCAGGTGAAGTTTCTTTGGCAACATCTGGCAACGTTGCAGAATTTCTACACTCCGCTGAGATTTAGAAGAGCATATGGTTTCCACTACAGCAAAACAAATCACTCTGAACAAAAAGCTCTGAAAAGGAGTGGGAAAAGGAAGATGAAAGTTTCAAGTCTGTTTGTAAATTATGCATTATCCATGCCTGTAATGCCCAGAGGAGCCATAAATTTAGAGGTTTCAACAGAAAAGCCTATAGCTGACACCTTACATTCGTAAAACTCATTACTATCCCTGGAGTAAAAATGAAGGGGAAAAAACAGTGAATAAATAATTGAGAAGATAAGAATGTTTCATCATTTCCTTTTGCTCTTTTTCAGCTTCAAGACCAATACAGGATTCACATCAGCTGTGGTCTTAAACATGAAAAGTGACCAGTACTTTTCTAGTGCATTTGATAGCAAAATCAAAACAGTTCAGTTAATCTTACAACTACAGATGGCGAAAATGGGAACTTCAGGTCTAAGGTGTTTTTACTTTCAACACTCAGTTCTGCATCTGCCACAGATATCAGTTCTGTAAACTGGATCCAAAAGCAATCTGGACTGTCATTTTATGTTTGATACAGCTGAAATCTCACAAGAAAGAGTGGCTGAGAAAGCAGACCTTTGCCTTTAGGAAATTTTTAGAATGTTTTTGATGATCCAGAGGTTCTCCAGTGTTTTGAAATGTTTTCTGTAGTTAGTGCCTTTTCATAAATTCCTTTTATTCTATTTCACCTCTTTGACCTTTCTATATATTGCCCAAAATGTATAGAAGGGTTATTCTCAGAAGCCTGGGTAACACTGGACTCAGTATGACAAGGAAAACAGGAATGAGTGAGTCATGCAGAGCAATTTTGTCCAAGGATTAGATGCAAAAAACTATGGAAAATATGTGCTTTTTGTCACTCTTCCTACAGGAACATTGATGCCTAGCATTGCACAGTGTTGCACTTTTCTGCTTTTTCCTCATTTAACTTTGAATCACACACGAAGTATCAAAAACCAGATGCACTGTCTCCCTCATGGCTAGATGAAAATAGCCCCTTTCACCTCCTTTTTCCTCCAGCATAAACAACATGGAGGGTCAAAGAACAGAAAGGAAACAAAAGACTGCAGTCTCTTTCTTGGTGACTATTGGTGTCTATTAAAAGTAACCAAATTTAATTCAGTTTTGCAATTAAGGGGTGATGAGTCCAGGGGTGCTCTGCTGCTGGCAGCTGGCAAGGCAGGGCTGCAGCCCCGGCTGCCAGCTCTGGGCAGGAGCATTTCATGTTCAGGTCCTCCCTGCCTTGGCTTACCCCTGCTACGCTCCACCCCGACTTCTTCCACGGGTTTCTGCCCCACAGGCAGGCTGCACACTCATGCTTCGGTCAGTACCACGTTTAATTGCTAAACCCAGGTTTGTCCCTTCCCCTCTCCCTTCCTCTGCAGTGCCTCACCACCAGGAAACACAAGCTAGATCTCGCCTAGAGCCAAGGGCAGCCTTTTCCTCAGAAGTACAGCTGGGATCTTCAGTTGTGCCATGTGTTTCAGGAAATAAGTGCCAAATATTTGAGTTGGGGCACAGCAATGAGTGGGATGCCTTTGAAAAGCGCTGCCTTCCTAGCATATCCCTTTGTGTGGAAGTCAATATGCAAGACTTAGAAATAAATCTGTGCAAAGTGATGTGCAGGTCTGCCGACCCAGGTGAGGCTTACCTCCCAGTCGGACCCAGTAAAGAGCAGGAGAGGCCCCTGCCACTCAGGAGTAGAACAGATACCCACATACAACTGACAGCATCAGTCCTTGCTCCACTTTGCTCTGGGAGAGAAGTCACCTACCTTCTCCTCAGGGAGTGAGTCACTTCTCTAAACAAGTCTTGGAATCAGGGATCCTATGGTCCACTGTTCCCTTCCACTTTATTTGCCCTGGAGGAACTTATGGTCCAAAATCTTTGACATCTTCCCTGGGGCCAAAATCACTGTGCAGATGGAGCAGAGCGAGGCAGCTGACCACCCACTCTCCCCTCAGACCACAGCTACCAGCCAGGTGCCTCTTCCTACAGTGCCCAGCCCCAGTCCTGAAGCCCTCCTTCCTTCTCCATCTTGCCCAAGACCTCTCTCTACCTGACGCATGCCAGAGAGCCGAGGCTAAGCCAGCAAATGACTCACAGATGCTGTTGAATAGCTGTAAAAACACTGTGCGCAAATGAACAACATGACACTTAGGGCTGCTAGTATTCCTGCCAGTCAAAAGGAGTCCACAGGAAAGCGCTCTGAGTAGTTTTACAGACAGGAATGCCCCATGGAAAATTATATATAAACACAAGAGATTGGCAATACAGTGCAGAGCAGTGTTCCCACATAACTTCGTTTAGATTGCACTGAGCTAGTATATTTTTGTATGTCTTAAAGAAAAACATCTTCCTCATTTGCAGAAGATAAATTTAAAACATCAGTGGTATGCTAGTGCCCAGGGCCCTTTATGCATCAGCTTTTACTATTCTAGTCCATGAGTCATAGGTTAGAGCATTTATCCCATAGGAACATGTATTCCCTGGGCTACTCATTCAGATTGGCAGGTTTTGCAAACCAGCATGTACTCCATAAGAGGCTGAAATTAAAAACGGGGAAGGTGACACGAAGAGACACACACCCCCCCAGTAAAATAAACAATGGCAGTGGAAAGCTCTATTTATTGAGGCAAGAACAGGTCTTTACAAAGGAAGAATGACTTCATGGACTGAGCAGCAAGGAGCAGAGGAGGCCGCCAAATCTGGCCTAGCATGTTGAGAATCAAATTAAACCACACTGACAGTGCAGGCTGCCTCAGTGTGCTGCCCAGCCCACGATGACTCCCAAGCTGTCCTTGTTCTGAAAAGCCAAGACACTGACCAAGTCCTGGCAGACATCAAGGCCTGCCTGGACACCTTGCTAGCCAGTGACCTGTGTGCCCAAGTCAAGGGACCACACACCTTGAGTATTTTGTGTGTACAGTAACAAAAGCCATCACCTACTGTAGGCTTAAGGCCACCAATGGAGGTATTTCCCAGCTGACTTCTAGGTACCCTCAGGGCTGATGGAAATAACAGGAAGCACAACACATATCACATCTGGTTGCAAAATGATCACGGAACTTTTGTTTACTAATGGAGCTGGCCACATCAAGTCTAAAATAGAGCCACGTCCTGCCTGGTTCTTCATCGCTGTGACACTGCTGTCCTGTAAGGAAAGGGTTCTTCAGTGGGAGCACAGAGCAGATGCTGCCCCTACTCTTACGCTCTACCAGCTCCTGACAAAGGAGCAGGGTGTAGCCTGATGGCTTCAAAAGGAATATTAACAGTTTCACACCGTCATTTGTCCCAGGTGGTACAAAATGTATACCCTACCTGCTGTTTTTCAGCCTGTGATCTGAGGACCCCTGGGAGGTTCCAGGTCCAGGGAAAAGGATGAAAGAAAATAAGTTCATAAGTATTAGGTAGTGATCTACAGAGTAATGTTTTTCAATGAGTTCACAGTTTTGCTGAAGAATGGTTAAGGAAGGATATATTCATCATAAAAGGGTGGAAAATTACTGTGGTAGCTTTCAAAATACAAGATCATTGGTGCAGAAAACTGCATTTCTTTCTTTATAGAGGCATAGGTACATATGACATCATATAAGCATCATGTTTAACAATAGCTAGACGTATCCAGATGGCTACATCAATTCATAATAACAGCAGTTCCCAGGAAGCATTGTTGTGGATTATTACTGAGTTCAAAGGTTCACAATGCATTTCAGATTTTGCCAATAGAAGAAATTGCTTGTTTCACAGGCACAGCTGAAGGACCCTTTTTGATCCCACAAAATCCAGGACTGTTGTCTTTCTTCACATGCTCTAAATGTTATTGAACAGCTCAGATTTATTTTTTTTTCCCTCTGCAAAAAGTATTTTTCTAGGAAGAGTCTGATGCACTATAGTAGCAGAGGACTCTGCATTTCCATGCAATTCAAGGCAATGATATGCTCTGGTGTAGCTGCTCACCCTGCTCAAGGTTACTTACCCAAATTATCCTGCAAACTTTAACTGGACTGCCTGAGCAAGAACTGGCTCATCCACATCCCCAGGAGGTTTGTTGGGCTGCATCACTGGAATTGATAGGGTGGGTGCATCACACCAAGGCAGGGTGGGTGCGTCACACCTGCAAAATGATGCCACACCACTGAGTTCAGGGGAAAGGAGCATTTCTTCATGCTTTGCTACGTTTGACTGAATGGCTAAAAAGACAAGGTGATATTAATTTTTCTAGAAGGACTTTTGTTGCACAATAAACAGTCCCAGAGAACATGTACTTCTAGCCAGCAAAGCTGACATTTAGAGGTTCGACTAGAAGCCAGGGCGGATAAGGTTTCAACCAGTTAGGAAGCTTAAATGTACAGTATAGTTAATTTTCAGGTACAAGGTCAAAGTTTCCTAACCTGGCCCCTACTGCTGTTCTAACCATTAACTGAAAGGTCCAATTTAGGCTATTTATATGTCTAGGTACTTAATTGTGCCTTCAAACCCAGTAGTTAGGCACTAAGGTCACTTAAATTCACCTGTAACTATTTGTGCCTGAAAAAAGTGGGAACAGACAGAGAGCCTTTGGTGGACCAGGCCAGCTCCCACACCCCTGAAAAGGCAGCCCAAGAGTGCTGGGACACCCCTGTAGTTCCCACGGCCCTCACAAGGGGGATGCCCCAGAGGTACAGCTGCCGCTCAACCCAAAGGCAAAGGGAAACCCACCAGCCTGTGGGAAGGTGATGGGGCTGGCACTGTAGGGTCTGGCTACCACATTTGACTGTACTCTGCAGGGTGGAGAGAGGTTTGGCGTTCAAAGGATGCCCTCACTGAGAGGCTGCAGAAGGTGTGTCCATCAAGCTCTCT
Organism: Phalacrocorax aristotelis; assembly: GCF_949628215.1. Taxonomy (NCBI): domain Eukaryota; kingdom Metazoa; phylum Chordata; class Aves; order Suliformes; family Phalacrocoracidae; genus Phalacrocorax; species Phalacrocorax aristotelis. The sequence goes on from NC_134277.1 coordinate 36,916,619, forward strand.
GGTTTCACGGCCTTTTTCTTAACGTGTAACAGAGGGTGCCAGTTTAATATCCTGCTATAATACTCAACAGCGAGGGTCAAGAGCAGTATTGGAAGAACTGGGGTGAACTTAATGAAAAAAAGCTTAAACATCTTGAAAGAATATGGCTGTGCAGGTCCAGGTGCAGCTCGAGGTCCCAGGGAAGGACCTCAGGTAGGGGGGAGTATAAATCACTCAGAAGATGTCACCTCATGGTCAGCAAGACCTTCAAGGGGGAAATGTGAGCAAAAGAAAAGTTGAGTATTTCAGCTCCCATGCAAAAGTGAGAAGTGTCTACCTACAGCAGTGGGGCTTGCAACTCATGTGCTACCCAAAACCAAAACCCAGCCCTGGCCCTTGGGCCCCTGACCTCCTGCCCCTTCCCACCATCACACTGAGCTCCAACCTCTTCCTTTGCCCACTGGGGGATCTGAAGCTGCCGCCTGCAAGCAGTAGGAAAATCTGCACACCCCCTCCCTGGAGCAAGCAGGATCCGAAATCCACTGATATGGATTCACACCCCAGGTCCCGAGGAGGACAGGCAGCAGCACCTGTTTGAAATTAGATGCCTGGATTAAAAGCAGGACTTTCAAGCTTGAAATCTCCATACTGCAGATGAGGGTCTTTCCTCCCCCCACCCACCATTTCTTTTTAGGGGTAATATAAGCTTCTTTACAAGAGAGATTTTTGAAACTTTCCATTCCCCTTTAACAATAACCAGAAGAAGTTTGTAGCACTTTAGGGCTTAACTTAAGGAAATGAAGGAAGGAAGGATCTCCTGCTCATTGGGCTCTCGACCTGGTCTCTGATTTTGTAGGCATTATTTTGCAAATAGGAACACCTGCACTTTTCCCCCTATGCGGTTAGCAGGGGCACACACACATGCAAACCCTTCTGGGCATAAAAGTACACATTTTTAGTAACTTCTCCCTAAAACACATCCACCCACACATATATCACTAATTGGTTGTGCAGCTGCAGGTTGCACTGGGTGAAGACAGGGCCAGCTGTATTTAAAAGTGTGTGTGTAACTCTGACTATTTGATGATCCAGGGTCACAGATTTTTGTCAAGGAAAATTCAGTGCACAAAAATTTAAAAATAAGTAGTAATACCTGGTTAAAAATATTTTGTAGTAGCTTTTGAAACAAGCAGAAAACTCACAGGGAAACTTTAGGGCTTGCATTTAGTGTTGGTAACAAGAAGTGGGGAATGTCAGATGTATAAGGACCAGGAAACATCAGGCAGCCGTTACTGCTGGCACATGTGTCACCGAGACAGAGCCCTTCAGCAAAATGACAGCTATTCCAGCAGGAGACCCAGGAATGCACTTTATTTGAATGAACAGCTTCACTTTCTAGTTAAAGTCACAGTTAATAAATGGCAAGAAGTGCTTCTCAGCATGGGAACATTCAGGCACAGCCTGAACAAATGGGGTGCAGATTTTTTAAGGGTTTATTTTCATTCCCATTATAATATATGTCTCAGCTTGTAAATGCTTTTATGCCAACAGTAAAAATTTCCATTTATATGGGTTGAATTGAGCCTTTGCAATTCAGTGGCAGTCCAGCCACTTTTAAGCAGATGTTGATATGGCTTGAAACTTATTTTAGCTGAGTGAGTGACAAGCTGCTAGAGCCTGATGATTTTCCATGGCTGAGCATGCAGATAGGGTAGACAGATATCCAAACTGATACATCATTCATTCCTATGAATGGAATGATATTTTGCTTGCCTGCGTGTGCATGGGATCATATCATAAATACTTAAAAACATAGGATAGCAGACCTATATGCAAAGAAAATTCTGTTTAGTTCATTGTAAGTTATGGATCTGCAAAAAAAAACCCCAACGATAAAAAGACCAAGGACGCTTGGAAGATCTCAGTGCATTCTGAGAGTGCAGGAATTCTGTTTCCCACATTTTGCAGCCCATGATGCAGACTAACTCGGACAGCGTGGCTGGGTTTTGTTCCAGCTATCAGCTAAGGCACTGTTAAAGGAACCTTTCTTTACAGAGAGGTTTTCAATATGCATAAAGGGCCAAGCCTTTCCTCAGATCAGCTGAACCCCAACGGGGCTGTCTGATCCTTCTCTGTGAAACAAGGACAGCTTATGTTCAGCAATTACATTCCTGTCTGTGTGCAGACAAGAGGCCACCGCCTTTGTCAGCCAGTGCTCCTTGGGCTTCTCTTGCCTTTCAGTGGGGACGGTGACCTTTCTGACCACATCAAGATGCACCATTGCCATGTGCTCCACACGGGGCCCAGTGTGCGGCACAGCTTTTTTTCCAAGCATTGCTGGAAGAGGAGCCAGTCGGTCTCCGCTGATCCAGCCTGAGGACAGTGATGGACTGCCCTCTGGGCCTAATTACTCCTCCACATAGAGGATAAATAATCTACATGACAACAGACTCCATTCACTCATGCCCTCCCACACCTCCCTCCGCCTGCAGCTTAGCCCTGAGTGACGGATGGAGCAAGAGTCCTTGTGGATGAAATGGGGTCCCCTCATATGGACTTATGTTGGTCATCCCGGCCACACTGCAGCATCTTCCTTTTGGGGCAGAGCATATCCCCTACAAATTCAGTTAATCTGTAAAGCAGCTTGGTTCCAGTTCATCTAAACAAATACAGACAGCTTTCTGTGGTCCAGTGCAAAGGACTTCAACTCATCATCCTTTTTGGGACTGTGCTGTGCAGCTTAGGAAGATGAATTCAGGTTATTCTCCACTTACAGTAATTTTCAACTAAATTATACAGCGGCACCTAGGCAGTTCCGTAAAAATTTATCTTCCTCTGATCTTTTCCTTCAACTGTGAAAAGAAACAAGTCAAGACCAGGCAAAGGTGACTCCTTACAGGAGCCCTGCCAGGGCTATGTACCCCACTGGCTGTTAGCTCTCATTGTTGTTCTAGTTCAGTGAAAGGAAACCACTCTGTTTACCCTAGGACATACCCACTGACTTGAAAATTTATTGTAAAAGCTGCCGACACTGTAAATCTCTCCTGTCAGCATATCAGTCAGGTGCTGTTCTTAGGGCTCTGTCCAAGCAAGCCTTATATTTCAGAGTTTAACCCATTAGAAAACCAGAACAGGGAGTTTTCTACACCAGGACACTTTCTATAGCCATAGTTATAAGCATCCATGACAGGTAGCTTTTTAGAAGCAGCTGAAACTCCAAAACAGTCCTTGCCCAGGGCTGGTCACAGTCCCACAGATCAGACAGAGTTCCATTGCTCTGAGTAAATAGGAGGGAAATATGTTGGGACACAGGGAGAGAAAGCGGAGGGGCTGCATTTTGTTGCACTATTTAAGCAAATGCAGACACGATAGTCTCTGTCTAAACTAGTGAACGACAAGCTGTGGGAAGCCACTGGTTTTCCATGATTTTGCAGACAAGCAGACAGAATGGGAAACGAGATGCTACTCCCATACAGCATCCTTCCCGGGCAGGGGATCCCTTCCGCTGACTCTGCTGGGCCTGGCATCAGATCACGGGTATGCAAAACTAGAGAGGAACCACAGCAGCACTGCAGGGGATATAAACCCACTTCATTACAGATTGCAATCCAGCATCAGGAGTGCATCAGGAGTCCAGCTGCCACAGTAACACAGAACTACATTGTGTGCAGAACCACAGTTCGCAATCTCTGTGAAAACAGGCAAGAGACATTCCCTATGAGATCTGATAAGAACAGGAGCTGTTTGTTTAAATCTACTCCCTCGATGAAAAAAAAAAAGATGAAACAGCCAACCCTTGAAATGCAAGTAGAGGATCATTATTCTCATTAGAGCAACAGTGGGCACTTCTCATAATGTGTAATGAAACACTGGCGCTTGAGTGAATAGGACCAACTGTTCAGCCCCAGAACAAATTGCACATCAGTCTTAACCTAATAGGTAAGATTAATGGAATGTCATATAATGGGGGAAACTAAAAAAATTAAGGTAATTCCACAGAAATGGCTTGGAATCATAGTCCACCTAAATGCATTTCATCCGGAGGATTACTGTCTCGAGTGTTTTAGTTAAGAGTTATATTAATTTGAAAGCCATGCTTTACACAGATCCATCCTGTGCTTAAAGGCCGGCTTTCTGCTAGAAATGCTTACTACAATGCCTTTGCTGAAAGTTTGCCCAAACATCTCACAGCCGATTGCAAAGCAGAGCATCTGGGGGCTCGGAGTGCCGTACCTCGCCTGTGTTTATGACCAGTTGACTTTTTGGCTCCAGCACCTGGATTTGTCAGGGCCTCTTAGCTGCTGCTGGGAATGTGCCCCAGCCGAGCCCGGCTGCTCTCCCTATCACCCCTCTGACAGATTAAAACACAACAGGGTCTGTTGGATGACTGACACATTCCTCCTCTGTCTCACTCTGAAAGGACTTCATTTAACAGCCCTGGAGTTGAGCTTTTGACTGACAGATTGTGAAGGGGAAAAGTCATTCAGTTCCATTAAGCTTGGTAACTGCTGTAGAACAAAACACCTTTAAAAAAAGGGGATGAAAAAAGAGCTGCGGAGAGCGGGGGCAGGAGCTTTAGGGAGAAAAAAGGGGATTCTTTTCAGGTTCAAAGACAATCTTTCCCTTTGCTTTCTGTCCATCAATGAGGGCAGCATTCCCAGAGGGAATACAGTCCAGCGCTCATTGGTGCCATTCAGCTGCCAATCTCCCTGACAGGGAGACCAAAGGGCCTCATGTTGCGCTGCGGAAACTGTCTGTCAGGCAATCAGCAGCTGCCATGACATCATCTGCCCTGTTTTTCTAGGACTATTATAGGAGACTGAGTCCAGGAGCGCTGCTCCAGAGCGGTATTCATATTTTCCTTTTGCCCCCCAAACCGAAATTTCTTTATAAAAGGAAACACGGTCTTGGTTGCGCGGCTGTATTTGCAGGAGAACTAACTCAGTGCCAAAGAGTGAGGGCTGTGTGGCTTCGAACCAGTCTTTTTCCACTTGGAATATATCATGCCACAGTTGCACAGCCCTTTGGCTGTCTTCTGTTGTAAATCGGGTTTTATTTTAAGAAATACTTCAAGTTATATACCAATGATAAACCTCTCTCTCTTTTTTCCCTGAGAGCTTGTCTCACTTAAATATCTCTGCTTTTGCTATAACACTAAAGTGTCCATAGGATTATTGTTCTTACACGCACATATGTGCATGCATGCACACAAACACGTATGTATAGAAGCCAGGTTCTGGCTGTATTTACACTGCCTGTGCAGTAGCTGAGGCTGCATTCCTCACTAGCCAAAGTGCTGCAGAAATAAATTATTAATCCTGATGATAGAGGGAGAGAAGTTAAGCGCAAAACACAAATAAGCTACCAGCTGTAAGTGTAATGTCTGGCGATAAGCAGGGCTGGGACACACTGCAGTCAGGACACACTGCTTGGGCTGTCACTTCCACCCTGTCACAGACCACCAAGGACCAGTAGGCTTTGGTGGGCAGCACCAATATTAGGAAGCTCTAGTCTTTCTGGTGCTCCAAGTCATTATCTGTAAGAGCAATAAAAATCACCTTAGTACAGTTGACTTTAAGCTAAATGAATTTGTGGCTTTACAGCACACTGAGCTTACTCAGGCAAAAATCCCAGGAAGCTAAAATAATTTTGCCTGACTAATCCATGCCTACAAACCAAGGCAGGAACTGGTCCTGCCTGGCAGTGCTGGCACAAGCAAGATGCTGGAGACTCGTCCCCTCTGTGTGATGCTCACAGCTGCTGTCCTCACATTTGCAAGGGCCAGCTCAGCAGGCTGACTCCTGCTCCAGTGCTGGCAGACCAGCTTGCTAAAAAGGGAGCATCAGTGACATGAAAAAGTAAGTCTGAAATGAGAGAGAGAGAGACAGCCTGTGTACGGCGCCTCCAGGTCTCATGCCTCCAGAACTCACACCACACGCAGGTTAGGGCTGGGGCATCACAGCTAAAATCCAGTCTCGAGGAATGGCTACGGGACTGCCCAGCTCAGTTGAACTGAAACAGCTCTTTTCTATTCCTTCTTTTGGCTGGCTGGCCAGTCAGTTTTTTGGTCAGTTGTTCTTAGGCAGGCATTAGTACAGGCACTAGCTGCACGAAAGGGTAATAGCTCAGCTCCATATGGAACTGTGCACAGACTTGTTCCCCTGCCAAGGTCCTGCTGCATGAGACATTTTAGGCTAAGTCCACTGTCTTGGTTCAGTAAGGGATTGTTGCAAATCTTCACACATTTCACACAGACCTTATGAGATAGTCAGATCCTGGATGGACTTGCACACAAATGCATCCTGCTGCTGCTAGGGTCAGAATGTCTCTCTTCTTTTATTATTATTTGTATTTTTACAGTCCTGCCAAAGGTCTGCAAGTCCTGAGCAGCTACCATTTCAATCCTCTCCAGCAAGCTGTAGTCTGATACTCAAGCTACGTTTGCTCTGTACATTCAGGCTTTATTCTTTCTCACCTGGCAGTGAACCATGCAAATTAAGACAGTATCCAAGCACATAACACAAAAGCTCATGGAAACCAGAGCTGCTAGATTTCAACATCAGAAGCATACAAGGGAAGAGGGGCAATGATCACTCAGGCTTCCCTCTTCTCTCTGCCCTTTGCTTCACAGCGAGGAAGACAAATGCCGTAATTGACTCTTCTGGTGCTCACACCAAGAAGATGTTTCTGGTGCAGTAGGAAGCGCTAGTAAATGCTTTGTGAGCAGATCTCCAGATCAGATCTGTCAAGGTTGCCTCCATCATATTTCAACATGCACATTTTTAACTAACGTGGAGCAAACACTGACAAAGAATAGAGTGTCTGTTAGGGTTGAAAAGCAGAAAATACTATTTCTGTGTTTATACTATTTTTGTGGACACCTGGAGGTATCACAGAAACTAAGACTGGAAACACTGAAGAGCCCTGTCTTCTTGTGACTCTCTGCACTCACACGCTAGAGAAGAGTGCATCAGAGTAGCATGGGCCAACAGGGACAGTCTACATAAAGTCATTGAGCAAAGCCCTGTATGGGGTGGGTCATCTGAAGTGGCGATCTTTACCACTTTGTACATCTGAATTTCAGCTCTCAGTGGAGTGAAAGAGGTTGCTCACTGCTCTGAGGGCCAAGAGTCCATCTCAGAGTCTGAAAATGTGGAGATATTCTGTGGTATGAAGCCTCCTTCTGCTTTGAGATGAGAGTGAATGAGAAATGAGATTTGATGTGAACAGAGACACACCAAAGTAGAAGGGCACCATATATCCATGACTCCATTCAGCTGTCTTACTAGCCCACATAGAATAAAAATATAGGTCTAGATTCTCAAAGGTGTACCTCCTGCACAGGTTCCTAATCACCATTCAGTAAACAGAAAAAAGGTGTTTAAATGCCTTTGCAGGTCAGAATCTTAGTGGTTAAATCTTGATCCCAAGCGAGGGTGTGCTAAAAGTCCTTTGACAGTCTGCTATAACAGGCTACTTCAAAAAAAACTATCTTATATGGCCTTTTAATACTAAATTCCTGATGGGACCGATTTTATTCCTTTTCCAGTGCCCCTGCGGTAAACAACAAAGTTGCTGTCTCAATACTTTCCTAGTTTTAAGTACATTTTAAACATGTCCACTTCCAGTTTAAAAAATGGCTTTGTGCTGTGCATTTCATTTTCAGATGATTCTGGAATGCCTTTAGCAGGTCCTCTGCCAAAAACACTCAGCTTTCTTGTTTCTATGGATAATAGGAGCTTACAGCTTTTATAGCAATTTACCTTGTTTTGTTCAAACTTTATGAGAGTTGTGAGACTTGAGGTGGGGTCCTCCACATAGCCTCAGTCCAAAATACTCCTTAAAGAAAAAGAGAAGAGTTTCTCTCTCCTTCTAATGCCGGACCTGAACCTCCTGGGCCCCACAGTCCTAAAAAAATTAACAGGTGGCTGTGGCAAAGTTAAGGCCACGGTGGAGGTAAGAGCTGAACCGTTTGTTTCTCTGTGTTTTGTCCTGGGGTATTTCCCTAATATAGTGATACTGTAACACCACCGTTACTGTCTGCTGATAATTTCTTAGCTAATTAAGGTTAATTTCCATTAGAACAATAGATTTCACTGTTTCTCAGAAATGTTCTCCATCTGCTATCCTCTTACATTAAAATTCAGTATTTTAATTACTTCCCCTCCCAAATGAAGAGCTAGGGATAACTTTCATCCATAAATTTGGTCATTTTAAAATTATTTTTGCAAAGATCAGATGCCTGTGGCTTCATCTGGCAGTTCCTCATTTTCATCATCTCTGAAAATCAGATTACAAAATGAAATCAAGCGTCTAGAATTATTCATTTAAGCCCATGTTCATCTAGCCACCTAAAGAGAACGGAATCAGATGCCAGTATCTATTTTAAGTTACTGAGAGCTTCAGATATTCAGAACCAGGGAAATTAGGCCATGAGAAATTAAGCTATTATGTAAATTTAGACAATAGTCTGTAAGTACTTCAAAATACTAGACGTTACCTCTGTATCCTGTTCGTATCGTAGGATTCTTCATCTCACCTATACTAATCTGTTCTTCATATACAGGACCAACTTTAGGATAGCATGGTCCACAACAGAATGTCAGTGCTTGCTTTTGAGCTATACTGCTTGATCAGGACTGCAATTTTGTTTAGTATTCCCAAAAACTTCATGGATTCCAGTGCTTCCTTCTATGCAAAATCTTTCCTGAATTAATACAGATTGGCTAAGTATTCCTTCACTGTTCGGGATTATCCTGTCTCCATCCCACATGCCCTGACACATTCACCAAGCAAAAGGCAGTGGCATGGGTAGCCTTTGCTCAGTGGCCAGCAGGCTGCCATCAGGCTGAATGAAGCTGTTTGCTTTCCATCTGCGGGGGCACTCATTTAGCCTTATCTCCTCTATCCAGATGCTGATTTTCCCCAGCTTTGTGGGAAGTGATAGTCTCAGAGCCTTTTACCTTCTGTCAAATTTAGTTGAAATTGGCCTGTGGACTCAAAAGTTATTAGGAGGAAAACCAACATAAAATACCATCACATACATTCACTTCATTTTTTTGCTAATTCATTTCTGTAGGAAACACAGCCAGCCAGGGAATGGACTGGGTATGGTTGCCTTCTGTATTTATTTTCACAATGAAAATACCAACATCAGCCACGAGACACACTCATGAAGGTGATAGTCCTGGTGAACAACAGCAGAACAGGCAATGCTTCCTGCGTTCAGCTGGCCACCACTGCTAAACTTGAAGACCCAAGAACAGGATGTATTTGCAATTTAGTGAGCAGGAAGCAATGAACAAGCAAAAGACTTGTGCTCTGAGAATCAATGAATACCCAGCCTATTCATAGCTCTCCGGTTTTCACAGCTTCTCATCTCCCTTGTCTGCCTTTAGGGTCCAGTTGTTCTACTCTTCCTCCTGTATTATGCAAAAGATCTCCCTAAAACCAAAGTGATTAATGCTTGGAGCAGAGATTGCACCTTTAATTCCAAAATATTGGCATGCTGTAAGCGTAGAACAAGGCCAAGGGGAGGGCAAGGGGGCATTGTACTTTGTCACCTGTGTTAGACTTGATTCAGTCGTTGAAATGGAAAGCCACCACCAGCTGTGGTAAGAAATTTAAGGAGTACAGAAGACGTAACTGAACACAGGAGAAACGGTGCCCTGAAAGGCTGCTTCTTTCCCTGTGTCAGCACTGAAATAAGGATGTGATAGCAGAAAACAAATTTACATTATTCTCCCAAACATATTTGGGAAAGAGGCATTACTTTTCTAAGGGAGGGAAGAAAACTTCAAGTAAATCATGTCAGTTTTTATTTACTTCAGATTTGAGCCTCTATCAATTATTTAATATTTGCAAAGCAACCTTATGTAATTAATCTGTCTCAGAAGACTGTTTACTCTTTACCAGTAACGTTAAACTCTGAGTGACATGTACCCAAGCCCTTGAAGATCCAGCCAGCTAAAGGGTTTGGAAATCTTGGTTTATTTTTGCATGCTGCAAACAAATCTATTCAATTGGAAAAACATGTCTGAAATTTTAGTCAACATGAAATCAACTTTTATTTTTTAAATAAATGATTCAAAAAGTGCTTGGGAAAACATCTAGCACTTTGAGTAAAATTAGGGTGAATTATACTCTTTGTATTGCCACACTACCAATAGCTGCTAGTGGTGTGTGATAGAAACCCCACGTGCTAGCTGGTGTATGACCAAAAAGACAAATGTGTGAATAGAAAGACAGCCCTTGAGCCAAAGGACTCGAAACACAAAGCAGAAGCCTCCAGCTGCCTATGGACAGGCAAACAGCACAGTACAGCAAATTCTTAAGACAACAGCAAGACTTGTGCTGTACAGTGTGCCAGAGGGACATATCAGCTCACTGCAGGGAAGCCCCAAATTCCCATATTCATGGGGCCCCCTTGTGCTTGCAACACTGTAGACCCCCTAGCCCACCCTCATATTTCTCTGCTGAGCATCTGCAGGTAAACTGTAATAATTGTTACTTTCCTACATTAAACACCCAGACTTGAGATGTGTTCGTCAATTCACGGTCTATGTGATTTCTCTAAAGCAGCTAGTCATATCAATGCCCAGGTTTTGGGGGATGCAAGATCTCAGACATGCTAACTGCATCTTCCGATCATACATGAAAATTTCCCCTCTATGACATGCACTAAATTAGAGATAATGAAATCCCCTACTCAGTTACCAGTTTTATACACTAAGAAGTTCTACATTTCTTTAATTACCTTATCCGCAAAATGCAACTGCAACGGCCATACTGACACTGTTCAGCTGTGCATCTGTATTTTGATTTGCACTCAGCTTCTTCCTCATGACACATCTGAATTATGTTTTATGCCATAACAATTTATACCTTTCAATTTTTAAATATATGTGGGTCAGTGATAGGCACTTTTTTTCTTCCTGCTCTCACTATCCCTTATTTCACTTGACCACTACAGCTAGTTTCCCGACTATCATCTTGGCTTCTAAACTTTTGGGTTGGTTCTTAAGACAGCTGTCAACTTTCTGAATGTTAATTGCTCTTTTTCATTTTCCTCCTAACTTTTCTCCTTTGAGATAGATAGAATAATAGATGAACAGATAGAAAAAGCTTTTTTTTGTGGAAAGGTAATTCTGTACAGTTGTTGAAGTAGAGACTAATTTGCTTTTCTCAGTACCCAAGATTTTTTCCAATATTAAAGCCCATTAAATGCAAGTGGAAGGAAGCTGACCTTCCTCACAACAACAAGGCGTACAAGGGCAAGAGAAGTTGGGTCTCTATTTATTTTTCAGCTGAACATGTTTAATAAAATTATGGAGACAATAATTGATCATTTTAAATTTACTTAATATTTGCAGATACTGCTGCTCACAAGAAGAACCTAATTCCTCATCTACAACTATGTGCATGTTACAGAGCACAGTATGCCACATGCTCTTTAATACCTTGACAATTACAAATAAGATTAGCCCTGTCACAAAGGCAACCGCCTGCAGGTTTGTGTAATCTGAATTTTCTAAATGAAAGTAGTATTTTTATGCCTTTAGTAATAATAAAGGCATGAATCCTGCTTATGTGGGCACTTCTGTTGACTTGAAGGGGGAATGCAAAGAAGTTAGGAACAGGTCCAAGAAATTAATTACTTAAGATGTGTAAGCAAATTTCCTGGCACCATTTTATCAACAGTGAAAAGAATTATGCAGCCAGAATATAGAAGGTGTAAAGGTTTTAAGGTTCCCAGAATCTAGAAAGTAATCTAGACAGGTCTGCTTCTGACAGTAGACACAGAAGTTCCTTTCACATTTAAGAGTACATTTCTCTACAAATCTCAAAGGACAGAGAATCCTTGGTCCAGTGAAAGCCTTAAGCACGTGCTTTAACTTTTACATATGAATGGTTCCATTCACTTTATTAGGCTTGGATAGGGTAAATCACAGTCTTAAAGATAAACATTTATTTATGTGCTTTCTGGATTTTAAATGGCATTTCTATTTATCCAATACTTACATTTCCACTTCCCTTTTTCTTATGTCCCTTTATAGCATAGACATAAGGGACAGAGTTATGGCAGGCTTAACAGGAGCCTTGACTCTGCATTTCATGACATCTGTGAATTTTTAAATCACAGTCTTTAATGAATATAAGGAGTTATTTTTTTCCATTGAGTATACAACATCTGGATATTATATACAATGATTTATTTACTCACTGAAGAAGATAACTTTTGTATGTTCCTTGAGTTTTTACTTCTTTCAAGAGTTCAGGTCGTTTTACTAGCAGTGGAAATACACTGCGATGCACTATGACCCAGGGTCACCCATACAGACATCAGGTGCCCACAGAATCCCAGCACTGCCATCCTAGCTCACATCTCCAAATCACAGTAGAAGGCACACAGGGATAGTCACTCAGGTTGTTTTTCCCAAAAAAGTTGTCTCTCTCTGCTTTCAAGCATGATATGAAATTATTAATTCAGATGACTGTGCAGAGACCAGAATCCAAAACCAGTTAGAGAAGGATGATGTAAGGCTGCCAATTTACAATTACCACAACACCTGCAACATTTATAAATATTACCTCAAAAAATTCCTGTGTCCTTAGGTAAATCCTTAGACTTCACTCTTGTAAAATGGATCACATATGTTCCCTGCTTCTGTGACCTGACAAACTTATTTATATAAAGCAAGCCGCTTTAAAATAGTCTGGTATTTAAAACATTTGTCAAGCAGGACTGTTCCTAACATTCTACTGCTGTAATTAAGAATCAGAAGAAGCTACCAAACTTATGGCTAACTAAAGGGTCTGCCTAAGCACCAGGAAATATGTGACAACCCAACACAGAGACATGAAATCCTACAGTATAAGGGACTGGGATTTAAGAGATGCATAAGTGTATTTGTATCATCTCTATATTAAAACAGAATTGTTACCCTTATTATTGGTTTAGAATAATAGTATCTACAATATTAACAATGTTCTTGGCTTTTATTTATGGTAATAATAATGACAGATGGTTTCCTGATGGTATCAGATGGGTTCACCAAATCTGGCAGTTGCAACCTATCAGTTCCTTCAGCCTGCACAAGCTTTGGTTTCAAAATATTTCTAATATTTATTCACTGGAAGACTGTTAACTGAAATTGCTGTTTCTACAAGGAAGATGTGAAACAGCTTTGCAGCAGTAGAAAATGGTGTTCAGCCAGTTCTTTCAGCCCTGCATGGGCAGAGGAATATTGAGGAAGGCACGCAAAAACTCAAGCTGCCCAAGGGATTTCCTTGTGCAACAGCTACAGCAGCTTACAAAGGCACCTCCTCAGGTTTTTGTCCCCATCATTCAATTGGCAGATGGTAAACTGACCCCAGGAAAGTGCTCTGGACCATTTCCTTCTAAATATAGGAGGTGAACTTAAATATGAAGATGGTGGCTATTAATAGCTGGGAGACAAAAATTTCATAAAATGTTACGATTGTTTCACAAACAGACACCAGTGGTGGTAATGCTATTTAAAATCTTCATCTCATTGCAGGCCACTTCTCCACAACTGTAACAATATAAGGACTTTTAGTCACACTGGGGCTATTTCTTCAATTACATGGACAAGCGCACAGTAAAATGAAAATGCAGGTCATGGTGTTATCAAGTTCAGCTCTGGTTGTTAAAAATAACATAGATATCCCTCATTTGTCCTGTGTTAAGTAGCGAATGCGGAATCAATTATACGCAGATTGCATGATAGGGCTAAACTGAGGTGACTTATTTATTCTTTGATTTTTTTTGTGATATTAAAAACCCAGTGAGAGTAAAAGTGCCTATCAAACTCAGTTAAATTGCACTGTTTATTTCAGTGGCACAACATTTACATGAAACAATGACCTTGCCTCTGACTTTAGTTGCACCAGCATAAACCCTGCAAGAACACAATGTGAGCCCAAGGGAACTATTCAAAAATTCACACTTATACAAAGTGGAACCTGAACTGTCCAATCGTCTTCAAAAGTAACTGCATCTCTCTCCCTCTTTCTCAGTCACTCGTCTTCTGTCTCTCTTGACTGCAATCTCTACCTGAAATGTTCATGTCTTTCTTGTCCTTCTCATGTATCTACCTCCACTTGGGGTGAAAAAAATAGGTTTGAGTGTTCATGCTATCTCATAATATGATATAGTGACAGGTTATTTCCTCCTGCCATACTTGGGTAAAAATCATGCTTGAGTCACATGCCAGTCCCAGTTTATAGTTCTGGATTAAATATCAGATGAAACACCTATCATTTTGATGTTTCCAAAAATATCTATGTCAAAGAGAAAAGTCTCATCTGATTGCCTATGGACTCAACTAAGATGCACAGCCATGCCACATGGTTCAGTCAGAGGACAGAAGAATTTTTCATAAGTATCTTAAATTCATAAAAATCCTAAATGTAGCCAATTCCTACTTGTGGGGTCAATTTCTATGTTTAAACCTTTGAGGACCTCCTCTGCCGCAGTTGCTATTTTTCCTTCATCAAGGAAAAACTGCCTCCAGTTACCTATTTGTGATACAAAACTCTCACATGGGAGGGCTTAAGAATGGGTGATTCTTGATAATGAAATATTTTACTATGCAAGTGTTCTTTAGGTTGTAATATCACACAGAATACCTTGATTCTTATCCCAAAATAGCAACATGGAGATGAAAGACCTCTTAGACATCAAATAACCCGCAAAGAGTAAGTGACTTTCTTTTTTGTGATGAAATATTATGAAGTGGGAATGGCAGTGTGATACCCTTGGCGGAAGGCAGAGTCAAGCCAAAAGGACAAAAAGTCAATAAATTACAGAAGCAAACTGAAAATACAGACGCAAGGATTACAGCTGTATAAATCATGGCAGCTCTGATAGCACTATGCTGATTTATTTTTTCTGTGAGCCTCGCCAGTTAAACTGTGCTGGCTCACTCACAGAATATACAAAGAAAATGAAAATACAGTGAGGTTAATAGCCAGCATTCTGCCCCTCCCCACTGTGGGCCCTGGTATCAGTAACCAAATCTGCAGCCTCATCCTGGGGTATGAAATGAGAAGAATGGTGTCAGTCCTCAAGAGGCAGGAGCTGCAGCTGTGACGGGAATGAAATAAGGAGTGCCGATGTGACAAGGCTTTCCTTCTCCCCATCTCTTCTCATCTCTGGCATTCGCAGGCAGAGTCAGCATCAGATTTATGGGGACCTCAGGCAGAGGTTATGCTATGGGTCCTTCTCCCTTCCCACGTATTAGATGACTTTCAGCACTACCCAGTTTAGTGTGGTATGACCCTCGGCACAGGTCCTGGACCCTTGGGCAATTATTCTGGGCATTAACCCCTAAAGATAGCTCTCTCTACAGGTCTACAGCAGAAATTCACCTGTTCCAATCCAAAAGCCTGCTGATATTTGGCTTTATTTCTCACATTAGCAGATGTCTCCTTGTCTTTTTCAATACCTCCAACTATACTGTTGTTTCACTCCTGGGGATGCAGTAATACCAAGTTTTAAAATCAGAAATAGCAGAGATCAAAAAAGCCCTCAGACCATCTCACCACCCTCCTGATTGTTCCCCAGGGTACCTTCCCCCGATTTGTTTAGTCCTGTTCCCTATGACTTTACTAATAGCATTTTCAGCAGTTTCCTTCAGTAGATAGCTCCACGGTGTTATATTTCTGAAACTTGACAATGGCTATTATTGTGCCTAAAGGGGGAAAATTAGGATTTTTGCTTTTCAGTAATTTTCTCCTCCATTACTAGAAACTCTAGCCCTAAATTTCAGTTGACCCTCTAGGTCACTATTAATCAACCTTATGTATCATTTGAAACTCCAAGACACCCTCTTCATCTTTCTAGTCTAGTGTTTTAAAGTCCAGAAGTGGGGTTTTTCTAACAAAAACATAGTAAATACAGCACAGGGGAACATGATATGAGGATATCATATTCTTGACTGTCAAACACTGTCAAAGAATTACTCGAGCTTGAGCTTAGAAGCCGGGGAATGGGGATCCAAGTGGCTTTTTGGTAGTTAGTGAGAAATCATGTAGCAATATTTATTTCAAAAAAAACCAAATAGGTACATAACAAATCAGGCCAAATTCTGCACCCTCTTATTCCCTTTACAAGTTCTTTGAGTAGGAAGTATGCTTCTCCATCTAGCACAGAGATCTCATCTCTAAGTTTACTAAGTGCTGCACAGCTCAGAACATATAACTACTATTAAGTAGGATTTATTTAAGTTTTGCCTGAGTAGAATATATATGAAGGTAGCATCTCTTCCCTCTGATCTCTCCACAGTGCCATCCTTCCAATAGGAAATCCTCTTCTGAGTTGTCCCCCACGTTCCTTTCCTAACTGGCGTATCTGGAGACCTTTTTTCACCCCAAGCCTTCAAATATTTTACTTGCATTCTTACACCACATTTCAGGTGTGTGCCATAAGGGCGAATTAGTAGCCTATCACATGGCAGGAGTTCATAAGCAGTGCTTGAAATGGCTATTGTTATAATAAACAGGGACAAAGCATGAAGACGATGTACCCTGTGCCCTGTCCTCCCACTCAGAGAGACTTTTCAGATTATTCTCCCAGGGCCCTCCAGACAGGCTTACACATCTCTTGAATAGGGATGGGTAACATGTCTGAAGATTATGTCATTTCTTCTGCAGAAGAAAAGTATTTCCAATAGCTGTATCTATAAAAAAAGGAGTCCCCAGGATTAATGTGGAATGGCTTCACTGTGTGTTAACAGCATTATTCACGGTTCTCATACCTTAGCCCTCAGCTTTGTAGTGACAGAGCAGGCTGCCCTATTCTTGTTTACACTGCTATAAATCCAGTGACCAACTTTTTGCATGTTCTGAATACATTTCATCAATGATCAGTACTGTGGCAGGAATGAAGAGGAAAGCTTTCTCTGAGCCCTATCAAATGTCTGAGTCTGAAATATATTCCAAAGGCGTGCCTCAAAGCCTCCACTCCAATACCTGGGCAAAGACATGGACACCTGAAAAATAATACAGGATCAGATGAGGGGCCCACATCTGGCCGGAGATGCAGGGGGTGATAATTTTCACTGATGCATGAGTTTCGGCTCTTACCCCAGGCAACCGATCTCCTATCAGCTAACCATGAAAATTGGTCACATATGTCTTCTGAACTCTTCCACTCCTGCAATTTGACAGGGTTCTGCATGCAAACATCTCCCGTGATCCTTTTTAGTTTGCCTCACAAATATTTTGTCCAAATGATAGAGGGTGACCAAACAATTTAGGGCAGTTTAGGAGAGGGTTTGGTGGGAAATAGGAAATGTAATGTAATCATATTATGAAATAGGAAATTTTAATGAGAAGATAAGAGGAGAGATTTCTTGCGGGCCTCATGAAAACTAGATTGAACTTAAAACTGAGATGATGTTCAAACTGTAAAGAAAAAACCTGCTTTGGGCATAATTGTCATTCCTGTCTCCAATCTGTAAAATTTTGTAGTATGCCACAAAGGCAACCAAAAGAGTACAGACTGAACAACCAGCACTGTAGAGAGCTTAGTCCTTCTGGGGAGGTGGTATAAGCCTTCTCATAAAGGCCAAACCAAAGCCAGACCTGAGGTCGAGAAGAAATTAAGGTCAGTTTGGATGGAGCTTTGAGCAACCTGATCAGTGAAAGACGTCCCTGCCCATGGCATGGGGGGTTGGACTAGATGATCTTTAAAGGTCCCTTCCAACAAAACCGTTCTATCATTGTATGAAGATACTATATCTTTCTTAGATGATACTTGGCATTTTTCAGGAGCTAGATTGGTCCAAACACAGCAAGTAATTTATTAGCAGCTGTGTGCTACTGTTGTTCATATTGTTATTATTCACTGTAATAATTCTGTTAGCAAAGCTGCAGGAAAGATGTACGTTAACTCAAAACTGTTTCTGCACAAAAAAAAAAAGACAGAAAGAAAAAACCCAAGACAGGAAAATGCAGAACAACATCTTTTTATCAGCACAATAAGAAATAAATAAATACCTCAAAAAGTTAGAAAGTTAAAGTTATTGCATTTTCTGCAGGAGCCAAGAAAGTTGACCTGAGTACAGTGAGCAGAGCCTGGCTAGGCTGAGCTGACAGGAGAAGCCTGGGAAAGTTTCTTTCCTTGGTGGTGTCCTGCCTGAAGAAGGGCCATGCATTATTCCCACCAACCTCAAGCCACTGTCACTACTACAGCCCATTTTCACTTTTAACAGAGAAGGACCATGTGCAGAAATAGACCACTGCCCACCCTTGAGAATGGGATCTGTATGATTAGATAGTCTCACTCCGCATAATAAATCATGCTCTCCTATGCTTTCACTATTGCTGAATACTTTCAGTGTTCAATATTTCAAGAACTTCTGGTGGTCAAAGTCCATAATAATTTTCTGGAAGTAGTTTCATTTGCATTATACTTGTACAAAAACAGTATTTATTTTAAATGTCAGGAGTAAATTATACCTTTACAGATTTTGTAGAAGGTTTTTTTTCCTGACAAAATAAATTATTCTTCCCCCAGAATTACCAGGTTTCCTCAGGTCTCAGTTTTCCTCCTCTTTATTTAGAAAGCCACACATATGAGTACACTAAATATTTATTAATATAATTTATGAGCCCAGTTGTCTGTTTCTTGCCAAAAGTAAGAAGTTGGCCGGTGGCCTGAAAAATCCTAACTATGACCAGCCTGAAACCACAGAGGTGATGGCAACTTCACATTCATTGGGAAAAACATCCAAAAATTCCATATATGACACAGAAAATATGTCCTAAATAATAAGGAAACATATATCATCTCTAAGCTAACCAGGCTGTTAATTAAAAATAAAAGACGATAAGGTAAGTCAAGCATAAGACATTTGTCAGCGACATTACAAAGGACATAAAAACTGAAAAAAGTGTACTATTTTCCTGGCTGAAATTATTTATTTTGCTTTGGTGTGTTTGCTTAATGGTTTCCTTGTTATCTTTAAACAAAGTGATTTGGGCTTCCAGTCAAAAATTAAGGAGAGTCTCTCCATTGAGTGTATGACAAGCTGATCAGCCTTCAGGACAGGACACAACACACTCAGGTGACCTTCCAAGACTTTTTCCAAAACAGCCTCCCATTGCACTCAGGGAGCATATTCTGCTGCCTCTGATGACTGGCACAGCCCCTCAAATGTTGCCCAGATTTCTGGAGAGTGAAAAGCAGTAAGTGTTTTGTCATTGCAGATCATCCCAAATAGTGGTTTCCATTGATTAACATATCGTTCTTCACAAGCAAAAGGACTTCTTATCCTAGGAAAATACAGCATAATCAGGAACAAGTCACTGGTATTTGCTCCTTGCAATATGAAAGAACATGAGATTAACATCCCAAGAATTACAAAAGCAAAGCTTTGCACAGGGTCCTTGCTGTTCTCTTAGATTTATCAGGTTAGAATTCCTCCCAGCCAACTGGGAGTTTGAATTTCAAACTAATCATCCCTTAAAGTTTAACATGGTGAGTGGAGCTGAAGAGACAGTGATAGGGAGTGGGCTTTTTTGAAGTAATTGTTATCTCATTCCCACTGGATGTGGAATGGGAGACGCCTTCTGGCATCACGCCGTCCCCCGCTTCGCATTTACTAGCTTCACTCATCTCTTGAATTGGGGAGTTCCTGCTTGCTTGCCTCTGGTGTACAATTTCCAATGTAGCTCAAATATTTATGGCTAGGCTGCTTTTCATGTTCCCCTAGGTGCTGCGTATTAGCCTGTTTTACGAGATTTAGGTAAAGAGCAGCATATCCTATAAATTCAAAGTTTGAAATCCACTGGGACTTATCAAGTATCAGTTTGACAATTCAGAAACTTTGCTAGATAGCAAAATTCTCTGCCACCATATATTGTACCCCTAATTAAGGGAACTTTCCTGTTTACACAGTGGTTAAAGAAAATTGCTGATCATAGATCTGCAGCTAATCTTCTGTTCTGTAGAAATGCAAACTATTTTCTGAATAAGGTGTGTGTTTGAAAGGTCCCAAAGTAAAGAAAGAGGTCTCTGGCCATTGAGTACTTGTCCATATGAACAAGGAACACCTTCAGGTCTGTCTCTGATACTGTATGGATCTGTGGCTACTGTAAATGGATAACCTTCACAGGCCATTAGTTTTGGTTTTGTTAACCCACAGAATTAAGCCCATGGGCAACATTTAGAAGGTTTATTTCAGTCTGATCTTCCAATGATCCCTCATTCTGCCAACAGGAGTCCAAGTATTTCCAGGGTGGATACAAAATCAATTAAACAACACAACCTTCTCAAGCACCATTCTTTACCATTGTGTCAGCATTTAGAGATGTCTTGAGGTAGAGAATCTTATGAGTCTTATAAAGCACTCATATGCAGTGCCTGCTACTAGAAGGCAAAAAGAGCTCCTTAATTAATTCAGTAAGAAAGAAGCTAATGCAGAACCATCTGTACAGGTTTTCAGATCAGGCACTTCCCTTCTTGCTTTTTATGTTTTGAGAAATGCCAGTTCAGCTGGCCTGTCATGCCGTCCCAATTTCTCAGTCATTTAACAGTGCTCAGAGTTGATAGGAATGGTTGTTGTTGTTTTAATCTAGATATTAACTTATTTTTAAACCTACTCCAAGCTTTCACTTGTAAAGGACCTAGTGAATCTATCATCTCTGGGTAATCCAAACCTTTGCTATAGGGAAAGCAATGCTCTAGGAAAATGCCTGAGAGAAAATTTGCCGATTTAACTGAAAAGTCTCAGGCAAGAAAATAGAGAAGCTCCAACATAAGCAATTTTTCATTTGCAGCTATTTGCTTCTGATGTTTTCCCTTCCTCTGGCCAGTCTCAATTAAATGTTTAGCTTTGCTTGGCTTTTAAGCAGACCGTAAAAGCATTGGATCTGATTAATTGCAAAATATCACAAAGTTCATAGATAACTGGCCTTTCACATATTTGATGTGGTATTTCTGTGGGGTGTACTGTATTCATGTGCAGGTTGCAGCAAAAGGGTGCTGTGAAGCTTCGTTGCCTGCCGGAATATCAAAGACAAGGAAAGGGGAAGCAAAATGCTCCTGGGTGCGCAGGGAATGAGCACTTCTTGCTGTATTCCCCCCATACCCACTGTTCCCTCAGAGCCAGCTACGCTGGGGACCTGGGGCAGGCAGGTCTCCCCAGCTGAGCAGAGCAGTCTGCGCCAGTCCTCCAGACCATACCTATGCTTGCTCAGAAGTCAAAAAATGCCAACATCAACCTGAGTTGCAAAGGTGTCTGGTGGGGAGAAGAGCTGGCACAGATTTCCTTCATACAGGCAGGTTGGGACCCTGCAGGACCGGCACCTTCATCCTCTGAGCTCAGCATGTCAGCCTTGAGCCTGAGGGACAACCTGCAACATGAGCAGAGGACACAGGTCATGAGTTTATACCTGTTCAAACCCACTTGTGCATTTGTGTTTCACCCTGCTCCGCAGCTCAACCCAAATCCTGGAGAGATCTCTCAGCTCTGAAATCCTAGCAAGAGCCACAAGCCACCCTCTGTACGGTTTTGTAGCATCTTTCAACCAAAGATCTTAAAACAATTTGCTGGTATTAATCAAGCCTCATAAACTCCTCTGGGAGTTAAATAAATGCTGTTATACACACTTTATACCAGAGCTTACCTTAAGAGAGTTTTCCTAAGTGCTCATTCCTGCTGACCTACGCAAGAGCAGCAGTCAGTAGGAATATGCTGACATCCTGAAATGCTGCTCCTTGCAGGTAAGTCTCAGTTTAGTTTTCCACTAAAGTAACGTATGGAAAAACATATACTTAACCAGGCACAGTGTGATTTAAATATGTTGCATACTCAAGGGCATACATGAAATAAGGCATGTCAACCAGACTGTTTCAGACAGCCAATACACTTGCAAGTAAGGCAGACTCTGGACATGATTATAACATTCCTTTTAAATACCGTAAAAACTGATCAATCCTGGTTTAGCTTTTAGACACTGGGCAATGTTGGACATTTTGTTAGCCTTTTAACTGACAGTTGTATGAAGGGTACTTTGATTTTCCCACAACATCCCTTTAAAGCAGTCCATGCCCAGCCAGCTGAGCTGATGCTGTTCATGGTTATGAAGATGATCTAAGTTTAACTCCTGGATTAATCTGCTACTCTTCAGAGATGGGGCTGTTGGGCTCCCTTTACTTATTACTGTAAAACACAGGTGATATTTTTGGCACTGCTGCAAGACAATCTGTCTACATTGCTGAGCCTCCCATCCAGTCACGAAATGAAACATTTTCTTTTCTCCTTGAACACCACAAGAGTTGCTGAGGTTTCAGCTCTGGCTACTATGAAACTCATAATTTTGTCATTGGCTTTACTAGTACCAGGATTTCCCCTAGACTGAAGGTATTCCATCTGAGAGTCAGTGGACCCCTGGGCATAGATGGGCCACTTTTAAGGCAGCATATGAAAAGCCGTTCTGTCATGCACAGGCTTTAGTTCTCTCTGTGGACACCCTGGAAAACCATTACAGATCTATATTCAGAAAAATGTTGAAAGCCATTTCCCTTAGCCACTGAGAAAGCTAGGTTCAATAAAAAGCTGAAGTTATGTCAGCACCGCTCAGTTAGGGGCTATATTGAGGTCTCTTGACAACATTAAAGGCCTGTTTCTTGTATATGTCCAAACTGTGGTTCAATTTGTGGGTGTCACAACTTGATGGACACTGCCTTTATGTTTAACAGCACATACATCACCTGCGCATTGAACAGCCCAGCCTAGAGGGCAGGAGTGGACTTCACAGCATCATCCTGGCCCCAGTTTCCATTCTGCTAATACTGAAACTACAGTCTCTCTTGCTTTCTTTTTCTGCATTTGCCTTAAGTTTAAAATGTCACAAGCCCTCTGCACAGCTGTGGGGTGCTTAGGGATTTTGTCAGTGCTAAGATATGCAGAAAATCTCCTGCAACAGAATTAATAAGGTTTGAGTGTAAACTTGCCAACCACCCAGTTTTAGCTCCAAAAATCCAGAGCTTTGGGTTATTTTAGGCTTCAGGAACCTTGCCACACCAGAACTGCAGGCATAGGGCAGAAAAACACAAGTCCTGAGCAGAGAGAGG
Source organism: Phalacrocorax aristotelis (assembly GCF_949628215.1). Lineage (NCBI taxonomy): Eukaryota > Metazoa > Chordata > Aves > Suliformes > Phalacrocoracidae > Phalacrocorax > Phalacrocorax aristotelis. Next base: position 36,939,705 of record NC_134277.1, read on the forward strand.
AACCCACAGAGCCATTTTACAAGTGCTCCTGCCGCAACAGCTAAGGCCCCTAGATACAGCCATCTGCCTGTTTTTTCCTTTTCCCTTTCCTACTCTTCCTCTCCCAGATGTTTTTCATCATCTAAGGTAGCAATTCAGGCATTCATGTAACTGATTCTAAGGAGTGTGCTGCATGTGATTAGCATCAAGTCACCAAAGAACAAAGAAATGCAATTAATCCCTGTTTAAATAGAAAACAGATTAGATCAGATCAAGCATATTAGCAATGGGCAAACCTCAGATGGTTCGGACACTGGACTTGGGCTGGAAAAGCGTTTGGGAGTGCCATTATAACCCAGATCCAATCCAAACTTTCTGATGCTTCCATCCAAGAAGGCTGGAAAATGCAATGAAAGCCTGCGTGATCCTTTGCACTTCCTGCTTTCTGATTCAGTCAGAATAAAGCCAGGCACGCCCATAGTATGTTGACTTCTGGCACCAACACCTCTGATCCTGCTTAGAACATGAAAATATTGAGGGCAGAGTTGCCTACTTACTAAGCAAGGATTTAGTTAAAAGGGCTTGCTACAGTTAAACAGATTTTAGGGTTGATTTTTTTTGTTTGTTTGTTTGTTTTTGTTATGGGTTGAATGGCTTTATGATAGAAACAATGACCACTGTTCTGTTATCCCATTGAAATTCATGATGTTGCCTGTGCATCGAATAGAGCATTTTGAACAATGGGTCTTCACAAAAAGTCCCATTTGTTGATGAGTTTAAGTTGTCAGTATTCTGTTTTCAACAACCTTTTGATCAACACCTGAAAAGAAATATTTTGACCAACCCATAAAAGTGATTGCAATTAGTAGTGGAAGATGTTTCCCTAGCAGCTTGCAGATTTGGCCTGATCTGTCACCAGGAGTGGGCTTCAGCTCATCTCTGAGGGTTTGGGTATTTAAGTATCTGAATTCCACATACACCAATATCTGAGTTGAATATATGGATTTTGTGTGCAGGTTCCTCAATTGCAGATTTGCCAGGATTTTCATGTCATTAGTCCCAGAGACAGTCAGACACACAGCTGACAGCTCAGTTGGCTCACACCGGTTTTCTCCTGCTAGTCTCCTTCTCTCCCAGTTGTGGGTTGAGCCTCCTAACATGGGCACAAGCATCCTGTCTGCAGTGATGGATGTAGTTCTTCCTGCCCAGGTTGAGAGATCCCTATGAAACCCCAGAGCTGCTCTAGTGCATCAACATTTGCCTTACCCTCAAATGTCACAAGCACTCTGCACAGATACAGGTCGCTTAGGGGTCTTGTCAATGCGAAGACATAGAGCCACAACATTGCAGAATCTGCATCAGTATTTTTAAAGTGAGCCTGGGACCTAAGCTTTTAAGCAACATATCCTAAGATTTCTTAGTTCATCAGAACCAATCTTCTTTACCCTTGTTCACAAATTTCTACTATTTCTACATGTATAATAGAGTTCCAGAATGAACTTTATACCAATAAGAAAAAAAAAAATATTAATTAAAAAACCTAATTTAAAAAGTCTTTCTGGGAAGATAGGACAGGTAGGTGGATGACTGGACAGATGCTTAGCACACTTCTTTTAAGAACTATATTTAGTGCAGTTCCTCCTTGAAAAAGTGTCTCCTGAAATTTTCTGTTACATCCAGTCCAATGAAAGTAAAAAGTGGGGAGCAAAAACACTGTGTCTGGAAAGAAAAAAATCCCTCAATGCCAGAATCATGAACTGGCTTCAGAAATTTCCGTGTAAGAATGGTCACTCCAGAAAAGGTATTTATAGTGAAATGACAAGCAGAGGTTATTGGGGATTAGAAGTATATACATGCATCACGATATAATCATTTCCCACATCCATGACTATTTTCATAGTCTTTAGTTTGAAGAAGTGAGATCAGAGGCAGGCTGGGCCTCTCCTGTTGGACTGGTCCAGCTAGCCTCTGGAAAGTAGCCATTCAATACACTCCGTAATTTGTTCTCAGACTGGACTAGAGTCACCACTAAAAATCAGACATATGGGGCCAGATCCTCAGCTGGTGTGAAGTAAAGTAGCTCCACAGGAGTCAACTTATGGCAGCTGAAGATCTGATCTATGGTGTTAAGTACACTGGTGAAGTTTCAGCCATTGGGCAAAAGTGATTTCTCACCTGTTTCCCAAACATTTATTATTCATGGCTGGATTTCACCTCCTTTCCTCACCCTGACTAACACCCTCCATAAGAAAAAGCCCTACTGAGATCTCTGGTATATGTGGAAAATAAAAAAAAATGCCTCAACAGGAGGGGAGCAGGATCTTCAGTGCTAAAAATGTGAATGCCTTGGAGCGCTCAAATCCTAGCCCTTTTAAAAACTAAACAAAAATCCCTCTTGCCTGAAACCTACCCTCAGAAACTTTTAAAAATATGGTTTGTCAAACATTTTGGATTTTATTTCTAATGAAAGGCTAATAAAAATGTAGAACGGTAATTTATTTTGTGGTGCTGTACTCAAAGATTGAGAATACTTGGTAGCTGTGTGTTCAAGATGAATTGCTGGGAAATGCCTTTAAAATCTGTCCTGTCCTTTACCTGTTTAGATTTATCTGACCTCAGACGTTAATAGCCCTTAGGTGGCTTCTTAATGTCAAATGTAAATACAAAAACAAGAAGAAAATGTTCCTCATGCATTCATACTTACCTTTCCTGGCAGAAGGCCACTTCTGTCACTTGGAGCTCAGACTGTTCTCCTTTTAGTTTGGCATCAATTCCATGGTTGCTGTTAATAGTATTATTGGTGTTGGAGGTAAGCCAGACACCATACTTCTCTAACCAATTTGTCCAATAAAATGGATTATTTTGTTAGTTAATCTGTCACTTCTTGAAAAGAGAAATCTTTAATAGCATTTTTACAAATATTCTAAGTTTATGTCTTATGCTTTCTCATTACCTTGCATCAATACCAAAGCTTCTACAGGAGCTAATTAAGTTTTGATACAGTCACAGAAAAATGGCCACTCAGCATTGAACAGAATCTTCATCTAGACACTTTTTTCTTCCCTCTAAAGATTTTTTTAAAAGTGACTGTTTCAACTCTGGCTTGATAATTTTTCTTGTCTTGCTCCTACAGTCCTTTTCCCCATAATGCACCAGCCTTTTCTGTGTAAAAATGGAAAAAGACACAGTAAAACTAACAAAGCTGGCTTCTCTATGGGCATGCACCCTGTGTCCCTGCTCTGCAGTAACTCCAGCTCTTTGGCTTCACCCTCACCACTGTTCTGTCTTCCCTTGCCTTCCCTTCCTTCCCCTTCCCCTCCCTTCCCTTCCCTTCTGGGGCTTCATGCCATGCAGCAGCACCATCAGCTCCCTCTTCCTTCCCCTCATTAAAACCTGAGCAACTGGCTCGCTCCAAACAAGGCATGTGTTTGGTGAGCTGGAACATTGAACAAGACTAAATGTTTGAACACACCCTACAGATTTTCTTCCCTGAACTGTTTTTCCTTCTATGCACATCTATCAGTTTTCAGAGGTTTAAGAGCTCAGGTCTGAGAGCGTGTCTGCTCTGTCTAGAGAAGTTAAAAATGGCCAGCAGGTTCCGCAGTTATTGCAGGTGACCTGGCAGATGAGCAGATGAATAGGCTGGGGTATCACCTTCTCTTAAAGAGGAGCTGGAGAACACAGGGCAGAGAACAAAACATGAAAAACTTCATAACCAAGTATAATAAAAATCTTCTTACACAAAAATCAGATCCATAAAATATGTTATCTTTTAACAACAATCCTGCAAACAAAAAACCCATTACCTCAGAAATATTCATTATTTCCTGTGCTGAACTGCAAAAGAAATAGAGCCAGATTGTATGACAAACACTGCATGTTCATTGATAGTCTGGTTTTACCTTTAATACAGCTCAAATCAGAAGCAGAGTAAACAGGGCTACAAGGAGGCATTGGACATAAACTGAGTAATCCTATCTGGCCCTGAAAACTGTGCCTTCAGCAGGGCAATCCTAAGTACCTACTGCTTCTTCCCCCTATGGATTCGGGGGTTTAAGTGCATTTCTGCAGTGTATTTTGGTCTTGAATATTTTCTAAGTGGAATGTGGGTGACTTTATGGAGTTTAGGTTAACTACTTATATTTTCTTCAACTGTAATCATCTGTACACCAACACCCTGGTTTGGTGGGTGTTCCCCGCCCCACTGTGAGCCCACAACCCAGGGCAGTGTAATGGGGGATCAGCTCTGTGCCTGCTGCCAGGGCAGCAGCCTGCCTGGCTGCCATCCTTGGGCACACAGAGGAACGGCTGGCCGCTGCTTGCTGCCCACTACCTGCTCACACCTGCAGGTGGGAAGGGCTGTGCAGGAGGAGAAGGCGCCAATGCACACAGACAGCTGCCTACTCTACATTAATGGTGCCCACAGGAGCTGTGGCATGATGACAGCAAAACAGAGTTCTACTCCAGAGCAGCACAGCTTGGCCAGTCACCTTAGCATCATGCCATGCCCAGCTGTTGTGCCCCCAAAAGCCCATTCACCTGAGAGCTGCTCCTCCCCTGGAGCTGCAACAAAATTTAACCCAAAGGCTATTTTCTCTCGTGTTTAGGAGTATAAACAATGACAATTTAAATCTGACATCTCTTAACTCAGGGAAAGACTTTATATAAACCTGTGTTTAGTGTCCTCTGGTTTCTTTCTCAACCAACCCCTTTCGAAAGTGTACAGGCACTTCATAATGATACAAGCAACATTTTCCTACCACTAAGTACTGGAGAAGTGCTTGGCATAACGTTTGATTCCAGCTTCAGTCTCCATGTTCAAATCCCCTGCACACAGCAAGGCTGAAGCCTGGACTCCATACTTGCTGCTTCTGATGAGATGTGCCTGGATTCCAAAGTTGAAGGTTGTTTATGAGCCCCGAATCCTTGCAGCTGGTCTCCTGCACCACCAGCCCCATCCCAGCACAGCCCTCCAGCCTGGCTGGAAGAGATACTCTGCGCTCTGTATTCCTTGGAAAGCATCCTCTGTTTAACGAAACTCAAACATTTTATTAAGGAAGCTCAAATGGAGGCTCTGCAATTTTTAAACGCACAACACTAGCCATTAATGGCCAAACGCTGCAATCCTTACAGCACTCAACATTGTGAGGAGTCCCAGAGGTAACAATCTGTGTTATCCATGAGGAACACCATGGTCCCAGGCTGTGCTACGTGTGGCTTTCCTCACCTGTCCATTTCCAAATAGACTGGGGTTTACCAGACCAGTCCCCATGAACCTTCTCACTAGAAAACTTAATCGCCTGATGACTTGATATAACGAATTGACAGAGCTTCTTTTAAAACTTTCAGGGGGATCTCTGTTTCTGAAAAATATATAAATATATAATAAAAACAGAAACATCAGTGAGCAATTTACTGGAATTGGAGGCTCAGCTCTTTTCTAACCTAAAATAGACTACAGAAGCCATTTCTTTGAAGACCCTTTTGTTTTCTGCACCATGTACTGCTTTTTGCATGTTTATGTGCTTGCATCTCAAGTGCTCTAGAAAAGACAGAGCTGTAGCAAGGAGCAGAGACTTTGGCTGAACCATAAGTTTCTTCATACATGGATGGGCACTGCAACTGGATTTGTCCAGAAATACCCTGAAGCAGGGACTAAGTTACCAAAATGTGTAGTAGTCGGCTCTCAAGATGGAAAAGTAGCTCTCAAGTGGTCTCACACTACCTATTCACCGGTCAGAAACAGAGCCCATTGCAGTGGAGGAAAGTAGAAATAAGTAACCTGAAGAAAGCCCTCCAGCCTGAGTAACCTGCCCAAGAACAAGAGACGCATTTCTTGTAAGAAATGGTCCTGGAGCTTGTGTCTCTTCACACACATTGCAGGTAGCTGAACACGGCTAGGGAACTGCAACCACAAAACACTTAAATTAGAGCTAGCAGAGGATTTATAGAATATCTAGATTTGCTAAGTGGCTTCTAAGGGGCTTTGAGGTGTTAAGAGATTGCCTTTGTCCTGAGCCTGACAACAGGCTTGTGGACAATGAGCTGCAAACCTCAACAGGATCACCAGCCTGACAGCAGCTGAGACTATCACTGTCATAAAAAAAAAAGAGTTTAGGAGCCACTGCTGGTGGTGACAGAGCCACATAAATTTTGAAATTAATGCCTTGGAAACAAACATGTCCTTGCCAAGAGTTCAGGGAATGCACAAGGAATACAAAGTTCAAACTCTCTTGTCCAAATCCCCCAAAGTCTTAGACATCACACTGAAATGGTATCAACTATAATAGGTGTACTAGCACTTTTTCTCAAGCCTAAAAAACAAACACTGGTGTTGCATGATAAAAAGCATCAGCTCTGCCATCTTCACCCTCCCAGCTGCTCCCTCAGGTCTGCTATTTTACGTGCACTGACAAAGACCCCACAACTAGGCTCCTGGGCACCACTTCCCACCTCAGCCCTGCTAAGTAGCACCTTCACTCCATCCAGGACTGACACGCAGTCGGTGCCAGCTGTGCTCTGATGGATCTGCCCCAAACACCTCAGAGGTACCCTAGCAGCCTTGCTTTAAGTCCCACTTCTGTACTCTTCCTCCCAGCCCACCAGCTGCTCCCCAGCTGCTGGTGCCTTAACCCCTTCCCTGTCTTGCAGAGCTTTATAACCCTATTAATAAGGAGATGTCTATCTGTACTATGTGTTGATAAAACTCCTTTGCAACGCAGGCCTGGTTTTACACTCTCTGTATTTCTTTTGTACCCAAGGATGTGAAATAAGTGTGATTTGTACAAGTCTGATAGCTGGGGGAAGAATCTGGTGTAAACAATACCCTTCTGAATATAAAACTCTACAGAAATATTTTTCAAGAGAAACCTGCAGAGTTCCTTAGGCAACTTTAGCTGTGCTGTACCAAGCAATGCCATACCCATGGGTGAATGCTACTGGTGCAGGGTTTGCCTTGTATTTAACAGAAGTCTTAAAAATGGCTCCTATGTAGGCAGTGGCTTGATATACTGCATCTAGGCATGGCTGCAGTAGAGCTCTGTCAGACACACAAGACGAATCCATCTCATTTTCTAAGACAGCAACAGTCAGCCCCAGTATCCTGCTTTACACAATGGGTCTAGCAAGCCTTCTGGTGTTTATATTTAGAAGCATGAAGTGCTCCAAGAAGAACTGAAGGGAAATGCTCCAGGTTCTGAGTCTCTCTCCAACCTTTGAGACCAAATAAAATAAAATAAAATAAAATAAAATGTTTTAGGCAAATATCCCACAACACGCTCAAGGTAAAAGCACATGTGGCACAGTGATCCAGCTTGAAGGCCTCTATCCTCACATGATACTAAAGAGCTTTAGCATAAAGTATTTCTAATGTATTATCATTTCTAAGCATCTGGACAACCTGGCAACTGTGGCAGGGTTGGGATTTGAATCACAGACTAATAAAATCTGTAGTGAAACCTGTAAACCAAACACATGAAGTCAGATGCAGGTATTAGTTAGTGTGTGCCATTGATGTGTTAGCTTCAACCCTGTGTCAGCCACACAGAGAAGGTGTTGGGATGAAAGAATTGAGGGCTGGCAAGGCACTTTCACATGAGCTTCCTGAGAGATATTTACAGGAGGCAAGTGCATATCATTGTGCTGATGGAGTTGTCAGCAAGCCACGGCAGCGGAGCACACTTCCAACCTTCACACTCTTTCTCCAAGGGAACAGCTCCTTCTGTCTTAAGATCTTGGCTTTCACTCGCTTGTGGAGGAGCCCAACAGTTTTTCTTGCCTGATGCTGTGCCCTGGCTTCAGCATCTTTGCATTTTGTTGCTCTTCCAGTGAATCTCCGAATCAATTAAACTGCCTTTGGCAGCCCTGCATGGGGCAGGAGTTTGTAGTGAGAAAGCTGTTTTCCAAAGTAAGCCAAACTGTAACCTTTGACGTGGGATATGGTTTTGCAAGGTCTAGAAAAGACTATGCATATACCTGAACTATCAGTATCATATGTTGCTTTGGCCTAAAACAGTCAGAAGTCCATCCTCTCTCTGCATGGGCAGCAGAATTTTTACGAAACACCCTGACACCTCTTGGTTTCTAACCTTAAATGATTTTTCATACTAGCAGACTCCTGCCAGCAGTCATTAAAAGCCCCTGCCCAGTCCCTGGTCATCCATAGCTCTTCCCAAGTCACTCTGCTCATGTGTTGGCAGTTGTGACAGATGAGTTGCCCTCAACTGGGACTTGCTGTGTGAAAGCAGCACCTCTGATCTGTTGTCTGCTCTCAGGAAAGAAACTCAGCCCCCCTTTCCCCAGAAGACCACAATGAAAAGAGAGAAGGAAAAAAAAAAGTAAAAGCTAGGCTTTTCAAATAGTTTTCACAGATGTGTCTCAAAAGGTTGATTTTTACCTTCCTCCCTTCCTTGTTTGCTTGTTTCCTTCTTTTCTTTCTTCCTTCCTTCCTTTCTTCTTTTCTTCCTTCCTTCCTTCTTTTAGCTTTTTCTTTAATTTTTTTTATTCTTTTTTTCTTTCCTTCATTAGTTTTTTCTCCCCAGTCTTCTGAAAAACAGCAGAAGAGAGGAAGCGCAAGGGACAGAATAGGACAAAAGAGAGAAAACTGAACATGAAAAGCTAAATAGTAAACAACGAATCTCTACCAAGTTGTCGGGAAGATGGGTGAAAATCCTGAACTGCTTTGTTAATTTTTTGGAAAACTGACTATTTTTTAAAAAATAATTAAAATGTCTTTTCTGCTTTAAATAATCAGTATCTCTTTTATAACCAGCTCTAGCTCCACACCTGTAGAAAATATGCATGTTTGGTAGAAGATGACTTGTACACGATCTGCCTCCTCTTACAAAGGTTTAAAGACAATAGATCTGGATAACTCATGACACTAACAAGTTGCCTGTAATTTACTTAGGGAAGATTTTGGTTTAGTGGATCAATAATTTTTAACTACCTTGGTACAAGACTGACCTGATTTGTGGGCAAATTAGACAGTTTTTGCCCTGGGCACCAGAGTACTTCTTTTAGCTTGTTGAGCTGACAAAACAGCTAGTGAAGTCTGCTCTACGTACGTGGGAAGTGGGAGGCATTGGATATTTCACCCATCCGGGCAAAAAACATTTAAGCCAGTTCTGTACAAAGGTGAACAATTTTCAGATTTTTTACTGATTTTTAATACCTAAAATGTGATTCTTATTCTAAAAACTTGCAAAGAAGATATTGAAAAAAAAAACATTAAGAAATTTTAATTGTTTTAGAAGGAAACTTCATGTTGCTTGACAATCCCATGGAATTCATTCTGGACTTCTGGCTTCCAGCCAGTAGTGTGGGCACGTAGCCCTCTCCCAGCTTTGCCCAACATCTCATGAGCAAGGTGACACCAGTTGCCCCAGAAGAGTAAAAGCTGGTGCAGTAAATTATGATCTTCTCTCAAAGCCAGAAAGCATAAAAGGTCACTTCCAACTGTCAGGGGCCAAAGTTTCAAAACTGATTGCCATATGCACATCCATCTAGCCAGCATTGATCTGGGGAGTCATCATCATTCACATTTTAGGTCATTAAATGCTATGTTTTATTCTGAGAGCTATGGTGATATCTAACACTGTGAAAAGCTAGATTCCTGACCAAAGAGTGCTAATCTCAAGAAGGAAGAGTCTGAGTGACAATTGCACACTGGTAGGAAGGCAAGGAAGGGATTTACCCCAAGCAAAGGTCACTAGATTTGTTTGGCAGTGTTGTGCCTCAGCCACATAAGCTGAGGTTTCAGGGTTAAACAAGGCATGGAAAGGGAAATTTGCAAGGATTTTTTCCCTCATTTTGATAGCTGGGTGAGACCCACTGGCTGTCCAAGGCAGAAATGTAATGGCCTCAAAACTGTGGGACTGTAAGGAAGGAATGCCTTCCTGACACATGGTGGGCAGAGGTGAGAGCCAGGCAGGATGATCTGCCAGGGGTCAACTGGGGCATGACCAAAAACGTGAATGATGATGAGTCAGGACATAAAATATCTTACTTTCATTTAAACCCAGGGTTTAAGAAAGGTGCTATGAAGTTCTGGAGATGCCATGTTTTCAATGGAAGCAGAAAGCCAAAATTTGGATTGCTTACACTCATTAAAGATTTGCTGGGCCTTTTTTACATACATTTTGGCTCCAGGGATTTTAACCCAGGCATGCTGGTCAAACTCCGGTTTAGGTCTCCATATGTTATTTTCCTACAATTCACCCCATCATTCCACGTAAAGCACTTGCTCCTAGAAATACTGTTATGTAGCCACTGTGGCAGCCCACAATCTAGAATCAATATCAATATCAAGACCCCTGCTCTACAGCCCTGGGTCTGTGGTGTATCTCTCTCAGTCAGGACCCATCCAGATAGTTACATGCATACAACTGATTTTAGATTATCAAAGGTACCATCACAAGCACAACACCCCCCTGTGTATACATCCACAGTTATAGCCATTCACTTACACGTGTATATATAGCAACATGCCATGACAGCCCAGCATAAAAAGAGCTACCCAGTTCCTGCCATCACAGCCCTGATCAAGGTAAGGGAGAAGCCCCCAGCCCCTGATCCTGGGGAAGGGAGAAAGTGCAAAAGAAGATACTAAGGGAAATGACACATCCCTTTGCCTTGCAGAGGGCTGAAACTGAATGGCCTTGAGTGGTTATTACCCAGTAGTTCGAGTTGATTTGTTCTGCCTGTGAGTTTTGATTTGGAAATACAGCAAGCCTGAGGAAAGGGATATGAAGTGACCTGTAGTTGGGACTTATATTTTTCTTTCCCCAGTGGATGTCCCTGCACACCTGCTTGCAGCGTAATAGTGTAATAAATTGAGTGCATATCTATATCCACAAAGGGTCAAACTCTGCTCAGAATTACACCCGTGTAAATCCCCAACAACTCCACTGGCCTCACTGGAGTTATTTGGCACAGATTTACACTTGTGTAACTGAGAGCTGGTTTTGAGCTACAGTTTGAAAAGTGTTTCACCTTCAGGGTAAAAAAAATGCTACTAATGTCAGTTCTTGTTACATTTAAAATAACCAGAAGGAATTTCACCTGGATGGGATCCATTCATAATGATGACATTCCCATGAACCTTTTTCCCTTATTTCTAGTGTGTGTGGAAAGATGTCAGATTTTAATTCACAGTGCATTCGTGCCTTTTGTTTTGGAAGGACTACTATCCCTTAGATCAATCATTAGGAAAAGGTGTCTATATTGATAACACATTTGTCTCTGAGATGCTACAGGATGTTCCAAGCCAGATTTCCTTTGAAGCCAGGCACCGCTTTTATTATCAAAGCATGAAAAATTGCTCGCGTTCATGACATCAAATGCAGCCAGTGCACGACACGGAGGGCTAAAGTAAGGCTCCAGTTACATCATGTAAATCCAGAAGAACTCTAGCCACTTATGCTCCCATTACTGCAGAGCAGCTGGCCTCAGCATGTGTCCCGTGGCTCAGGGGCTGCTGCACTGCCAGGAGGCAGCACGCAAACCACACGGGTCACCCTTCAGGCACAGGGCAGGCTGCCACAATGTGACCCGTAGACATACAGGTAAGAAGGAGAGGTGTAAGGATCAAAAACTATAGGCTGTCAAGTGTGACCTTTTGCATGCATCGATCTCAAATTGAGCTGAATTCCTTTAAAATATCTGAGCCATCAGTGATGATGTCAGAAGGCTTCTGGCTCTAGGGATTCAGAGAATCATTTTCCTGAGGTCTCCCCACCTCCTTCTGGCTCCATGTTGGAGACAGAGAGGGAATGATCTGAGACACGTTCATGCCAAACAGCTAAATTTCATTAAGATAGCACAGAAAGGTATGTGAGTTTGCTTTGCGACCCTATTAGAGCTTACAGTTATCCACAGACCAGCTTTAGTTAGAAATACAAACTTTGTTCTTCGAATAACCTCAGCTTGAACTGAGTCCTGGAAGGACTATCTTTGAGTTAAGGTAATACAAAGCAATAAAGCTTCCTGAGAACAGAAGACTGCCAAAGTTTAAGTGGTATATTTTATGATCTGGATTATTGTCCATTGGGGGACTCAGAAGAAAACACAGACTCATTTCATTTAGGTCTCTAGTTGTGATTTGAACCATGATCCAAATTTCTAATAAAAATACTCGAAGAGAAAAGCTAGTGCTTTATCCACTACATACCAAGCCTTGCTGGCCCTCTTTTAAAAAATCACAGTAATCCAAGGTCAAATAATACATGTGCAACAACTTTAATATTCCACAGAATTTTAGCTTCTACCATTTCATCTGTCTCTGTAGCACAAACCACATACAAAGTGACGTACAGTGGGGTATATCAGATGTGATAACAACAATTATGCAAATTGTCTGCAACAATAAGAACAAGAAGAAAAATGTCTTGGGTATCTCTGTAGAAAGGCAGCATTTCCACAAATGATTTTGTGCAATAAATCTTCGCTATTTCTTGGGCTCATATTGGGTAGTAGTCAGTACAGCGAGCATATTCCATTCTGTCAGAGGAAACACAAACGTACACATACAGTTATATGCCAAGCAGATCAGCATCTGCATCTCAGGAAGATAGTCATATTAGTAAGTGATCAAAAGTATGTTTACTGTTTTCTCCTCAAGGGACTGAGATACAAATGACCTGGTTTCTGTAAGCAGCATGGGAACAAAAAAAATCTCTAAATAAAATTGACTACAACCAGCTACATTCTCTCATTCAAGATGACAAATGGTCTGACTTTTCTGAAAGGTCATTAGTCAAACTCAATTTTAAAATATTCAATCCAGAAAAGAAAAAATCTTTAAACGAAAGCCCAAGCTCTACAGAGCACTGAATAACAAAACTCTACCAACATGTTTTCTCTCACTTAGCCCTATTTTTAAAACCTAAACAATAAGCTATATCTAAGTCAGAAGAAGACAAATAACTATTTTTTCCTCTGGCAAGGGTGAAACGGTCCACAGAAGTGAGGTCTGTCTTTACACTTAGCCTACACAGAAATGCAGCAGAACATCTATATTCTCCTAAAGAAGAATCAAAGGTGGCCTGAAATACTCAGAAATACATTGCAGAAAAGCCACAAAACAGAGAGGCAGCAGCTCCTTGTTTCAGTGCAGCACCTTATAATGCAAGAGGGAGAAGAACTGGTTCTCGCAGCAATATGTTTTGACTTCTGTCAGTATGCTATTGACACAAATTCATGTCAACTTACAGGTCACGGCCTGTTTTCATGGTCACTCTCCGTCACTCGTGATGGGTAAAAAATGCCTCTCTCATCTGGAGAAAGTAAACATTTTCAAAAATATTCTAACTCCACTTCAGGCAGAAGACAACTTCCTCTCTTCTCCCTCTTTCCATGCCTGCAAGTAATGCCATGAGGGACTACCAATTCAGATACTCTCTTATAATCACATCTTAGATTTGGTGTCCTGCTTGAGGACATCCTTAGTCATTTGTGTGAAGTGGAACTGTCTGCATAGGAGAGACTAAGAAACACCCCCATATGTTTGAGATATGGGACCCCCCACCTCTCTAAGGTGCCAGGAAAGCCCTTCAGATTACTGGGTGCTCTGGCTTCTCTTTCTCTCACATTTTGTCCAGAAATTCTGCTCTGAACCTGAAGCCTCTCTCCCAGTGACAGCTTTGCCAAAACAGGAATACATTTGCAAATCACCATTGTCCATCCCAAAATGCACTCTACTTTGTCAAAAAAATACCAGACTTCTTGTGTCTGAGATTCGTTACCAGCACTTATTGGTTTGTTTCACTGTCATGACTGGAAAACTGACCCTTCAGAAACAGTGAGAAGTACACAGTATAAGAAATACTATTCTAGCAAAAGTTTTACCTAAACCATCATTTGTGCATCTATATTAAATTCATGGAGTCTACGGTCCACAGAGCAAATGCCCTTAGACCTGCATCAACAATTAGTTTGATACCAAAAAACGATAAATCATTTCACTCAGCATTATCAGAATACTTACAAATATTTTTCTGAAGGTGTTTGTAATCTACTCTTCAACTAATGCTTCTGACTACATGGATAGCTCAGGTGGACTAGGAACCTAGAGGACATAGGAGGGCCTTAAAGCTAAGCATTTGGATTGCCCCCCATCTTTGAATCACACTCAGTACTGTGTCTGGATTAATAAGGATTAAATTAACCCATTCTACCAAAAAGCCAAGGAGATAATTCAGTATAGGACACAGAAGGCATGAAGTGAAAAAATCACAGAATCCCAGGTTGGAAGGGACCTCAGGGATCATCTAGTCCAACCTTTCTAGGAAGAGCGCAGTCTAGACAAGATGGCCCAGCACCCTGTCCAGACAACTCTTGAAGGTGTCCAATGTGGCCGAGTCAACCACTTCCCTGGGGAGATTATCCCAGTGGTTGATCATCCTCAGTGTGAAAAATTTCCCTCTGGTGTCCAGTCGGAATCTCCCCAAGAGCAACTTGTGTCCATTCCCCCTTGTCCTCTCCATGTGACTCTGTGTAAAAAGGGAGTCTCCATCTTCTTTGTAACTACCCCTTAAGTACTGGTACATGGTGATGAGATCCCCTCTGAGCCTCCTTTTCTCAAGGCTGAATGAACCCAGTTCTCTCAGCCTATCCTCATATGGCAGGCTGCCCAGTCCTTTGATCATCTTGGTGGCCCTTCTCTGGACCCCTTCCAGCCTGTCCACATCCTTTTTGTATAGCAGGGACCAGAACTGCACACAGTACTCCAGGTGTGGCCTGGCAAGCGCTGAGTAGAGTGGGATAATGACTTCTTTCTCTCCGCTGGCGATGCCCTTTTTGATGCAACCCATCATCCTGTTGGCCTTCTTGGCCGCAGCAGCACACTGTTCGCTCATGTTGAGCTTTCTGTCCACCAGGACCCCCAGGTCCCTTTCCACAGAGCTGCTCTCTAGCCAGGTGGATCCCAGACTGTGCTGCACTCCCAGATTATGTTTTCCCAGGTGCATGACCTTACACTTGTTCTTGTTGAACTTCATAAGGTTCTTGCTGGCCCGCTCTTCCAGCCTATCCAGATTTTTCTGCAAAGCACCTCTCCCTCCTGGAGTATCTACTTCCCCGCTCAGTTTGGTCTCAAGACCCACCTGTGCATCTTGAATATGAGCTGCGTTATGTCAATGTGACTCCTTTTTGTGGAGATTTATGGCCATGGGCTCTGCATGAGCCCAGAAATTCATTATTCATAATTTGTACTTACCATTCTCCTGCCTTCATGACCTTACCCAGTAAGGAAGCAAAGACAGGCTACATGACCAATCACAAACAATAAATAGTAAAGAGCTCATGAACAAGCCTCTAACCTGAAAATTATTGATCCAAATTTTCTGATGAAAACTTGTGAATACTGAATACAACCATGGCTAATAGGACTGGTTAGCTCATGGAGGATTATCTCGAGCTGCATAGTTTTATTAACATATGTATGACTAAAAATTTCTCTGTAAAAATATACTAGAACTGTCAAATTTATAAAAGTCAGACAAATCCTCCATTTTTCTGTTCACAACCTCTCCAAATCCCTTTGCGGAAGATCCCAGACCTCAACTGCATTCCTCAAGGATTTACAGGGCACCAGAGGAACAGCAATCAGCTCCAAATGAATATGTGCATTCAGAAGTATATGGAGGCTTTTCCAGCTTTTCAGGTACTTCGCTCAGTAATCTTCCTGAAGGCACTGGATATATTTGCAAAAGCAATTTTAACTGCTGCTCCAGTCTGCCGCTTTTCAGCATACCTATTGTGTCTTGTTGGTGGGAATAACCGCCATGTAACCAGAGGTGAAAGGAAGAGTGGCTGGAATATTGGAGGGAGCCCACAAAATCAGGCAAAAAAAATTCCAGGTACTTAAGAAGATTTACTCCTCCTGGAATAATATGAGCTAAGACTGTGGATCAGATTCTGATCTCAGTTACCATGGTGTTAATCTGAAGTACCAGCCCTGATTTCAGCAGAGCCACCCCGGATTTAAGGCCCGATTGCCACTGGTTTACGCTGACTTTGTAACAGCTGATTATTCCAGCATAAGAATTTAGCGTAGAAAAAGATAACAATGTTTTTACCAACTCTGCATTATGAAATGTTTTGTATTAGCTTGCATAATGCTTGGTAAGGTTTACTATTTTCTGCTTTCTGCTTGTTTAATCCATGTTTATGTTCTGCTCCAATTCTAATCATATATATGGAGAAGCAAATCTTATTCACCATTTCTGCTATGCTTCCTTCATTTCCTGTAACATTTGTAATGTATGAACACAAAGAAAAATGTTACAGGAAAAGTATGGGAAAATGGTACAGTACAAATGCATCACTACAGAAAAAATATCAGACCACAAATTATTTTTCTTTCTTCTTTGCATTCCACGCTGTGATTTAGCTGGGATAAGTTATTATTCATATTGCATACCACATTTTGTTATTCTCTGGTAAGGAATGAAAATGTCTTCAGAAGTGGGTGCTGAGGAAAAAAACATGGTTAGTATGTTGTCAAGATTTGCCTTGCTAAGTGAAAATGACATTGTTATTGTATACAGATTTTTAGTTGAATATTTACATAGATAATAGGATGAGCTGGATGCACCTGTTTTCTAAACAGTTCAGTATGAATTAGATTAGTGGGATATGATTTATTTGGGTCAATAGAAATATATCTTGCCAGTTGTCCTGGAGATCTGAGAAATAAATATGGCAACTGCTGTATTTTGCACTACAGACTGTGAAGAAAGCTCTGCACTGTCCTGAAATGATGCTTTAAAAAGGAAATGACTGCATGGATCTTTCTTGCTCTTCCTTCTTCTGCCTCTCTAGGTAGAGGCCTCATTGGATGTCTCCAGTAGCATTTACAACCATATGAAGTGATGGTCAAATATTTTTCTTGCTGAAAATTTTGACAAGCAGAAAGAAAAAAGAACATAGGTCAGTTTTTCCCTTTTACAAAAACAAAAAAGTTTCTGTTTCTTACACAAATGTTTTGACTTGCCTCATTTTTTCTTCTAGTTCTTGACAAAAATGTTGAAACTTTCTCAAAAAGAAGAAAGTTTTCAGAGAAACTTCCGCTGAGGTCAAAACCTAATTTCCTGGTGAAAACCAGTTTTAATGAGGAAACATTGGCCAGTTGTCATTGTCAGTGGGTTGTAGGCAGAGCGACTGGAGAGGAAAGGGTGAGGAAGGCAGCAATGGCGGGTGCTTGTGTCTTTCTGAAAGAGCAGTATGGGACATGGCAGGGGCAGGTTGTGCTGCTCAGGGCCGTTGCATATATTGACTTTATATTAGGTGCTCCAGCTGTGCTCTCCCCATGCCTCCCACTGCCCCTGCTAATGGTGGGATTTCAGCTTGAGATTAATCCTGCTCATACTTTCGAGGAGGAGTGGCTGTGAGCTCTTGCCTTGTCCAGCAGCCTTGGCAAGAGGTTTGCAAGAGCTTAAGGTGGCTTTTGAAACAACCCATCATCGAGTATTAGCAGAAGAGCACTAGTTATCACCACAGAAAACTATA
This sequence comes from Phalacrocorax aristotelis, assembly GCF_949628215.1. Lineage (NCBI taxonomy): Eukaryota > Metazoa > Chordata > Aves > Suliformes > Phalacrocoracidae > Phalacrocorax > Phalacrocorax aristotelis. The sequence goes on from NC_134277.1 coordinate 36,957,192, forward strand.
TTATGTGGGTGCTAGAGAAAAATCAGATAATGTAGCAGGTATGGTGAACACAGTATGAATACACAGACCAGTAAGCCACAGAGTGGGGAGATATAGAAGGGAGGGAGGGGGAGCACAGATGCTTCCACATTGTTTAACCATAGTATATACCTTGCATTAGGTGATATTGGGGGGGGGGAGGGGGCAGGCAGGGGTTATAATAGCCCTTTCATTTCAGTTCCTTCATATGCTATAGCTCAGACATATAAATATGGTTAACATTATGCCTCTGCATGACCAAATAAATAAAGAGACAGCTTCTTGCATGGTTTGGCCTGCCAGAGATTTGACTCCCTCCCCACCCCATCAAAATAGATCTCCCTCCCCCAAGAAAAACCTAGAAAATGGCCGTGCTTTTAAAATCCCACATACTGAGTATACCTTTTTTATGTTACAGACTGCTGCCTTTTTCCACCCAACACATGGTAAGGATTATATTTAAATAAAGATTTAACACTCATAAATGGTTTCTTTTAATATTGCTGTAAAGTAATGGTTCTTTTATGGGCAAATTTAAATGTAATTCCCCCATGTACAGCTGTGCCAAACAGTATGGTATCATTTTATGCAGCCATAAGCAAGGAAACACGTTGACCAACAGTGCCTGTGGGTAGAGTGTGGATTTTATTAGCCAATATGAGCTGATGACCCATGAGCAGAGTCAGCTTTTGCATCTTGTAAAGTCAACCATTGTAAAGGTACCGCTGCGTGCAGATAGGGAGCAGCTTCCAGCCTGGAGCAGCTGAGCAGAGCCTCCTGGCATGGGCAGCAGCAGCTCCTCTTCAGCTTGAAAAGGTTTTTCCCAACACCACTACCTGTTCAGGCTTTACCTCTCCCGGCAGTGTGTGCTGGCTTTGCACACACTATTGAAAAGCTTATTTCAAACCCTCTATTTACTGGGTACCACCTCCCCAAGCATCTGCCCAGCTGAGCCAGTGTTAGACTCCCTGTGGCCCTGGGCAGAAAGTCAGGCTTTTCCCTCCCATCCCCACACAGGAGGGCTTGCATTGCTGCCTAACGTAGCCTAGCAGCAGCTGGCACACACAACCAAACACAAGGCTGTTTCAGATTAAGACTACGAGTCGAGTTCCCAGCCCAGGGTGTTACATGGCACAGACACTCATAGCTCTTTCCAGCCTCACAAGAAGAAGCATTTGGTGACTTTTCAGAACTCAACATGAACTTTTTTCCAGAGCTTGTTGCTGGGATGGGTGATTACTGCCTGGTTTAAAAACATTCTTGACTTTAAAAAAAGGTAGGATTATTTTGCTGCCTCATTTTTGCAACACTGTATCCCTTGCCCCTGTGAGGTTACTGTCACTCTTGGTATAATCATCCATGGGAATCTATAGTCAAGGCTGGGATGGGCCTAACTGGCTTAAAACAATCATCTCCCTCCTTGCTAAGTGTCATGTCATATTTCTGCTGCCACAAGACCTCATACCAGATGACATCTAAGTAATTATTTATGCATTTTCCTGACATGATTTCCTTCCTCTTTTTAAAAGAATCTTAGTTGCTAATGCACAGAATACTCAAAATACTTTACAAAATATCTCATAATAAACATCATCCCCACCCCTAGCCACTGGAAGCTCTCCCATGCTTTTCTATGTTCCACGATAGGCAAGCTCCTGCCAAAACAAACCTTGGCGGATCAATCACCCCAGTGGAATGAGGGATGAGAAAATGTTATTCAAACCCCGCTGCAGAGCAGCCACTTGGCAGGGCTCATTGCCATCCATGCAGCATATGAAAAGAAACCCTTTATTTATTTCAGTCAATTTCTCACCAGCCAGCTAAAGGCATCCCAAACTGCTTTTGAGTCTTGATTCAGCAAATCATCTCAGCACATTTCAGAAAAGATGTGACCATGAAACATCTTGGCTTCATTCAAAATTCGCACCCACATTGTTTGTTGTGTGCCTTACATTGGCTTGGGAGGAGGCCAGGCAGAAATTTCCAGAGATAGCTGACTTGAGAATAACCAGCCAGGATCACATTTTCAAGGGCAATTCCGGACAAAGCAAAGAGACCGAATGAGTGGCAACACTTTTCAGCAGGACTGCTCAAGTCGGTTGCATTGGTTCACTAAATAAATTGCAGACTTTTATATACTTTTTACTCCCAAAATGAGAAGGACAGGAGAAGTAGCACACCCCATAGCAGACCACTGAAATCCAAGTAGGACTCTCTTTTCTTGCCTTTTGTCTCACAGAGGAAAGGAGCTGCCCAAAATTCTCAGCATAGGGGTTTACTCCAGAAAATGTGACCATTTTCCTTTTCTTTCTTTTTTCCCCTCTTGAACACAACAGTGAGGAGCCTCTGGGTTTGGTTGATTAGTTTTGTTCTGAGTCTTCTTTTTGTTTGGTGTAGATTTGAATATTTTCTTCGCACTTCACAAAGACTTTGAACACCAGAACAGCATCTCGTTCAATTTTAAAGCTGCAGTTTCCTTCCCCTTTTAAACTGTGAATCATGCTATGATTTACAGTGGCATATATTTGGAAAACTGGGCCAAGGCTTTTATAACTGGATGCTCCTAAAACCCTGTTTAAATTTATACAGGGGAATGCTGGGGCAGCAAGGACTTCTTAAAATTAGGATTTATTTAAGAGACTGAGGAGAAACCCAGGAGCTTAACTTTATGCCCTGGTGTTGGAAATCTTAGCTTAGATTTACATTTTAATTCATCTGTCAACACAAGCTCTGGGTAATGCAGAATTTCACTCTTTCTTTCCGCCCCCACTGCCTGCTCATGAAACCTCAACTAGCAATTCCAGCTCCTTTTCATTAGGAGCCTGGCACTTCTCAAAGGACTTGAGCTGCATGGAACTGTCCCTGTGAAAACTGAAACCAAGAGAAAATGCCTGGGCTTTTGGGTTTCATTGCAGAGCCAAAAAGTCAAGTTCATTTTGCTGTAATTCAGCATGCCTCAGGAGCCAAGGTGAAGCTTTCTGTGAAACTGTGCTCATTTTAAGGGGAATATGGATGGAGGTGGTAACAGCAACTATGCACAGGCAATTCTAGTTTCCTGGGTAGTCTCAAACCTCAGCATAAAAATGCAGAAAGCTCTAATGCAACTAAACTATAAACTGGAAAAGGCTTTATTTTGAAATGGACATAGAAAAGAAATGGAAACAAAACCAAAATGTAGACCATAATTGAAATATGCTAAATATTTTCAGGGAAGAAGGCAGTTATCTTCTCTCCTGGTTAGATATACATATACACTCATGCACATTGCACATCTCTGCTTTACCTTTGTTGAGAGGGAAAAAAAAGCCACTATACATGTGAGAACGTGGCAGAATTCATCTGTGTGAGATGCCAGAGATCAACTCATAAAACCCACTCAAAAAAAAAAAAAAAAGAACTCCATGTCTCCTTTAGCTTTGGCACCAGAATTGCCTCCTAAGCCTCAGGAAATTCTGGCTCCCTTCATCAAAGGGTTAAAAGCCACCATGCTGGGAATAACACATATCTGCTCTTTCCTTTTCATACTCCCTGATGGTTAATGACATCCAGTCCCATCTGGATACCAAGCACCATGAGCAAATATATCCCCCAAAGAATGTTACCCAGATAATTGCCTTTGATGAAAATCAATTGCATGATGTTCACATTACGGGTCTTTTTAAAGCCAGTCACTCATTTCTGGAGATTTAGGCTTCAGTGGTTTGAAGACAAGTATATATAAATGCACTTAATGATGCAACACTTATTCTACAGTGTCAGTGGTATTTCATCCCTTTCTTCCATACTTTCAATGGGCGTGATGCTTTACAAGCACTGGGATACTGGCCGTGTTCTGAGGCCTTTCAGAATAACGTGATCTTGAGCAGAGTTTTGGATGTCAATCCACCCATCACTGACGGGACAGAGGGACAGGGAACAGTGGAGTGGAGGCCATGGGACCAGCTGGGCTGGAGCTGGGCACTAAAAGCCTTTGTTTCTGTCCAAGCTCATTCTGTGGCAACTGACAAAATCACAGGCTGGGCTTTCTGAAGTAACCTAAAGAAACTGGGTGTCTAAATTAGGAAGAAATTAATTCCCAGTCGGCCCACAGGCTATCTGATTTCTTGCATTTTCCATGCAAGGTAAGTATTTCTACAACTTTTCTGAGTGCTTCTGCTTGATCAAAACACAAATTCACACAAAAACCCATCTTCAAACTGACCCACTTCCTCATCCCTGTTTTTCCTTTTCTGTTTCTCTTCTTATTCCCTTAGCTTTGGTATTTCAGCCTACTCTAATCATACCAAAAGGGGTTGAAGGACTCAAAGGCCAAAAGTTTATTTTTCTAAGGAAGGCTTCAAACATCACCCTGGACCTCGGCTCCGCGGGCCTTTTTTGTAGGTCTTGCTTGTCTGCAACGATGGCAAATGTGTATTTTATGAGTGAACTTTCTTTCTTTCCTAAGATTTTCGTGCTTCTTGTGGTATTCTGGTGATTAAAAAGCCCTATTCTGGATCAGTTTTTGGTTATGAAAGGTACCCACCCTGTGTTTCCTCTTTGCTTGCTAAGGAAATGGTAGTCTGCTTGTAGCATCCAAGCCCCCAGTGAGGTTCATGCTAAGAAAACCAGTCCTCCAGAAGAACCAGCTAGCTTACTTTTAAAATAACCATCAAATGGTGTGCCATTTTAGAAGTGATGTCTTCTTTTAGTATTTGGAAAAAGTATTCATGAATGAAGTAATGCAAAATATCAGGAAAATATTATAACTCTCCATGTATTTATAGCTCTGATTACAATAAGGAAATTTTGATCCAGGATATGAGCATAGTCTGTGATTTCATCAATGAGAATCAAATCTTCTGTCCTGTAGCATGACTCACTTGATTATCTCTGCATTATGTTATCTCTGCACTATGTTATCTCTGCACTGTACAGCAGTTTCTGCTCCCAGTGACTGAATCCCTAGCATGACCCTCCTGCCCTGGGACAGCACAGCGCCAAGAGATTCTTGGACTTCATTCCACATTCTATAACGCCCCTGTGGACTTGGTGACAGGAATTCTGTCCACACAGGAGATGAAAATATAAATAACATCTACTGATCAAGCTGAGCAGCAAACTTGCATTGGCCAGTGACTAAAAACAAAGGCCAAAAGTAGAAGTTATTAAAACCCATTATTGATCAACCAGATGGTTTTTTTGCTTTTCAGGCCACTGGCTACAGAAGGGCTTTTTGCCTTCCCATTGTCTCCCAGAGCCTGGTGTAGGAGGGGATTTCCTGGAGGGACTAAGAGGGCTGGGTCCCATTGTGAGGCTGTTAAGAGAAGAGAGTAAAAAAACCACAGGGTTTCAGCACACTGCTAAAGGGGTAGCAGTAAGAGAAAGGCCAGTAACTGTCCATACCACTCTGAAGACTTTTTGAAGGTTGTTACACCAAGGCCCGTATCAGCATTAGACTGCTGAAGGCCCAGGGCAGCAGCTGGTTGATTTGCATTGCTACTTGAATCAGCCAAGTGCCCCTCCTCTCCCTTTTCCGCCAAAATCCATTCCTACTCAAGAGCCTCATGTAGTTGCTCTCCTCTACACTAAGGGAGCACCATCCCCAGGGTAGAGACTAGGATTCTTCACAATGTTCAAAAAGGCAGATTTTCTGTACCTGTCAGGACCATGGCCTCAGTGCCAATGCAGGACTGGAAGTGAACCGCAGGGTATATGGGCAGACAGTGCAAAGAGTTGGCAAATGCCAGGCAGTATCAGAGCTCTATCTTTGGCTTTGGCTCCCTTTGAAACACCTGGACATCTGCAAAAATTTCCACTGCAAAGTAAAATCAACTCCTGCAATAACCCACAGGGCTGGGGAGGAGGTGAGAATTCCTGCAAGAATTTGAGGAAGGATTTCTTTTTTGGAAAGATGTGTTGCAAGAGGTGGGTGAGTCACCTCATAACACCTTGCACTGGCTCAAACTTGAAGGCATTAAGGAAGCTAGGAATCAGGAGAATTACTCTAGTCCTTGTTTGTTTCTGTATCTGCTCTTCCAGTTAAAATGCCTTTCCAACAAACAGTCTTGTTAGTAACCCTTGCGGTGCCACCACTGAGGTGGGGAGAAAGACATGACTCAGACAGACAAGGGAGAGAAAACCCTCAAGGAAGAAATTGCAGGGCAGGATGCAGAAAGCAGAGGTGTCGTTTTTCTCTGTGGTTACATATTTGAGGGGGGAAAAAATCCACTTATGGTTTACAAACTCTCAGGTATCCCATTCTGAGCAGTATGGCAGAGAGGCATGAGGAGCTAGACTGACATGTCAGCACCTTACCTGGACTGGAATTAGCTATTTGAAAGCCTTGCCAAAACAATGTGTACATAATTCATGTTTGCATTTGAAAAGTGTCTGGATCTTCACTAATAGATTTGCCTCAAGATTCCAGTTTTCAGAAGGCTGATTCAGAAGGCTGTGGCCAAATGTTGGCGTGCCACAGCCCTGTCACTGTGCAACTTACTACAGAGTAGTAAGCTCACAGACCAGCCAGAGATTAGAGGGTCTGGCTGAGGTCCGCTGTTTGCTCTGCCCAGCCTGGTCTCTACCAGGTCTCTGGGGCCACAGTGAAGTACCAGTCTTTACTGTGGGTCAGACAGGTGAACGGCAGAGTTTAAAAGTGGCCAAGTCTGGGCAGGCAGGACAGAAAAATGGAATAACCAGGATGGGACTGGGCCTACTTACAGCCATTTCAGGGGGATTGGGAAACACCCCACCTAAGATACTACAGAGCAGGACATCTCACACCTCAACAAGACCTCCTCTAAATACAACTTGAGGGGGCTACACCTGGCAGATAGATTATACCAGTTCACTAAGCAATAGTGTGAGAGGGAAGGAATGGCAGATACTTCTCGTGCGTGCTGGGGCATCTCTTCCCAAAACTGCTACAGGATTTCTAACAGCTGAAGAAAGCCCTTGACTTGTCACTGTCCTTCAAAATATTTCCATGCAGCACATAGTGTGTTACTTTGTTTATCCATTCTGGCAAGATGAGACACTGATCTTACCCTACTAGAATCTGTAGAAAACCAATATCCTGTGGTAAAGCTTCAGCCTTATGCTTCTCTTTTAATATAAGCTGTCATTACTGAATCGCAGTATTACCCAGATCTGTTTTACATGAGTCCTTGGCAAGACAATGTCAGCTGTACTTAATAAACAAGGTCTGCATTTATAAATTCAACAATATTGTAAAGGGTAAAGTGTCATCTGGTGTTACTAGAACGTCAAACCTGCACCTACATCAGACACAAGACAACCATCAATTGCAAAAGGGTTGCATTACCTGCTAACCCAGAAAAAAAACCGGCATGGGAATTTTCCACGAAGAATCCAGCTCCCGACCTTTGAGCAAGAAATGGATTTCCTCTGTAACTAATCTTCCAACCGCTGAGCTGGAATGATGTCATGGCCCTGTGCTTACTTCATGACAGCATCTAGTGTAGACCGGGTGTCTAGTTCTTTCTTGGCCACACTTCCCTAGAGCACCCCTCTCCAACCCAGAGCCATTGAATGAAGCAGCTGTTGTAGTAAATTGGCCCTCCCCATTCTGCTCCTGTGCAGGATTCACTGGGGTGCTTTAGATTGGATTTATTTTCTTTCTACCTTTTTTTTTCAGCAATTCATGGTAAATTTCACTTGAAATAATACTCTGTTCTTCAGTTTTCCTGAAGAATGCATCTGCTGGGCAAACAATAGCTTTTACCTCAATTAGCTGAAAAATAACAGAGGGAGAAAGAAATTATGCCAGTTGTGAGAGGTCCATGGCCTGAAAACATGATAAATGCTGCATCTGCAGACATCTACAAAGCCATTTGTATCCGCACACTGGCCAAGTAGGCTCCAGATTGGGCCCTGAATGGAACAAAGACTATGACCCTGTGGAAATTATAAGGAGAGACAACTAAGAACCTCTGATATGTATCAGAGGGCAGAGGGTGATTAACACCAAGCAGCTCCAGTGCCAATACTTACTAATTGGACAGCTTTTCATTACCAGTGTAAAGGCCTTTAAATATTGTTACATACCCAACCACCAACAGGTCTTTGCTTCTGTTTAAGGACACCGTATTTTGGGCAGAAGTCTCTATGGCATCAAGGAAGCAAGACAATAGAGCTAGTAGGTAATTTCTTGTTACCCAGGATGCTTCATCCAAAGCATCTCAGTTTTCACTAATGTTCTTCCAAGCCAAGGTCTCACAACCTCTTCCTTCATTCCTCAGGATGTTCCTGGAATATAAGGCCTTTATCTCCAGACTTGCCCAGAAAGTCTGTCTACAAGCAGGGTACAGACAAGCTGAGGAAAACCCATGAAGATGAATGCCAAGGCAATAATATGTACCGTAGGCTCACATCAGCTCTCCATAACCTGACAATCAATTCACAGTAAACCTCCTGAGAACACCTTTGAACAAAGTCACTGCTGAATATGGAAAACTGCCAGCTTGGAGGAGGGTACAATTTCCCCAAAAATTGTTGGTTTCGGTCTGATTCAAGCCAAAGGTGGTATTCTGCACACACACATCCAAATCCCCATAAAACAGAAATGTTACATTTTTGGCCAGGTCTTCCAGTGAGGTAAATCAGAAGTAAAATAGCACTGAAGCTAGACATGGAGACCTTGTATAACACTATAAAAGCAACTTGGCTTGGAACTCCATGTGTACCCTACCCTGGTGTCTTTGGGGAAGAATATCATTTGTCCTTACGTTCCTGACCTACACAATTATAGACCTCAGCCCGCTTCTTTTGCAGAGACCTTTTAAAAGGGCTGAGTTAAATTGTCCAGAGATGTCAACAAGTTGTGAGAGGCAGGCTCACACTGGCAGCAATTACCAGAGGGCAATGATCAATGGGGGTCTTTTGTTAGCATTACAGGATCACTATTGACTCAGGAAGGAAGTGCCCCCATGGTTTAGGCTGAGCTGAAATGGACAGGCAGCCTTGCCCTTGGCTGCTCACAAGCCACTAACCTACACTTATCTCATTAATTATTCCTGTCCAAATGGCAGCGATCGTTATGATCCACAATCAGCTGAGGAAGAAGAGGTCACAGCAAACACAGAGGGTCCATTTACCAATCCAAGACATGCATCCTTTCTCTTATTTGCATCCAGACTATTGTTCGACTCCAGTGCTGTTCCTTTGACAAACAGGTAACAACACATGACAGCCTCACCAGCTCTCTGCAAAAAGAAAGGATAAAACTGACATGTTTTTCCACTTATAGAAGTAAACCTACAAAGCACAGTGACCTTGCTAATTGTGTAGATTGCAGGGAGGGAATTAGTCTTCATATTCCAGTGCATCCAGATTGCCTCGACCCTCACATACTCCTGTTCCAAACTATGGCCAGAGCCATCACTGGTTTACAAGATGCTTGATGCACAATCCCATTGCTTCAAAAGTATAGTTTGTGCAAGGGAATTTATAGGAAGAAAAATCATTTGACAGGAATAAAAGACATTTGAGGGATGAGGGCTTCTGGATGGAAGGATGGAGTCTCCTATTAAAGTCACCTTACACTGCTGAGGGATAAATCACTCCCTCAAACATATTGCAGTCTGTTGTAAAGGCAGCTGATTAGTATGACTGAGAATCAAACCACACTCTGTTCTTACCCCCCACTGTGTTATTTTTCTCCCTTGCACTGGATTGTTCAAGCCACAGCATTTTAAATCAAGCTTTGATTTAAGAAAGGGAGGAATATACAAAAGGAGCAGTATATTCCAAACACACCCTGCCCTTCAAGCTTAGTGCTCCCTAGCCACTTTAGAAAGAGGAAAATCACGAGCCCCAGAGGAAGCCTTACAAATGTGCACTTGCAAAGTGAAGTTTGCCACGTGTACCCAGCTGGGAAGGGAAAACTCCCCAGCACCTCTGCTCAACACCCTGAGCCCTGTGGGGGATTGTATTTGCAAAACAGCTGCCCTGCCCCAGTCTATCCTTCTAACTAACCAAGGAACAGCAGACAGCCTTAGAGTTTCAAAATATAAAGGAAGGCCCCTGCCAGGAAGCCATTTCCTTCTCTAAGCTGCATTTGTGCAGAAAGTTTTTTCCTCTCCTTCTCCCCTCAGGGGGGATAAAATATGAAAAGAAGGGACTTTCAACATCTGCTCTAGATTTTTATTTTCTGAACTCTTGCTGATTTTTTTTCAAGATTCATATCCAGATCCTATAGCTTAAGTAGTCAGTATTTTCCTGACAAGCAATTGTCAAATCTGGTACTGTCTGTTGAACAGGAATACCATCAGCCTTTGACAGAAGCATTTGCAATGGAGAAGACCCAACATTTACAGAATGGGTTTATGCCAGACTCCACTGCACCAAAAGCACCCTATTATTTTCTTCAACAGCCTCGAGAGGGTACTGAGCAGAGATTTAAATGGTTCATTGCTACAGCAGTCTCCAACAGTGATCAGGTGCAAGATGGCAGAAGAAAAGGTGAGGATCATGTGCTCCAAGGAGCTGGGTTGGTTTTCAAATGCTGCCCACTCTGTGCTCCCCTAGCAAACAGGCAAGGGAATTCAGTGGCTGTCATTGTACTGCTACAGCACCAGTCTAAAAACACCAGTTGGGGTCTGTATTAGGCTGCTAAAAATGGTCCCATTTACAAGAAGCACACATGGGAACTTAACGTCCTCCTGGATCAGGGCTAGTGCTGACCACACCCTGTTACTTCTGTTTAAGAGAAACCCATTCTCCTTCCACCATTCCTCAGGGGGCTTGCTGTGCAACAGCTGAAGGAAAATCACAGCAGCCCAGATTAGCAACTTTTATTCAGAGCACAAGGGATAAGGGATTCACATTGTTATTAATACTAGTGCAAAGCACTGGCGTTCAGCAACAGATGATCCCTCTCCCAGCCAGCTTCCAGACCCAGAGCGCTCCATCAGATAATGCTGAATGGGAGCAGGGATTGCAAGGGGAAGACAGGGAAGACACTTCCCTCAGGCTAAGAATGGCTTTTGCCATCCCAGCTGCCACACTGCCTCATCAAGATCTTTGTATGTCCATTTCCATAGGCTGTGCGCGACATCAATGATCTCAGCAGACAGGATAAACGACCACCTCTGGAGAGTGTTTGAAACCTGTGGTGGCTGAAGGGCCAAGTTACGTGGAAGCAGATCCATAGAAATCATATTAATATCTACAGACTGGCTGGGGCAGCCATAGTGGATGGTGGGGCAGCCATAGTGGATGGTGGGGCGGCCATGTTGACTGTCAGGGAAGCCATAGCAACCAACAGGGTGGCCATATTGATTGTCAGGGCAGCCATGGTGGCCAGGCCAGCTTCTCCACCCTGGCAGAGGGCAGCCTTCGAAGCAGGGCTGCCACCACAGCTGGGCAAGCCATGGACCCCTGCCGAAACCCTGTCAGTGTGTGGCCTCTTCCCTATCAGTGAGGCCCCAAGGGTGGGAGCAGGGGGCTTTGGAAAGCCATGCTATGCTACACCCCGCACACCACTGCGCCTGTTTATACAAAGCCATTTTTTGTTTTCTTTTCCAAAAAGAATGCTGCCAGTCGCTGGAGGCAGACGTGTTTATCAAAATGTGTATCTCAAAGCCTGACATGAGATCTGCAGCCTCTGGTGCAGCTGAAAAACAGTCTGTCAACACCTTGGAGAGAGTGAGCCAGCAGGGCCGGCAGGGGACCGGCCTGGCCCAGCCCAAGTCCCTGCCAAAAGATAAAAGAGGAGGGAAAGTCAAACTCAAGCCGAACAAACCTTTTCCATCCACTCTGTTCAGTATCTGGTCGGGGCGTCCAAACCACAGATCAGCCAGTTCTTACATGAAAGGAGAAGCCTTTTTCTATTATTAGTTTTTAAACTCCCTCCCCATTTGGAGAACTGCTCTGCCCATAAGCCCATGACTATATCACTATATTAGGCCTGAAAGTTTATATCAGAGGGATGTTCAAGTCCTACCATGCTGAAGATTGCCCGCTTAGGAAATAAAACACCCTCCAAGGGATCATTGCGCTTGACGATCAGCTTGAATAAAAAAATACCACGGAGCACAGTAAATCCTTCAAGCAGAGACCTGCCAGGGATGGGTAGGGAGTAAGTCACAGGTTAAAGAGACTTTTTGTTAATGCTTTCAGACTGCTCCCAAACTGTCACAACAGGGAGGATGATTTCTGGGGAAGTGGAGGGTGGCAGAAACCCCCATCACAGGATGGAGGTGCCCACCATCCCTGGGGTGCCAGTGCAGTCTGCACGCCATGACAGGCTTTTCCACCTCTTTTTCCAGAAGCGCCAGCTCTGGAAGCAAAAAGGTGAAAGGCAGGTAATTTGCAAGGAACTAATGTCACAAACCCAGGGAAGGAAGGAGAAAAAGAAGGAAGGAAAGAAAAAGAAATAAATAAATCCTGCTTTGCAGCAAAAGGCTGAGTTACATGGAAAATGTTGCCTATATCTGTGCAAAATTCCACTAGACATATTGCTTATCTGGTAATCATCAGTCAATTACATTCGCACTCAGCTAAACGTCTTGAGGCAGAGCAATCTCCAAATCACCTCTTTCGTAAATCACTCTTTCTTCTCCACAGCTCATCACCCCAGCACCTTCCTTATCCCTCCCCCTTCCTGAGGCTTTGCAGCTTGTGCTGGGCAAGCTGACTGAAGGGGGCAATTGCAGCCCTCCTGTAGGAAACACATAGCCAGCATTCCAGGAGACTTATGTCCTTGAAGCCCACAAAAATTACAAATAGCTGGAGAAAAAAGGGCACAGGCACAAAAGTGCCACAACTTTCACAATTACTTACCTAGGAGAAGATTGGAGTTTTATGTAGACAGATACTGCCCCAGACCCTATGCATTTTTAGACATCCATGAAGATAAATTGCAGGATGGAAACTCTACTTTCTGAATCTACTGGAAAGCACCCTTTCATTCAGGGCACCTCTCCCTTCCTCTTTGTGGGTTTATGACGGGAATGCATTCCCTTGGTCCACAGGGAAAACATAGTTCCCCAGCTCATCCACACAGATGATAGGTCCTAGCCCTGTCCATGTTAAAAGTCCCTGTACTATGCTTCTTACGCTTAATGCAAGGCAATATTTTAAATTGCTCTCAATTATTGTTCCTCTTCTCTGAAGTTTCCTGCTTCTCCTTAGATTGTGACACAGGTACAACAATAAGCAAATCCTAATTCTTCATTGCTCATGGGCACACAGAGGTAGCTGGGTAAGAGGAAACGTCATGACATCTGAAATCATTGGTGGGATCTAAACAGACATAAAGATGTGAAAGAAAGACACATTTTTACGGACCATCTGCAGAAATGCAAAACATAGTGTTTCTCTGTGCAACCACAGGGCTTGCAGGATTCTGAACTTTGGGCCACCATGTCTTCCTTGGGAAGATAAAGGCACAGTGCATGGGAATAACTTGCTAGTTTGCAATATATTATTCTCAGTGGCAATTACAAGATGATTTCCAACCTTGGTGTCTTCCCAAAATATCCAAGTCTTAGACCTAAGTCAGTATGGATGCTTCTGACATGCTCAGGGAGAACTATTTCTAAAGTTGAGGCTCATGAGAAAGAAAACTTTCTGGGTACCTTTATAGGAAATCATTCATGGTTTCAGTTGTTTCCCAAAACAAAAACCCCAGATGCACTTTTTTTGCCCTTCTGCTTCCCCTTCCTGCAGCTCAAAGCTTTGGAATCCCCCACAGCCCATGCACTGTCCAAGAGCTGTAACCTATAATCTTCACACCAAATGAGTTTCTGTTTATAACCCCACAGCTGATAATGATGAAAGGGGCTTCCCACTTTCAAAAATAAGTGTCTGCCTCTTGCTTTGAATTTCATAACTAGGAAAAATATAGCAACAGGACTGATTCCATATTACAAAAAAAAATTAAACTTTTTTCCAGAGTTTATGCAGAAACTACCCAAACACTGTGCAGAAGCCTCTGTGAGAGGCGATATGTTGTCAAACAGATAAAGAACACGATGGGACAGATTTCCCAAATGGGCTAAGTCAGTACCATTTCCTTGACTTCATATAGTGCAAGTCTGGCCTGAGATATCTAAGCCACAGGCACCATGACCAGGAGTGAAATTAGAGCCTGCAGTTCCTGTTAGTATTTCTTGTAATAGGAATCTTTGCTGGAATGGCCGTATCTTGGTGCTTCCTGAAGTATGAGTAATTATTGGGGCTGTCAGGGAAAAAAAAGTCCTCAGGCATCCAGTCATACACGTACCTACTCTGGCACACAGGGCACATCTTTGCAGGGAGCCTGGCTCATTTTTCTGGGTAACGAAACACGGAATGTCTGATTTTCAAGATGATATTTTGTGCATGTAGATGAACAACACAGGCAAAATGTCAGAATAGTCATTTAATCTGGCTGGTGGAGAATGAGGTCTCCAATGTCCAAACTAAAATATGTTACCCTTTGGAAAGGTAATAGGCAAACCGATCAAAACTGCTTATCAGATGTGCTTGGAATATGGCCAGAACACGTCTGGAGCAGAGGCCTTTCTTTGCCTGTACATCACATCGTCTGCGTTATCAGCCACTTTGCTGCAAGCTCACAGTGAGGCTTGTCATGATCCCTCTGCATCCACAGAGCAACGCACCGAGGCCCAGAGGAGGAGGATGAGAAAGCATCTGAGCTTCTTTGCCGAGTGTTTCCTGTTTCATTTGTTTCTTTGTTTTGAAAAAGAGAAGAAAGAATCTGTCTTAAATGTCATGTATAGAGACTCTGGCTCTGAAACCGCTGCAGTGCTCCTATTCAGCTCCAAGCAGCCCCGCGCTCAATGGTCTTTTATCTCCCGATCACTGACATGACAAGAACTGCGGTTACCATGTCACCAGCTGCTATTGCAGGCTCAGAGGGATCAGGACCTTCAGCCACAGGTTATGGACTCAATACATATTCACAGAGTCTGCTGAGCTCCGAGATCACTTGGACCCCGCAATGTAACATTGGGAACACATCTACCCTCTACAGCACAGCACTTATATGGCATGCACTAAATCTAAACATCTGAGGTATTTTTTTTATAGTGTTAGAAGAAACAATTTAAATTTCCACTAATTTATTTTGTGAGTGTTTAGTGAGCTACAAGTTTTGCAAGAGCACTCTAAAATCAAAGACAAATGAATTGGGTCTCTTTTACCTGCTCTGGCATACAACTCTTTGTTGAAATGACTCAGATCATTTTTTCCCATGAGTTTTGTTTATTCTAGGGTTGACTATTTGAGCTTGTCAATCCTTTGCCGTTGGTTGAGTAAGTCATCTGGTGGTGGTCTCCGATCGGAGATTACTAGCAGGCGTATGAGCAGGTTGTTGCTGAAAGTGCCAATGGAAAGCAACTGGGCCAATATGCCTTTGGCAGCCGTTTGGGGCCCAAACTCCATCACATGAGTGATGTTGAAGAGAACTCAGCAAAACATCAAGCTGGACAAAGTGGACTGGTTAGAAAATCCAACTGAAAATCCACAAAAAATATACTTGACCATGTATCCAGCTCCAGTTTGTGTATCCATTGCCTGCTTTGTGTTTAAAGATCTCTTCTGAATTAAAAGCAGAGATTTTCCCAAGAGTTTGTAGGACCCCCACAATCACTGCTTCATCTAAGACAGCCCTCAGATTTTTCAGCATTGTCTCACTGTTTTCTGTGAGGAAAGTAATATGAAAGTCTTCCCAAGCCAGCTATAAAAATTTCAAAAATTTGTCTCAGTATTTTTCAAGCTGTAGACGTGTTTTTAAAAGGATTAGTTCCCTTGCTAAGGCTAAAAGAATCGGGGTGTGGGTGTGGAAATACCACAACTTTATGGAATTTCAGCTTCTGCTAACCCAAATTTTCACCAGCTTTCCCATTGTGTTTAATAAACCCATTGTTTCAGCAGACCTCGCCTGAGACGAAAACTGTTGAAAGGGGGCGCTGGGGCCTAAGGACCCTGCCGAAGGGGCCGCACTGCTGCTCCCGCCCGCCCGCCCGCCCCGATTCGCGGCGGGGCCGCTCCGCTGCTCGGGCCCGCCCGCGCCGCCGCGCTCTCCCCGGTGTCTGCTGCCCCCTGGCGGCCGCGCCTCGGCACCGCCTGGGAGCCGCCGGGGGTCCTCCATACATGCATGCACCGGTGGGTACACACTGTGTGTATATATGCAGGGACGTATGCACGCGCATGCATTTTATATTTTAATATGCATGCACACATACATATGTATATATAAATATACACACGTACGTAGATACGCATGCACACATATGTATATAGATCGTAGAATCATGGAATGTCTGGAGTTGAAAGGGACCTGCGAGGCTCATCGAGTCCAGCTCCTGTCCCTGTATAGGACAACCCTGAAATTAACACCAGGTGTCCGAAGGCATTAAGGATATGAGTGTGTGTATACATATATATAAAGTTTTATATATATATAAGCCATCATGTGTCCCTGAAGAAGAAATCCACCCCAAACCACCCTTGCGCTTTTCATAGCTTTGGGGACATACTGCATGAGATCTGGGGACAATCTTTAGTGACACTGTGTAATGGGCTCTGATCAGGGACAAAAAGATAACACCTAATACCAGATAGACAGACAGACACCCAAGCTGAGTGAACACATATTCTGTGTGGAAGGAAATACGCCGAGATGCAACAATAACTACAATTCAAGATGTGTGGGGGTTTTTTTAAAAAACCCTTATTTTTCCTTTTAGTTTTTGCTTGCTTGCCTGTTTTGTTATTGTTAGTTTTACACTCTGTGTCCTGCGTCATCATCATCGTCCCCCATCCCCCCCCACCCCCCGGGGAATTGCTTTTTGCCTTCGCTTGTCGAATTTGCAGATGTGACACTGTGGGAAAGATGCCGAGTTGTACTCTGTCCTGCTCCGTCACCCTGGGCATGGATCCGGCTGTTTTCCAGGCAGCATTCCTGTGCAGTCCCTTACCTTCAAGGAAAGTGGAAAGCCGAGGGTTGAGGGGGGGATTTCAGGGTTTCACCACAGCAGGCAGACAGCCCACACTACAGAAACAAACAAACTATGTGGTAAAAGCAGATTAAAGTCACATTTCTGAGACTCGGCATGAAAACAACACAGACAAGAAAACCACAGGGTCGGTATTCAAAACCCTGAGGGTGCAAAGTGGTCCAACTAAAACCAAGAGAAATGGTTGTCCAGGAAGAGGCCAGAAATGAGGTGGGGATACTGGGGAAGGGCTGGGAGAGGCCTGGGGGCAGAGGGTTAGTAAGAGGAGGGAAGAAAATGAGTGGGAAGGCCAGGGGCCAGGGCTCAGCGGTGACCCTAAGAGCTGGTCGGGGACCACATGCATTTCACCGCACGGCCCGCTCAGTTCCCGGCGCAGTCCCTGGGAATGACCAGTGCACCAGCAAAACAGAGGAGTGGGGACCAGTTTTGCACCGGGTCAATTATTTCTGATTATTTGGGGATGGGAGTGGGATTCTTCCCGAGCCCTTCGGGTAATCAGGGTTGTGCGCTGAAGCGTAGCATTTGTTTCTCCTTGTTACCACAGCAGATACCTCCCCTCGACTGCGGAGCCATCTCTCTTTCCCTGAACCCTCCCTGACTTAAGGCCCCTTTCACTTCTCACCAGACTATGCAGTCATTTCTTGAGGGAGTGAATTCCAGCAAGATATTCTCTAGGGAACCTTCTTTATTTAGAGAGAAACGATAAGCCAGGGAGACCTGGGAGGGGAGAGAGGGAAAGAGAGATCAAGCTTGTTTAGAAGCAGCAGCTAAACAGCTGGGAGATCTTCCAGTTGGTTTATATTTCTAACTCTGTTTGGGTCTTGCTTTACAACCTTGAATGAAAACAAGTCAGGATTGTTTCCTCCTCCTTGGAATGTCTGTTCAGGATTTTTAAAGGGGGGGAGGGGAACTCTACGTGGGTTCGCAGCTTTCCCAATGCCTGCAGCCTCTTTATCCCCCCAGAAACCTCTCCTGCACACACGCGTGTGCACACACATGCACACACACAGAGCCCGCTCTCTTCCAGCCATGCAAGACAGATACATTCATGAAATTGCTCTGCCGGTATTTGCAAAAGTGGCTTTTCACCCTTCTCTTAGAAAGGGAAACATTTTTCATGTGTTGGGTCACTGCAGAATAAACTGTCATGGACTGTCACACAAATAGCACCGACTTAAAATTCTTTTCCAAGCCACAAAAGCAGAGTATCCCCCCTAAAAAAAAGGAAAAATCCTTTCCTTGCTGCACACAAACATCACATTTATTCTTTCATGGGATTATTTGTAAACGCCAAGCGCTGAATTCAAGCACTTTTCCTCGTACATAAACACTTGTAATCCATCACAGTGCAACTGAGAGAGGCACACACGGACACGGAGTGTCGCCGTACCCTTGTGCGTTATTTCCACGCCAGGCAGAGGCGCAGAGTGATGTTTCTTCGCCCAGCTAAAAGCTGTTTAAATTGCAAACTGCACGCAGTGGCCTCAGAGTGCCTCGTGTGCTGAAACTAACGTAAACAGCTGAAAGAAGGGAGTGCAAGCTCCTCGGGAGGGGGGCAATGCAAAGCCCGGGAAAGCGGGATGAGAAGAGGGGCCGGAGCCGGAGGGAGCGGCGGCTGGAAGCGCCGGCGGGAGCTCGGCGAGCAGCCCCGGCCCAGGGGACGGGGCTTGCCGTGACAGTCCCGGCGCTTGCGGACAAGAAGGAGAAGACAAGAAGCAGCTCAAGAAGCTGCCCCGAGCCCATCGGCTTGGGGACTTTCTTTAGAGGATAATTTTCCTTTTTTACACGTCAAATCACACGCATAAAATACAAACCCGAACGTGTGTGTGTTTATGTCTATTCACACTCCCAGCGTGGGGAACAGGGCACGCAGACCTTGATCACACCCGAAGCTCTTCGGTAGGAGCCGGCCCCGCCGGGCCGCCGCAGCGGGCTGCGGGAAGAGCTCGGGACCGGACCCCGCGCTAACGGGAGCCAACGGGGGGGGGGGCAGGGGGCCGATCCGGGCCTGCCTGCTGGGTGCGTGTTTGGCTGTCCGGCGCGTAGCGCTGCTCCTGGAGGTGTCCCCAGTCCTGCAGCCCCCGGTGCGGGGCTCACCGCCGGCCGAGGCGGCCCCGGGCACCCCCAAAGCCCGCTCCGGCCGCGCCGTGCTCAGCCCGGAGCCGTCACTCCGGAGCTGGGACGGGAATAACCCCCGAAGCACTTCGCTCCAGCCCTTTTCAGAGAAGAAATGAACCCGCGCCGCAGCTGGCTTTCTTTGTTTAATTAACTTTAATAAAATGCCGCTTTCCCTGGCCAAGCAAAGGCAATTCGCTGTGTACAAAATTCGGGGCGGGGAGGCCAGGGAAACTCCCCGGGTGCCCGTGGGCTTGGTTGCCGATTTTATTCTAAATTTTTGTCCCCGGGCAGGCGCGGAAAAAGCGCGAAAACTTAAAAAAATTAAAAGCCAAGTGGCGCAACCGTCTGCCCGCCGCTCTCCCCGCCCGGCCGCTTCGGCCCGTGGGTATTTTCCACTCGCCGGGCAGCGTGGGGCGACCCCGAGTGCAAAAACCCAGTGCAAAAACCCAGTGCAAAGCCCCGCTGCGGAGCCGCGTCCCGCCGCCGCCGCGCGCCGCTGCAGCGCCCCGCGCGGCCACGGGGCGGCGCCCGCCGTCACCGCCGCCCCCCCGCGCCCCCGCTATTTGGCATACGCAGCGCGGATTGGCCGGCGTTCCCATACGCGTCACCTCTGACGCCACAAGATCGCCGTCCAATGGCTCGCCGGGCGCTCCGCCATTGGCTGTCTGCGGGGTGTCAATCAGGGGAAATTTGCATGCTGGGGGCGCTGCGGTGGGACGGGCGGCAACGAGGGTCCGCCGTGGGAGCGGGGCGGGGGGGCTCGGGGGAGACACGCCGGCGACTGCCGGTCATACGGAGTCACTGCACGTAACAAGGACGCCATCCGTTAACGCCTCCCCTGCCATCAGTAACTGCGTCTTCTAGGCAGGCGCATACGGGCTCCACGTGGAAAAATCATTCAGAAATGGAATAATATACACGCGTGTGTGGTGTTATGCCGTGGTCAGAGCCGTGTGTCCAGCTTTTCCGGCAGCAGGAGGAAGCCCTGGGCCTCACCGCCCCAGCCGGCACAGTGGCATTGCACGTTACCCCCCCCACACCTGATTCCCTGTGGGATGCGAGCGGGGAGCGTGGGAGCTCCCCCGCCGCGCCCCGTCTCTCTTCGCATGATAAGCGCAAGGGAGAGAGCTCCTCCGGGCGGGGAAGCGCCGAGCGCTGCTTCTGCAGCGGGAAAAGTAGCGCGGGGTTAAAAACAACCCGCAGCCGTTCATTTGCTGCGCACAAGAGGAGCGGCGCGATCGGGTGAGGGGGCTCCGAGCTCGCCCTCCCGGGACCGCGACCGGCTCCGCTCTCCAGAGCCCCGGCGCTGGCGAAACGCCACGCGTCACCGCCCGTCCCCCGACGTCACCCGTGGCGATCACCAATCAGCGACCGAGCTGGGAGAGCGCGGGGCCCGTGATTTACGCGCTTCGGGGCGCGACTGGGAGAAAGAGCCAAACGCGTACGGCGGGTCCTGGGGGGCCGAGGGGAGTACGGGGGGCACAGCTGGCCCCGCACAGACCCACCGCGGTATTTTGGCGAGCAGACATAGGGGCGGCCGCCAATGGGGGGGGGGGGGGGCGGGTCGCAGCGAAGCGGCTTTCTTTGGGAGCCTCTGGGGCCCGGCGGGGCTGCCTCGCCGCCCCCCGGGCCTTGGGGTACAACGCGGGTGGTTTCACAGGGGGCTTTTTATCGGTGATTGCAAAACAGAACCAACCCCAGGTGCCTCCTGACTCTTTCACTGCCCTTTGTTTACTGCAGAAATCGAAGCCAGGTGCAGCCCCCAAGAGGGGCTGGGTGACGTCACAAGGGAGGGACCGTTTCGTCACGGGTGGGGGGGTACGGGGGGCTGAAGCTGTGCTGCCGCCGGCTGTTGGATTTCCGCGGTGGCGAGGTGATGCTTTAATTGCCCAAAACAATTTTTTCTTCTCTTTTTTCTTTCGGTTTTTTTTTTTTTTTCTTTGCAAATTAAGTAAACACAAGAGGGCGTTTCGAGCCTTTGATCCGCGCCCTGTACAGTAAGGAAAACAAACCGTGAACTTCAAAAGGGATGGAGGCATTCTGGCGTTAATTTCGCTTCCTAAACGGCTGAACGCGGCAATAAATCATAAATTCCCTCCCCACCAGGAAAGCGCTAATCGGAGGAATATGTGCCAAAGGCGCCCTTCACCGTCGGCAACCTCAGACACCGCTCAGGCCGTAATCTGACGGATCAAAATTCGTGCGGGAGATATTATAAATCAACAGGTTTAATAAATCTTTGCAGGCGACGGGGCCGGGGCGGGGGGAGAGCCCGGCGGTAATGTGGGTACCGTGAAAATTCACTTCCTCGCAAGAACTGCCTTAAGTAAACCTAACACCGAAATGTTGCCTGGCAATCTGTCTTGAAAAGGTTACAGCGTGTTAAAGATTTGGAAAGCTCCATAAAGCAGTAAAGATTATGAAATACGGCTTAAAGGTTTATCAAATGACTTCCCGTGCCGGGACAAGCTTTAAACCGAAGGCAAAACCTGAAGCCTGTGATCTTTGCAGCCTTAGCCCATAAATGCGTTTGAGGAGGGATTCTGTTTTCTGCCGCTTTATAGTATCACTTCTCTAATACGTAATTTAAATCTGCTTTTCAGGGGTCGATATCTGGTAGTAAAACTAATACCGGGCAATTAGACGTGGTGCTTTAACACCGCGTCGGGGTGCATGCGGTACGAAGGGGTACGGCACCCAAGACTAGGCGATGAACCTGGCGCCGAGGAGTGGGAAAAGGTCCCCCAAACCTGGCTGACTCCAGCCGAGGAGCGGGGGTGGGAGACCGGCCCCGGGACCGGAGCGGAGGGGAGGGACGCGGCAGCCCGGGGAGCCCCGCCGGGGTCGGGAGTTGGGGGGGAGTCGGGGTCTCCCCGGGCTCTCCCCTCGCTGTTTTCCGTCCCGGGCTGCCCCGCCGTTCCCTGCACACGCAAACTCCGGCTCTGCATCACCCGCGGGTTTTAAGGGAGGCTCTTTGATCTGACCAAGTGTCAAAGTCCCTAAAGCTGGGACTCAAATAACACGTCGTTACGGCAAACAAATTTCTGCAGTCAGCTTTATGGCTTTATTGTCTATGGCACGAATAAACTCGGGGAATTAGCAGGTTAGGGGGGAAAAAAAAGGCAGAAAGCTCGCCTGAAATAAAGTACACATCTGTTTCCAGGAGAAAATATGGTTTAAAAAACCACACACACACAGAGACAAAACCTGGCTTAGTCGCCACTGGCTGTACAGACAGAGGAAAGCACCATCTGTTATCTCTTAAGTGGCCCTTAAGTGGATATTTACATTTACAATAGGTTTTTTAATCAGTCGTTTTATAATAATCCGTGTATTTTGTAATACTCACACACAAAAAAAGCTTAATGTGTATATACAATCACATGTTCACAACTCCTTTTGCACTCATAAGCAGGCGCACTTGAAGCATAGACCACCATAAAATTTAAATAGGGGTAGATCTTTATGGGCTTGTGTAATAATAGTCTCTAATAAAATAAAGCTTACTGCGTACGTGTGCGGTTTGTGCGCCTATGGCTACGCTCGCCGTCCAGTTTTCAATGTATTAGATAACCAGCGCAGGTAGTATTAAAGGTAGATATATAATATACCAATTAACACGTATTGATAAATCCGTATAGGTCTGTGTTTGTGCGCGCACGTATGGAGAACTAGTTTCCGATCTGAGAGAACAATATATCATCTCTGATATTTCAACAAATGGAGTTTTTTATGTCTTAAATATTTTGTGAGCCAGACTACGCAACTGGAAAGAATGGATTTTCTGTGAGATATAAAAGAAAAATCCATCAACTTTTTTTTTTTTCCCTTGAAAACTCTTTAGAAGTTTGGAAAAGAAAATCCCGGAGATTTGCGAGGGCATGAAATCGTTTCGTTCCCTGTTTGCGCAGGCGCCTCTATGTGCCCGCACACACGCACACGCGTGCTCCCTTTTGCGTAGAGATTTCCCAAACCCGTGGGAGGACACCCGTGGGTGTTAAACGACACGAGTTAGGATCTTTCCATACACAGGCGTAGTTTTCCCTAGGTTTCACAGACGTATGCAATGTATGTATTTTATAAATAAATACCTGACGGGTATATACACGTTGTATACGTTTTGTATAGCAAGAAAGGTAGTGGCAAGGGTTTAAGCCTCGGTCCCGGGGGACCCCGGCGGACCCCCGAGGCCGGCCTGCGGGGTCCGTGGCGGCGCCTCCCGCCGGCTCCCGCCCGTAGAGGGGCGCAGGGCGCCCGCGGCGTGGGGCCGGCGTGTGCGGGGGCGGGGGGGCTTTATGCCTACTGTAGCCTACAGCTTCCAGGCCCTTTAATAAGTCCAAATATTTACCCACTAGAGAAACGCTTTATGCGGCCGCCTGAAGGCCGGTAACCTTTGACAGGAGCCGTCACACAACACTCCTCCGTAATGGACCACAGTGCGCGTACATCTAATTTATTGTGCTAAAAGTTATTGCAGGGGCTGCGGGAGGGGGTCTCCCGGCTACAAATAAGCGTTTTGCCACTGAGCGGAAAACGCCGCCCCTGGGTCAGCCGGGCAAATCCACGGGGTATCCGATTCGCCCCCAGCATCCATCCCGTGTGATGCCGCTTTCATGCCTTTTTTTTTTTTGGCGGGGGGGGCGGTAAGGGGAAGGGGGAGGAATACAGCAGCAAAGCGAAACACCGGATAGTGCAACGCGATCCCCGGTAATGCGCCAGGCGTTATCTGCCTGCCTATCTGATGAAGTGGAGCGCTTCCCCAGGGGTCCCTAATCAGAAAATCGTTCCCGATTAAACGGGGAGAAGCGGGAAAAGCCCCGCGGCACCGGCCGGCGACGGTGCCTAGGCCGGTCGGGGGCCACCGGGGGCCCTGGGCCGGCTGCGGTGCGGATGCGGGCCGAGGCCGGCTGAACCGAGCCCCCGCCTCGGGTAAGAGCAGCCCAGGAGCCTTTCAAAACCGGCGGCGGGTGCGGGCTAATAAGCGGGGACATTTCAAGCAGCACCAGCGGCCCGGCAGCAGCGCCCGTGGGGGCAGAGCGGAGGAAGCCCGGTGGGATATTACCCTGTTTGTTTTCCCTTTGATCCGTAGGAAATAGGTCCTGCACCGCGTGACCCATTAAACTAATAAGATTATAAAGATCAGCGAGAGGGGATGGGGTCGCTAATGGTTCCCATCTGGCCCAGATTTCGGCGTTATTAAAAGCGGCGAGGGAGCGGGCTTGGGTTACAGGGCCGAGGTGAAAGCGGGGAGAGCCGGGACCACACATCGCACCAATTAGCGCGGCGGGGCGGAAGGGCCCGGGGAGCCGGAGGGGCTTGGGACGCCATAAACCACGGCGGGACATTTACGGCGTGGGTCCCCCGCCGCGGCGGCCGGCACCGCCCCGCCCCGCCCCGCCCCGCATGCATATACATATGCAAATAGGCGGTGCCTCCATGTAAATCACCCTCCGTGGGCGGGAGGCGGTGCCGGACCCTTATTTCCATAGCTCCGCCCGCAGCGCGACACCTCCCGGGCCGTCGTCCAATGAGAGCGGGCGCCGTCTCAGGTTGCTGCTGTGCGTGTTCTCCCCGCCTCTCCACGGAACGCCCGTTGGCCGCTCCGCCCAGCCAATAGCAGCGCTGAATGCAAATGAAGAGAGGGCGGTGCGCTCCCCGCCGCTGTGGATTGGGCGCGCAGCGCCGATGCCGTCAGGCCCCGCCGAACGGGGCGGAGAAGTCTCGCTATTGGCCGGCGGTGTGGGGCGGCCCTGCCCCACGGCGGGGCGGGGCGGTGACGCAAGCCGAGGCGTCCCGCCCCCGTGGCCGGGCGGAGCGCGGGGCGGAGCGGCCCCGCCTCCCTCCCCGTCTCCGCCCCGCCCGCCCGCCCTGCGGCCGCGCCCCGCCCACCCGGGGGGGGAGGGCCCCTCCGAGGCCGTTCGCGTGCCTCCCCCCGCCCCGAGCCCGCCCACCAACGGCCCCCGGCCGGGCCCCGCCCTCCAACGGCTCTTAACGGTCGCCGTGAGGCTCCGCCCGCCCATCATCCCCCACCGGCCGCCCGTTGCCGCCCCGAGGGGAGGCAGGAGGGGCTGGCGTTAGAATATGGATGCCTCTGCACAGCCGGGGCGGGGCTTCAGGGGCGAGGCGGGGGGTTGTCCTTCTTTGTACCACCCTCGCTGCACGCGCTGAGGAGAAAAATGGCGTAAGTCGTGCCTAGGCGGGTAACAGAAAACACACCGTTAATGAAATGACGTCCCCGAGCCACTGAAGCGGTGCTCGAGCACGGATTTAAGCGTTCCCCCGGGGCTTCGCGCCGCGGTTTGTAAATGAAGCGGGCAGTATTGGAACTATTCGCCCTAGGCAGCTTTGTGCTTTTTATTTTTAAGTGCCCGGACTTCACCTGGCCATAACTTAAGTGATTGTCTGAAGTTATTTAAGCGCTCGCCTTGCCACAAGCGATTATCTCAGCGTTTTCGTTAAAGTCACTTTCAAAACAAAAAACCTTTGATGGTCAATGGGGTCTTAAAGGCACCGTTTTAAAGTGTGTGGTTTTACCTCAAGAGTAAAGAACACCTGGAGGCGTACATACATATGCTTGTGAATAATCGTTCTTCGCTCTCCTTTACGACTTTTTCTTTTTGCTTTTTACAGTTTGTTCCTTCCCGTCGACACCGTACTTCACGAGCTGTTGGTCACTACGTTTCTTGCGTGTGCACGGGTTGATCTCTGACATAAAAACTTCGGGAAATTACACAGCGTAGTTTAAGGGTGCCACTGCGTCTCCGTAACTTACCTCAGGGCCGGGCAAACAAACGCATGCATTAAATCTAAACCTCTCACAAGGGCAGCAAATATTTCTCTCTACACTGTCCTACAGCACGTTTGTATGCGAGGGAGGTTTGCGGTGTCCTGCTCTCTGTTCATGAAGGCTTTTTGCAATATTTGTTCTAAACACAAAAAAGATCTTGCCGCGTGTTTCGTTAGGCGTGCTGACAGCCCGGGAGCCGGGGTTTCGGGCAGAGGGGCAAGTTTGGGAGTGAGCGTCTGCCATGTATTAGGATCTTTTCTGGGATAAATTGTTCAGAACGTTTGCAAAGGGGTTGGGGGGGGGGGAGGGGGAGGTCCCTGCTTGACGATCAAGCAGATGAAAAATGAAAAAAAACATCCAATGAAAAATCAAGGAAACTACACGAGATGCTGGGTATGGCTCATTTTCAGCGGCCGGAAAATTAGTAGAAGTACACCCGGCATATGGTTGTAGGACGTGGTATCGAAAAGCCGGTCATGCTAAAATTTGCTGTTTTAATAGTTTTGGTGTACGAAGTTCCCTCAGTGCCTGAGAGAGGGAAGAGCGACTCTGCAATTTACACAATTTACACCTTTCTGTGCTCGACAGCATGCCTTCGGGGGAGTTATTTTTAAATTTAAAATGTGTGTTTCTTTTACTTCAAAACACGCTAAATGCCTTTTTTTAGTTTTTTTTTTTTGCTACATTGTTAAAATTTTTGTACGCTGCTTTCCAGTGCTTCAGTTGCTCGTGTAATTTAATATGGGAGTTGTACATATTTGCAATATTGTTGCTGAAATAAACGACATGGTGAACCACTGAAAACAGAGATAAAAGCTAGCTGAATGGTTGTAGTAAACCATGACAGTAAATGACAGGACTGATTTCTAGCTTAATTGTGTATTCTTCCTAGACATTGTCTGCTTTTCGTTATTTAGAGATACATTAAAATATGCAAATAATTCCTTGGCTGTTTATATATTATATATATTTGTAATATATATATTAGACATTCCTGATGTGGAGGCAGAAGAAGTAACACAACTGCATCAGCTTGGTTCTTTACCTGACCTAAACTGGCATAGGTAGGAACATTTCCCACTAGCTGGGGATCTCTGATACTGACAGGTTTATATGATATTAAGGTCCTGGGTTTTAATTTACTCAAATTGCAAAGGAAATTTTGATGGATAAAGCTACAGGATCAGGCTCACAAAAAAAAAAAAAAAAAAAAAAAAGCTATTGCTGAACGACTGGTGTCAGCTTATTATTATTTTGTCCTAAATCCTGTTTTAGTTTAGCTTTCTAAATCACTTTTGAGATACAGACCATCGACATGTCTGGAACTCTGTGGCACAAGATGCTACAGATCCAAACAGCTTAGTAGGACTATTAAAGGATCATGTAGCTGTATGGATAATAAAAAGCAAAGTACTGGTAATACAGGCATGTAAAGGGGATACAAATACTGATCCATCAGGGTGTAAACTGACAACTAGATTTACATTGCTGGAAATTGTTTTTCCTTGTGCAGATTTTTTCACAATTTTTACAAAGTTACTTCTTGTCCCTTACTTTGAGTCATCTGGGACTGATATCCTTCTGAAGCAGAGCAATGAAATGTATAAACCACTTTTATTTTTGCCAGTGCTTATGTATATATTCCTTTTTGAATACCATAAATCATCATACTCCCTGCTTCATTCAAGGTCTGTTCCCCATTAAAATAAATGGGAGTCCTCCCAGTGACTCTGACAGGCATTGGATTATGCCCTAAAGGAATTATGCACTAGATGTCATACAGTGCCAAAGAATGAAGATGTAATCTGATAAGATCTGTACTTCTCGGTGTTACAGTTATTGTGGATGGCACAACTGCTACATAACAAGACCCTTTGCAGCTGATGTCTGTCCTATGTGTGTTAGAGAAACAGATATTTTCTTCCACATTTATTTATTTCATGTCAATATGTTATACAGGTAGCTACCCACAGAAAGAAAGAATAGATCAGTTAACTATACAGGGAGACCACAACTATTACTTACAGCAACAGAGACCCAAGAGTGGTTTACATCTGGGGCTGTCCTGCCTAGTGATGAGGGCAGGATAGCAAAGTGTTAACTCCCAGTTTCTGATTCCAACCCTGGGGACCGACCAGGTGTGTGACCTTGTCTCAGTTTACAGGTCTGTGGATGGTAAATCAGCGTTTGCTTCATGGAGGCAGGTTAAAGATCTTGTTTGTGATGCTCCAAGAGTCACTGTTGAAAGATTTCTAGAAATACAAAGCATTGTATGGAAACAGTTATAAAAACACAGGCAGCAAGTGCAGAGCTCCTGCATGCCAGAAATATTCAGCCTGTGGATGTAAATCAAAAATATCAGAAATAAATCACAGATGCATCAGGAGATTTATTTTTTCCCTATACTAAGCCCAAACTGAATTCTTTAAACTAAAGTGTTCTTACTGGACATGGAAGTAAAGAGCACATATAAAGCACACTGTAGTAACTGCTCAGTGAATTTTTTCTTCTCTCAAGTGTTTTTAGTGGCATAAACACTTCTGCTGTTTGGATAAGTTGGGCACTTGAAACTCATCTGTTATTTTTGTTTTTTTCTGAAACCCAGTTACAGAAATCTTCATCTGCATGATTTCTGCTGAACTAGAATTATGTTACACTTTGGTGGTGTCAGTGCAGATTGTCCCAAAGCAGGCTAAGGAATTTGTTTCACTTTAGACCATTATAATTGTGAGTTCCCTCCCTGTCCCTCTAATTCTGTTTGAATTATTCACTCATGGCAAAGTCTATCATACTCGTGTATCCTGACTGGTCACTGTGAACCCCAGGTGACATCCCTGAAGTAATGAAAACCTGTCCTATAAACCTTACTTTGCCTTCTTGGGGGGGGGGGGGGAAGAGAGAGAGAGATGTGCACGTAGCTTCACACACACCAGGTGCTTACAAATGTGAATGCCACCCTGGACATTCCTGGACCACACAATAAAAAGACCAGAGTGTCACGTGATAAAATGGTTAAGATGCTCAAAAGTCTGTTGGTGTGCAAGGTCTCAGGCTAGTTCACACAGCAGCATGAGCTTCCCCTCTGGAGTCCTGCCTGGCTTGCAGAGGCTGCTCTGAGGAATGAAGGCAGGTTCACAGCTCTCACCTCTCAGAGCAAGAGACCTGTATCACCGCCAGTGCAGGGAAGCCGGGCGCTGAAGTAATTCTTTAATCTGCCACAGGAGGGTTTGGGGGGACTGCGGCAACACTGAAATTGTAGCTCCGAAGTGCTGCTTCAGTCCTTCGCTTGAATCACGAGGCAGCAAACCAGAAAGAATAAAAGGGAAACAGAGCAAGGGAAGTAAGAGGAATGAACAGCACCTTAGGGAGGCATGAACTGCGTTAGCTCAGGTTAGCGCTGCCTCTCAATGCGAGGTGGCTTTACATTTCCTGGCCAGGTTTATAGTTTAAGCACATAGTTACTTAAATACTTTGTTCTTTTCCGGTGCTAAACAGTTTTGCGCAACCTATTTTGGTCACTCAGTACCTTTTCTCATCAGTAAGCCAAAATACCCATTCCATGGTTTTTTAACCACCAGAAATCTTGTTCAATACTAACGCAAAAAATAACAGCTAAGAGCAAAATCTCATTCCCCTTCACCAGTCCAAATGCACACAGCAACTGCAGAGGCACAGGGGAATTGGTGCATTTCTGATGCAGAAAGTCAGGGTCAGGTGTAACATTCAGTCTCCTCCTTTGCAGGCAGAAAAGGCTCAGGTTTTGCCACTTAAATGTATGTCCCCGTGCATATGTCATCTCCTGCTCCCATGCAGCAAGTGGCGTAAAGCTCTGGGACTGCTGTGCTAACCGCACAGGGAGCGGGGGAACCCACAGCCCTGGGGAGATGGGGCGATCTGGTTCTCACATGCTGCCTCCTCTCAGCCCTGGGCAGTCTGTGTGTCTGTCACTTTTCTCCACCCCCAACCCTTGCCCTCACACTGCCGCCTTCCCCGCTCAGAGCCAGGGGTGCCAGGAGGGTACAGGCTGGCTCTGGGGTGGTAGGACCCATAGCGTTGCCAGCTCAAAGAAAGGACTAGCTTTTCCTGTAGGAGGGATGGCATAAAGTCCTCATTTGAGGCCAGCCGGTCTCTCCCTTGCTGTACCATAACTGTTCATTGCCTGTTCCCCAGAGCTTTACTAGTACATAATTTCCAGATTATCACTTCCATATTGTGAATATGGAGATGCTGCTACAGTAGAGTTCATCCTCAGGAGAAAATATTATGCATTTTAAATTGCTCTCCTTGTCTTTTCCCTGCAGATATATTTTGTGCTAACAGGGAATCCAATCTCCAGCACAAACTCTGGAACAACATGGTGAACTATAATAATTATTGGACCTGTTAGGTCTATTGTGGAAATAAATCTACTGTGAACCAACATTTCCCCTCATATGTTTCACAGAGAGACAGTAACCCTTCTGCTGTCAATGAATTAATTTGCTAAAAGAAGCTGGAGCTCACAGATAAATCTTGAGATTATTTCTCATTTACATATTAGCATAGCATTTATGTGCACTTCTATTTGTGTGATACTCTTGGGGACAATCCAGGAAACAATATGAATCATCTAATATGTAAAAATTAGGCTACAATAGAAGGGGGGGAAAGCTACCTTTTTTCTTCTTTCTTTCTTTTTTTTTTTTTAATTTTGAATTCCTTGCAATGGTCTTTGTGATTAATTATCTAGCACTGTATGCATCGTATTTCAGAGTCAGTTTTGCAGCTGTCTGATGTTGGAGCATGCTTGAAGAACGATCTCTGTGCTACGACTTGTTTAGAGTGCACATTATCTTAAGGACTGCCAGTGGTGGCTTGTGTGATATTGTGGCTCAGACATGGATTGGTTTTCTCTTCTTATTTATGGGGAAGAAACCAGGTCAGAGGCACAACTGAAAGCAGGACCAGTGTACTTCCTATTTCCTGTGGAGTCCCCAGAGCTCTAGTTTGAAACCATTACTGTTCTTAATTAATGATTTGCCAGCTGTCTGCACTAATTTTATAGCATTTATGTATGCAAAGCCATTGTGCCTTAGATTCCTGCTTTAGAGTCTTGTAAGCGAGGTGCTACAATTACAAAACCAGCATCACACTTACATGTTCATTTGTTATTTTTTTTATGAGGTCTGCTCACAGATAATTTCCCTTTAGCTTTTCAAACTGGAAGGCTGGCTGAAGAGGTTTAGCAGCAGCAGGGAACTACTCTGGGACATTTCAGACATTTTAATTTCAAACCTTTGCTTGATTTAGGGCAGTAACGTATCAGGACAAAGGCAAAGTGGCCTTCTCTTGATTCTTATTTTGGAGATACACATCAGTTTAAAACCTGAGTGAAAATGCTGGGCACTCTGAAGTGTTAGCCAGACAGATTCTTACAGAAAACATAATTTCTGTGTGTATTTGTCGCTGCCCCACTGCCCTGAATGCCTACACTCAGCTGCAACATATGCATGGCTTTGCTTGCCTCCTTCCATTACCCTTTCATAAAACCCTCATTTTTTCCTGAAGGTTTTAGAAAACAGATGGTTGCA
Source organism: Phalacrocorax aristotelis (assembly GCF_949628215.1). Classification (NCBI taxonomy): domain Eukaryota; kingdom Metazoa; phylum Chordata; class Aves; order Suliformes; family Phalacrocoracidae; genus Phalacrocorax; species Phalacrocorax aristotelis. The sequence continues at coordinate 36,988,652 of NC_134277.1, forward strand.
GTAACACAATTCCCACTGATCAACCCTATTTTTCTGTAGCTGTCCTGCAGTTACAGTTGGCTAAAGGTTTGGTTGGGGGGTTTTCTCCCATTCTCTCCTTTGAGGGCTTGTGTCAATGTGGGCTGTTAAGCAGCTGTGGCATTTCTGCCAGAAATGGCACTATTTCAGCGGCGGCTGAGTGTACGCACAGTATACAGTTTATAGAGTTGGACCCCGCTACTCCGGAACTGATTAATCTGAATGGCTGGGTTAGTGTTTGGGCTAATCCTGACCTCCTGCTGCTTCTCAGTTCCTCTATGAAGTTTATATTTTTCATACCTACTCTTTGAAGTTATTGTTTAACTTGTGTATTATTCCCTGTAGACAAAATACTCTTTCCTAGTGGGAAGGGGAGGGGGGAGGGCGGGGGGGAAAGCATGTGAGTTTATCTAAAGCATCTACAGAATTCTTACTTAAAAAGAGAGCAATAGTTTAAAACTAAAGTGAAAATAAAGCAACGTTACTCTAATTCCAGTTTTCAGTAATCCAAGTGGTGATACAGTCCCTATGCACTTGAATTAACTCACCTAAGTAAAGGCAAAATTGCTGTGGAAGCCAAGCAATGGTGCAAGTTTGGAGTCTTTTGAAATCGACAGTATTATACAAATGTGCAATTACCAAAATAACAAAAAATTTAGGTCAGCTGATTGGTTTAGGTATATGTATAGCACAGGAGTGATCTAAAGCATTAGAGGTCCCCTCTAAAGCAAGACTGTGCTAATTTCTACATTGCTTTTACATTCCCCTGATTCAACAGTCCACAGCTTCTGCTGTCTTTATCAGATTTGGTCATTTATGGGCAAATGCCTTTCAAATAAGCACCTTAAAATATCTGACTATATGTTGAATTATTAAGATCATAAAGTGAGGTTAAAAAAAGATCCTTAGATAGCAGTGGGCACAAAATACGCCAGAGGATTTCTCTTCTCCACCTCCCCCCCCCCCCATCCCATCCCAAACAATCCTTTTCAATATTGAACAGGTCTGAGAACAATCCAATCCACAAGGTCAAGATAGGGTCAGATTTCCTGACCTCCTTGCCCCTACCTCTTGATAATCTAGAAATGAAAATCAATTCTTGTCTTCGAGCTTGTGAGGGGCTCATAATTGCTTTAGACCAAATCACAAAGTGCCTGCTTTTTCTGCCACCTTTCAATTCTTGGAGATGGGGATGTCATTTTTCAAGCTGGGTGCACTGTCAGGATTAGATTGTGTGGTAACCAAGTAGAAAGATTTCTGCTCAGAATGAGATTTCTTCTCAGTGCTGTGCCTTTTTACTCAGGTCCAAATTCTTTTTTTCACTATTATCTATAGGGATATCATTATATGCTTTGAGCAGATTATCTATGGAAAATTATATTTTTCTTCTTAAGGCTGAAATCAGAGGTCTTTTACAGCAGTTATAATTAATGGATAAATAGAAACTGAGACTAAATTTGGTTCTTGATTTTTTGTTTACTTTATACTTTCTGCCAAAAATCACACTGGTCAAATAAAATGTGAGTAGAATTGCACCTTATATTTTTAAAGTATAGCTTTTTAACTAAAACATTATATCTTTTCCCTAATGATAGAACATTTCTCGGCCATTTTGGATTGCTGCAAATTGCTGTCCCACAAAGGGGTTTGTAGGAGGCTCTGCAGTGCCAGCTGTCTGGTGGGCCTTACCTAGCACAGTGGGCCCTGACATGCAGGTCACTGCCCCGGGCATCAGGGGAATGGGACTGGAAATCTGGTCCCACCAAACTCCCAGTTAGGGGAGGTGGGGACTTGCTTGGGACCATGCTCCCTTCTGATGAGATGTCCTGCGTGAGCCAGAAACCTCAAACCTTTTACACCTTTTCTGCACCAATTTACAAATGGAGGAAAAACAGAGGCATCCATCTTTTTTATGTGAAGGACCCTGAGGACCATGTGGGGAAGGTTCAATGGGAGAGTGATGTATCACTTGTTTTTCAGCAGTCTTTTCCTTTTTACACCTCATGAGTGTGTGTATATCTATTTTCATCTGTCCTGATTAAAAACACATTGGTGATACTGGCGAGGACTTGACTTTTACAGTTCATGTCCCTTATGCCTGGTATTATGGTTATTATCTAAAGAAAGGTCGCTCTCACTTTTGGGGAAGAAGGCCATCTTTATGTGACTTTTGTTCTTGGGATTTTGAGGTGTTCTACTTAACAACTCCAATGTTTCTGATAGTACAGGTATCCTAAATACCTATATTAAAATTAGGGAGAAAGCGGCTCTTTCCCCACTAGTTTTCTGCTGTTAAGATCTGTGGTTTGGCCATAAAAGCCATTTAGATGACAAAGGAAACCATAAGTAAGAGTGATTTATTGCTAGAATTATTTTTTTAAATATATACCGAATGACCAGTTTTATATCAGTTTTTACCTCATTTGGCAGCTGTGAGTTTCAGTAAGTAGAGCTGCCAAGAATTATAGTAAAATAAAGTCTAAATAATTATCTCTGTCAGCAGATGAGGGCACAAGATCAACAGCTAACAACAGTCTCAAAATTAAGAGAAAAAAGAGAAGGAGGAGGAAAGGCTCTATCCTTGCTATCCTGCCAGGATGAGCAAAGTAAGGGCAGGATTAAAGTAAAAGAAGGGGTTTTTTGAGATCCATGTTGAGTCTTGATTCTTGTTTTCAGGGTCTCTTTTGCAGCAGATAGACTCATAAAGGTACTGTGAAAACACACAAGGGAAAGCAAACCAGAAGGGCATCTTTCACAGAGCAAAGCCCACTGGCCCAGAGAAGCTGCATCAGGTGATGGCAGCAGAGTCTCTCCTCCATCTTTCTCCTCTCTTCATGGATTCATCCTTCCTTTTCTCAGGCCACTCTCCAGATGGCGCAGCCTTATTAGTGTTGATGAAAGGAGGCTTGAAACCAAAGGCTCATCTTTACCTTTTATGCCAGCGAGAACTGTACTCACTGATTTTGAATTTTGCAATCTGACTTGCACTGACTGATACTAACAATTACCACTGATTTTGAATGGGGTGTGAAATAATATGTATTTAAACCAGGTGGGACACAAGTACGTAAGTTTTATTCTGGTAGAAGCTTTGCTCAGAACCACAACTGTCTCTTCTCTTATATACTGCCTCTTCTCTTTATATGTTTTCTCTTTATATGTTTTCTTCATATAAAAGAAAACAAAGATAATTTTTCCATTCAGTGTGATCATAAATACCAAAATCCTCAGTCCTATGCTTGTTACACTGTCCCCTTAAGGCAAGTTCTTGTTTCTTGGGCAGATTAGCAACACTCTGAAGTTTTAACGTATTTATTGTATCTCAGCACTTGTTAAAATGTAACTTCAAATCTGAACATCCTGTGACCATTAATTGCGTGGTGTTCTTAGAGAAAATAGTTTTCAGCTCGGTATAATTTGGTGCCCTTTGCTGCTTGCCTTCTCTGTGCAGAAAAGTCTGAGGTTCTCAATGGGCTTGAAAACAGCAAGTGCAGACCAGAAATTTTCTGCAAACAGAAAATGCTAACCAAAGAATTCCTTTCTGTTTCTCAAACAAAAATTAAAAAAATACAATGAAAAAGAAAAATGTTTTACTGGCCAAACGTAATTCAAGAGCTAGAGTGACATTTTCTTCATTTCTTTGTTTTGTTTTTGATAATTACACCATATCCCTATAATGTATTCTACGTTGAATTATTGATAAGCACTTTCAACCTCAGCCCCCAAGTCCCACTGTTGTTTCTGACTGGAAATAATAAACACACTTCCTCTTTAACATGCCCCTTGAGAAGTGACTAAATACAAATATTTGTCACTGCCTTCCTTGCCTGTATGCATTGTCCTAACTGTGGATGTTGAATCCCATTTTTTCCCTGTTATTTCCTGCTCCTGTGGGTTGTGCAGAGCCAGGTGAGCCCAGGCTGGGACCTGGGTCCTGTCCTGCTGGTAGGACTGAGGTGGCTTCGGGTGCAGGGCGGCCCAAGGTCTCTGCTAGGTGTGCTGATGGCTGGGCACAGGGCGGGATGCAGAAGGACATGCTGCTTTCAGCATCTGCCTGCTGGGGAGAAAGGAGGTTTGCTTTTATAACTTTTGGGGAAATGGGGCCTGCGAAAGTCCCTTGGTCACCCCATTTTTACAGTAATTTTTGGAACTTTTACAGATGCAGCAGTCTCTGGATTGCCGGTTTAAATCATGCTTTTCTAAACCATGTTTCCAAAGGCTGGTGATTTTACTGTCCCCAATTTAGGATGCCCAACCTGAACCACATGAGGAAGTCCAAGCAGCACTCTGGCAGCCAGGCAGGGTAACCAAAACTGCTTCCCCCCTGCCACGGCATTTCATTTTGACTTGCAAAGACACTTCAAAGACCTGTGTTGTCTTTCTGTGTGCTTCAGACCTTTAGCACTCTCAGGGCTCTATTAGCTTGTACAGCTGCTGGATATTGATCTAGATCCAAATCACCTCAAAACTGAAGCCATCTATCTGTAGATCTTCACTGAACAGGAGCAATATATACTTTTGTATTCCATACTTTATGTACACAGCATTAAGCATTATATGGGTAGCATGGATGGTAGATAAATCTAGGTTCTGGTTTTGACATGCAATGGTATTGCTAATAAACGAAAAATGTTTCAGACAATGTTTGTATAAATCATGGTTATTTTTGTAGAAGATTTAACAATAGTTTGATCCCTTGGGATATTCATGAACAGATGAAACATTAACCGCTTGGTCTTAAGTGTTTTATAAGTCTGCAGCACATTCCTGCAACAAAGAAATAAAAAACACTATTTATAAGTCAGCAGTCCATGAAGGGATAGTTACTTTTGCAGAGACAGGGCTGCACGCTAGGTAGGGCTGGTGCACTTTGCTTATCAAAACCTGGGCTTGTCTCAGATGAGTTGCATTTGTGCAGTGAGTTGCAGCTCATTGTGCATGACAGGTAAATCATACAGTAAATACACTATTTATTTGCTTGTGTGCAACAGTTGCATCTCTGGACTTGCAGGATCCAGGTTGCCAGACAAGCAGTGGATGCAGTGAAAATCCAAGGAAGGCCATTTCCTGTAAACTTTTAATGCAAATGTAGTGTGGGGTACCCTTTATCACGCAGGCTACCTAGCGATCCTAGAATGGGGTCAGGTCATAACCTGCCTTGAACATGTAGCAGAGAATTTCTGCATTGGCCAGGAGAAGGCCACAAGATCTCCTTGGGCTCAAAGACAGTGTGTCCCCCCAGGAAGGTGGAGAGGAGGTTAGAGGGAGGTTTAATGCCATTGGACTTCATAACACAAGCTCTTCATTGTCCCCACTGACTGCAGGTTCAACCAACTGTGTATTTAAGGGTAGGTGAGAGCATATGGTGTTGATCCCTTTCTAATCTGGATGATATGGACAATTCGGCCACCCCCATTTGCCTTGTCTCCTGAGTGCCCAAACTGTTAGGATGGGGATATTAGGTCTCAGGTCCCACAGTTAGCTCTGCGTAAGTATACCTTCAGCGGCAGGCATTATTTCACCTCACGTTTTCAAAATATGCAAAGGCAATTACAAATCCCTTTCACTTGCTGCGGTCCTCTAGTACAGCAATGACAAGAAAACCTGAGCCTCCAAGGGAACTTCATTTGTATCACTGTATATTATAAGCAATGTAACTGTTTAGTGCATGCTGTAGTCAGTGTCACACACATCTTTAATGCAATAGGAAGGAATATGCTCTGCTGGTGAAACTGGGCCAACAAGGTCAGAGTGGAGAGAGGTGGCCAGGAAGCATGATTCTTGCCCATGGGAAGCACTGGGGTTTAGGTCATCTGGTGTCAGTCCAAACTAGGAGGTGCTTTTGCCAGGGGTACAGAGGGATTCCCTGGCTGCGAGGTCCATGGCTCAGGGCTTTTTGTTCTGGGTGGGAGATCTCCAAGTGTCCCTTCCTGCAGGAAGGGTGTCCTGCCAGTCTTTCCATGGAATTGCTGCGAGGTTCCTTGGGCTCATTTCAGGCAACACAGGTTTTAGCAGCAATGTGTGGTGTTTGAAAATTTCCATCTAGCTGGGTAGGTGTCTGAGACCCATAAAGGCCTTGTTCTTACACCCACATGTCTTAGTTGCTGGGGTAGTACCCAGCAGGAGGACCTCACCATTGATGATGAAGGCCCAGAGGTCAGCATCTGAAGATGCTCACAGCAGGATTTCCCAAATGATATGTCACCACCAAATGCCCATTGCTTCCAGTGACCGGGCTGGGCTCAGGTTCCTTGGAAACCTTCCAGATTTTTCAGCCTCGAAATCACAAAGCTGGTGACTAGTTTCTTCCTCCAAGGGTAGCCAACAAATTCTGACTGTGCTTCACAGCTTCCCAAGAGATCTTTTGCCTTTTCATAGTGGGCCAACTCTAAGTGACGGATCCTCGTTCTCCTCTCGGTGAGGTATTGGGCTGTGCCAACTATGCGTGGATGCGCTGAGGGCAAAAGTCTGGGAAGTTACACCGAGGTTGAGAAACTCTTTATGTAAAAGCTAGGTAAATTTATTTGCTGTAGAAAAAACCCGCAGGAAAGTTGAACGGGTTTGGGTCACTCTCTGCCGTGCAAGCAAATTTGCGCGCTTTTTTCCCCAGGAAGCAGCAGGCTGGCGCTGGGGCGCAGAGTTTATCACCCTCGGGGGTTGGGGGTGGGAGGCGAGCGTATGACACGCGTGTGCGCTGCGTGGGGGCGGCAGGGGGCGCTGCGCGACCGCGCAGCGCGCAGACGCTGGCGCAAGGCCGGTGCACTCGCCCGCCCGCCCCGCCCGCCGACGTGCCCCTCGGTTTTGGGGGTGCTGCACCCATCGCGTTCATCCTTGTAATGTCTGTAATGAGGAACAAATGTGTGTGTGCGCCGATGCGTGTGTGCGCCGCCCGCGTGAATACCTACACCGCACCTGTATGTAGGTGTAGCCATACGCACGCGCTTAACCTCCGCATCCAGGTATCTCCGCTGATACCTCATTCCCACTCTTTTCCCGTGGCACAATTACTAGTACAAAGCCGGTTGGTGCTGCCCAGCTCCGCTGGGCACCCCCAAAGCAGAGGGGGAGGATTGGAGGCCAAATAGTGTTTGTGCAAAAATAAAAAGAGAAGTACAAATTAAATACGCATATCTAAAAACCAATCCCAGCTTGATACAGTAGGACTTTAAGATGTAACTGAATTAATTTCAAAGGCTGAGGTTCAAGCCTTAGGAATACTGACTATGTGCCATGATTGCACAGAGCCTATTTATTTTAGCTAGCAGCATCAGCTGGAAATCAAGATCTGCTTTTAAAAATACCAAGCAGTTGTGATTGTTTGGCTGTGTGTGCTTTCCCCTACTTGCCATGGAATTTCTAAGATGCCTTTTCTATGTTTTGGGAAATCACAGTGCTTGCAATTATCATATGTTCTCACTTACACATCGCTTAAGTTAGGTCATTTACAAACCAATGGTAATTTATAATTAATTAAACATCAAGGCCTGGCTGTCCATTTCTGCTCCATACCCAGTGATACTGATCTGTGCGCTTCTGAGAGTGAGGGTTAAATAACTTTATTCCTCCACTGCTGGCTGATTGATAACAGGAGGCCACAGCCAGTGTTTTTTGTTTCCACAATACAGTATTGTTCAGGAACATAATAATTTAGTGATACTATGAGGTTAGAGCACTTACAGCTTATTGTCTCACTGGGCAATCATCTCCATTTTGGCCTAGAATATTTATGGGCTTTTGTTTTTTTAATAAAGACACAAATTAATTTGAAATCCAAATCTTTTCAGGGTATGGAGCAAAGCCTGCTCTTAACTACGGGAAGGCAACAAGTGCCAGGCAGGCAAAGATGTTATTTCTGATTTACTCCAGTATAATGCAAAGCTTTGGCCTCATAAAGAAGCCTTTTAAAATGACATATGTGTTTTCTGTGTGCGTCATGCTGCCATCACAGGGCTAGTCATTACGTCGGTAACACGACAGCTGAAGTAGCTGTTTGCATATTTCAGGGCTTAGCACTATCATCAGATGCTGAGGAAGCAACCCAGAAACTGAAAGCACACCCCAAGCAGATAAAATTGTTTTTGTTTTACCTTTAATCTGAAAAAAAAATAATAATAAGTTTCTCATTCTGATACAGAAAGAAACTTTTATGTGATGGTGTATGTAAATAGGTTTTGAGGCTAGTGGCTAAGGAATCAGCATCTAAGCTGTGGGTGTCAGGAAGGCGGTGCCCTTGAGGTGGTTTGTGTTACACCTGCTCAGGCCCTTCTGGGTTGGAGACAAAAACTGAGGGGTAGGAAGGAAAGGAGGAAAAGGCCAGTAGCGCTCAAACTTTTAGCTCTGACGCAGAGCTGGTGGAGTTGAAAAACCTGCACAGCGACCCTGAGAAATGCAAAACAAACAGACAACATGACAGTTTTTTGTTTTCATGTTGATAAACTCCTCAAGTGAAAGCTGGAAACTTGCCAACTGTAGGACATGCCGCCCAAGTGCAGCGAGCCAAGTGTTAACCCCACGTTCCTTGTCATGGGGTTATAGTGAGCACTTTGCTCCTTCTCACCAGTGAAAATACTGACTGTCTGCCCAGAGGTGTTGGCGGCTGGGCGGCAGTGCTGCCGTCACGCTCACCACTGCAGCCAGCATTGCTCAGAGCTCCCCGCCCGCCTGCTCAATAGCCTAATGAGCAGCCCATCCAGAAACTTAATAAAAAACCTTTGGTGATCCCACCCCTTGCTGCCTGCCAAGGCTGTGGTTTGGCACACTTCAGATGCAGCACAGCAGGGATATTTTTATGCAGCCTCACCTTTGTGCAGTCAAATGGTCCCTGCCTGTGTTTGTGAGTTCAGAGCATCTCCTTCCCCTCTGGAGCATCACAGCTGCCATCAGGCCTCTGTCCCCAGGAAAGAGCCCTGGGAACAACAGTCCACTATGTAGATGTGGGAAATCACCACCAAGAAGGGTCCTCTTTCCTGAATTTTCCTTTCCAGAGGAGCCAGAGATGTGGTATTATCAGATCAGAGAGAGTTTGTGTCTGGACAGGGGCACACGATCTTGGCTTCTGGAGACTGGCATTGCTGTTCATCCCACTTTGTCATGTGTGCTTTAAAAAAGTAAGGATAGAGCTTAGAAGCATCTGAATGCTCCTCACTTGTGAAAAAAATATAACAAAGCCTCACCTGGCTGGCTGTGAAGGGCACAGAAATCCCCCTCTTCCTTCATTCCTTGCAAAAGAAGTTGTGGATTTCCCATCATTGGAAGTGTTCAAGGTCAGGTTGGACAGGTCTTTGAGGAACCTGATCTAGTGAGAGGTGTCCCTGCCCACAGCAGGGGGCTTGGACTAGGTGATCTTCAAAGGCCCCTTCCAACCCAAACCATTCTCTGATTCTATGAAAACCATTTCACATGGACCATTTTCACTGGCTTAAGTTTCCCCAGCACTATTGCCCTTTAGGGCACCATTCAAGACATTTTGTATAATATGGAGGACAGCACCCTAATAGATGATTCCCACCATCATGGATAAAAAAGCTTCTCAGTCAGGGACTGAAAGGTAATGTTAAACCTCACTTAGTGACTTCCCAGATTTCTTCCTGTTGTGAGAGCAGTGTCAAGAAAATCTGTTGGTGAACTCTGCTGAATGTATTTGAGAGTCCTGACAGTATCAGGAATAATCAAGAAAGCAATTCTGTTCCTGCACCCATGTCATCCTTTTCCATGTCTTCTGGGACTGTCCAGGTGCTCAGGTTTTGTCTTTTTTTTTTTTTTTTTTTTTTTTTCTGTATGGAGGCTGTTGGTCTTCTAAGAACTACATCAAAACAAGTTCATTTCAAAGAGGTCACTGAAGAGTCTGGTGATTAAGCAGTGATGGGTCAAGTCCAATGGTGCAGCCTTCTTCTTCAGTTTCCATTACTGTTTTCTGAAACGTACATCAGGAATGGTATCTTTTCTCTTGAAAGTGCCATTTTTGCTATAGGAAGAGGGCCCACAAGGTGGCTCAGGTGTAAAAGGAATGCAGAGTTTTTGATCTCTGGCTAACACATACAGGTCTGGGACAGGAAAGTGCTGCTCTGGAACAGCTATTTGAGGCTGTCCCAAAAGATCTGTTGATTTGATTTCAGCTAATGATGAAGATGTGCAGAGTACCAAATCAGTGGCAGTCACTGCTGAGGGGACCTCAACTCGTACCCACTCAAGAGACCAAGGGCTGAGACACAATAGCCTGGGCATGCAAAGAAAATTGTATCCTTGTTATCCAGATCTAAGGGTCCTGCTCTTCCGACTTGTCCACAGGTACCTTCTCCAAAAATTAAATGTACCCAAATAAGACTGAAAAGCAGACATCTTTCAGCATTTTATTCTAAGCCAGGCAAGGAACTTTCTCTTGAGCCAACAGTTGCCCCGCATGTTTGGCAAATCCTTTCCAAAGCCTGTGAAGTAATCTGTATTATTACAAGATATTTACAAAAGGAGAAGTACAGAACCTGTGTGGCTAACAAACTGCTCATGGCAATGATTCATTATCCTGGAGTTTACAATGTATCATTAGGCACAGGATGTTGTTTTTGCTCTCTGAGTGGATGATGGGACATTTAACAGTTGAATGATGAGTGGAGAATGATATGTAATCCTGCTGATATAAGTACTGGGTAATTCAGGATTTATAAGCCTTCATGTATTTCTCCTTGAATCATCTGAATAGTCACATGAAACACAAGCAAAACAAACCTGTCTGTAGCCCACAGTTAAATGCAAGCCAGTCCTAGCAGGTGCATAGCAGTTTCTTCTCATCACAGTCTGAACTGAGCTAGTTTCTGTGCTGACAGTATTCTATTTCCAAATGTCAGATTCAGAAAGTGACAGTAAAATTAGAAGAAAACTCCATTGCATCAACTCCATTGCAGTTTTCAAGGAGTAACAGGTAACCAAAACAATATAAATGATATTAGAAATAGATGGCGGGGTTTGAATTGCCTGACTAGGTCAGATTAGGAGTACAGGGGTTATCTGATGGTTTTGCTTCGTGCTTGCATAAAACAGTTGCCCAACTGATTGCTATCCTCTTTGCTAAAATGAGACTAGTCCTTAGTTAGCAAAGACTGACACTTTTGTTCTCTGACCCGTATGGTTCCAACTCCAATACACAAAGTCTTTCAGAGGAAGCATCACGGAGCCTGATCTAACTTCCTTGAGACAAGTGTAAATGGTCCAGGCAATAGCCTTTCTGTCTTAAATACATTGTTGAACGTCTAAGCAGTCCTATTCAAAAACATGCAGAGGAGAGCAGCTGCCTGTCTTTTTGTAGTTAGCAGCCACAAATTTCTTCTGAAGAAGAATAGTGTTTCTTGCTGATGTGAAATAACAATTTCTCAAATTTCTGAAAAAAAAGAATGTCAACGAATAAAGTCTCGAAGTTTAGAGAATAATCCCAGTGCCGTATTTTGGAAATAGAAGCCTTTAGGATACTAGTCTTTCTAAAAGGAAACAACCATCTATACCTGTTTTGCTCACCCTATTCAGCATTTATCACTGAAAAAAACCAGCATCAGAACCAGGCAATTTTTTTCACATCCGAAACACTGGGAAGCATGCCTCGCTCTGATGCATTGCTGCCGCAGGTATGTTCTCACACGCCCATTCCCACAGTGAGAATGATCTCATAGTCAACTGCCTCCATTAGCTTCTGTGAAAGTACTAAGAGACTGGTCAACAAAATCTAGTACCCAGGACTGGGATTTCCCTCCATATCAAACATGATTGCTCAGTGCTTTTAGGAAGGTCTCCTTCAAAATCTCCTGAAGTGCTGATCTTTAGTACTTACATGTGCACCAAGACATTTCTTAACAGTACAATAGGGAGGAGAGGTGAAGGATACAGGGTTTTGATCATGAAATATTCCCACAGATAGACCAAGACCTGAGAACCCAGCATATTTTTATTCTGATAAGTCTTTATTATCCCCCTTTGATGACTCTTCCCATCCTTTTTAAACACTGAGGAAATGATTGAGGGGGTTCAGCAGCCTTTAATCTAGCAGAAAGCCTGGTTAAAGTCTTTTGACGTCAAGCCTTCACCACTGAGCATGGAGGTGGCTGAGGGCCATGAATCATTTCTGCTGGCCCCATGACTGCTGCTGTGACAACCTAAGTCCTGCTCCTGCCCCTGCCCCATGCTCCACTGGCACCCCAGGAGTGCCCGATGGTCTCCATAAATTTGTCCTCCCCAGCAGAAAACAAAACTATTCTGCTTCATGTTACCATTTGCTATGAAGGGAAGTGTAGAAGGAAGCTGACTGGTATTGTCCTATGGCATGGAGATAACACTACTCCAGTAGAAGGGGTGGGGGGGTGGGGGTGCATGTGTGTGTGCTGCTCAAAGAAAACCTAATATCCAGCACTGCTGCATCCAAGAAGAGAGAAGACAAAAGTGCAACCTTGTACATTACTCTTTTGTCCTTGTTACTTTGCATTGCTGATTTGCTTTAGGAGGTCATTACTACCTCTTGATTTTATAATCATGCTGTTTAGCAAAGCTAGTTGCAAAAACTCGTCACTTACATTATAGAACAGTAGTGTTTTAGGAATCACTTCAAACCAAAGTTCTATGCCAAATGCATTTAGGTAAGATTAATTAATTTTGCCTAACATTTTCTAGGCGGTATTTCCATAAAAGCAACAGTATGAGATACTGAAGATGCTGAGATATGACGAATGACCAAAATAAGCATGAATTAGAAATTACCTTTTCCACAGATGAGAGAAATTAATCAAATTGGACTTCCCCTAAAAAACAAGCTCCTATTAGATACATATGAAAGCAAGGCCCTTCATATGAAGGCAGTAACTGTCCTCAGAAACAGAAGGCATCACAGTAGCTTCCTGCCTCAATAGCTGGGGAGTTTACCAGAACTGAATTTTTGGGGAAAAAAAGATTTTGCAGAATATGCATATGTTTTAATGAAAATGATCCAGATTAACTCCAGGCACACACGACCTCCAGTGGGAGCTTTTGCGTCCATGAAGACTGACAACCCAGCTGGGGGAAACCCTCTCCTGGAATAATTTTTCTCTGCCACAACACTTCCTCTTTATGGTTATGTATTTTAACAGCCTGGCGCTCAGCTCTGCTGCATCCCCGATGCTCCCGGTTCCACAGGCTGGGGAAGGGCACCTGCCACACCAGGTCATGCCAATGCATTATATCATTATGGCTGCTCATCCCTCCCCCTGAAGCGATGGGGGGCACTGACAGTCTACCAAAGCCATGTGAAAATCAAATTTCTACAGCTAATCTCAAAAAAGCAGCAGCAGATTGAAAGCCCAGTGGGGAAGGAGCACCAGTGAGCTTTCCTCCAAACAAAGACAGCGGCATGAGTTTGGGGCAGGATCTCCACCACCAGTCTTTCATGTTGGAGCTATGGTGAGAAACCGGCCTCATCCCTCTGAGGGAGGAAGGTCCCCGGCAGGGAAAGGAAGCCAGTGACACCCCCAAGGAAATCGATAGCAGCTACAATGATAACACAGAGTTGAACTTAACTGTACACATAAACTTTATGTGCCCCATCTATGAGGTGGTCAAAGGGGAGTGTGTATCCAGAGAGGGACATACGCGGCGGTAACTCCATCGGATGCTGCCCCACCCTCCAGTGACCTGTCGCCTGGGGTGTCCGTGTCCCCAGCTTGTGGCCAAGCTCCCTCACCCCAAACAGTGGCCGTCTGCCAGCAGCCAGAGCTTGCTGACCCCTGGGGAGGCTTTCAGATGTGTTGGTGTATAAAAATACCAAATGTTATACCAGTAAAAAGAAAACTGTATTCAGTGTAAGATGCTTAATTACAGACATTCACCAGCTACAAATCTTGTGGCAGCTGAAGGTCTAACCCTCTGCATGCAGAAGGGGCAGGCTTGGTCTTAAAATATTTACAAAGCTTCCAGGTCATGATTAAAAGTTGTAAGTGCCACACCTGCGGCATAAACAAATCGAATCCTATTTCACGTCTCCTGAAATTTAACCATCATTTCCAGTTAACTGATCACTGGCTGAAGACTCAGGATATTCTGGGCATATTTGCTCCATTCTTTAAAGAATTCAGTGCTTTTTTAAACAGTTTTACATTGTTCAATATAGAATTGCTTTTCGTGATTTTGTGCATGCTTTGTTCAGACAGTCTGTAGATTTAAGACAAGCTTTTTGCTCAGAAAGATGTGCTCTGACCTCTTCAGAGAGTGCCAGGGAGTTTGACCTGATGGGCACGTTCCCAGGACACACGAGGAAAGAGTTAACACAGAGCCACTTGCCAACCTGAAACTCAGGAAATGATGGATCAGTGTCTTAAATCAACATGCATGATAGCAATCACATAAACAATGTATGAGTGGGATGATAGATTATACCATTTACAGTATGTGAAAGGTTGCTTAATTTTTTTCCTTCCCCAAAACTGAGGTGAGCAGAAAACGGACATAAGTTAAAGCATTATTAGCTCTTCTTAAGATGAATATTAAAATCTTAAATACAAAGTGTCGTAGGTAGTACAGACACCAATAAATGTTTTCAGCTAAGAAATCGTAAGGAAAAGAAAGTATAGTTAGTTAATATTTCTTCTGGGAAATTATTCCTTTTTCTTAAATATCACCATTTATTAATCATATCTAGGCACTTCTTAGCTTAATGGTACATTCAAAGTAGATTGTTTGAAATTTAATTTGGAATTAATTCAAATCAGTTCTCTTATACCATAGAAAAGTCTTCAGCCTTTGAAGGGCTGATCTTTAGATTAAATGGTTTCCTCTCTGGAGGAAACCAATAGCCTACATATGCAAGAATGTATTTAAAATACTGGCACTGCAAAAGATTTCTCAGATTTTTTTTTTCAATATTTCTAGAGTTCCCTTGGAAAATATGCTGTCTGACCTCCTGAGGGAGCAAAGCATCTTCTCCACAAATTAGGTTGGAGAGCTTAGAAAGAAAGCAGCCATTTGCTTCGCCGTTATGCTCGGTGGGTTGCTAATTTGAGTTTCTGTAAAATGGAACCAGCTTCAAGTGCCTCAAATGATCCCTATCAAGCGCTGACATTTCCAGATAAGGAGAACATTAGCTCCTACGTTGTCTTTCTCTGCAGCTTCAGCAGGCTGGTTCTTACCCCTTTGCTTTACAATTTTGCTGCATATTTACTCTAGCTTTTGTTTTTAATGCCAAGTGGCTAGAATTACTGGGAGGATTTCTACACTGTAGGGAAGAACGTGTTTTTCTATGAGGCAGAAGCAGCCTGGTAGAAAAAATGGAAAAGTGAAATTTATATAGGTCTCGAGGTAAGGAACAGCGAGTGTTATGAGGGTAATTTAATGGGGCAAATTCCCCTCAGGTATTTGAAACCCTCAAGAAGCTATTGAAAGAAGGAAATTAATTCAAGAATGTCTTGCCAGTCAGGTTATTGATATCAGAGGAGGGGTTTGCTAAGGGCTGCATGGGAGGGAGAAGTCTGGTGGTGTTCGCAGCTATGTGAAGTGGGCATGGCTGAGTGGTTGGCATCCAGTACCCTCGTTTGCTACTGGGTCCTGATGAATATCGTGGCCTTCAAAGCTACTTCTGTTCTGAAGGTCAGGTCTGGTGCTTGTCCCAGTGATGCTCCTGCCCAGTTGGACCAGGTTGCTGTTTCTGCCTGGTCCGTATGCCCTGGCTCCCAGTCTGTGGGACGAGTGGGGATGCACAGAAGTAGCAGCAAACCACAAGTTTCACATTTTTTGTTGTGGCTTGCTAAAGGACCTTGATCAGCATCTGCAAGCACTGGTGGAGGGAGTCAGCCTAAGGACTGACAAAGCCCACCCCCCGCTTCACATCGTCGTTCCCTGAGAGGCTCTGCTGGGGTCATTCAGAGAGAGTCCTACAGCACTCTGCCATCGGTAACAAAGGCATGCCTGCAATGAAGTTCCCTTGCTGTGACAAAAAAAAGCAAGCCCAAAGCGCCCTATCAAGTGCCTTCTCTCAATTAACATGAGGAGAAATGACATTTCATCACTTGTGTAATGAGCTTAATAACATTTAATGTTCACTTAATACTATTATTGGTGGCTGACCACAAAACAAAGCCAGGTTGATAGGGATTAGTGTCTTTAATCCCAAGGATAACTGGGTTGGAAGATGGTCACTTTATTTTTCACTGAGTTCATTATTATTGATATTATCTGTACTGCTGGTGTTATGTCTATAACAGCATTAGGAAGCCTTCGTTACTTACCACTATACAAGTACATGTCAAAAATGTAACCATTGCCACAGGCGGTGTGTGACCTGTGGGGAAACATGCAGTACTGGCCTGCTGTCACCACTGCTGCAGGACTACAATACTGCTTAGGGGTCATCTAGATTTATTATTTATTATTATTATTAGCCAGCAGGGACTGGATTTTTCTCTGGTAAACGGATATCCAGCAATGAAAGAACTGAAAAAAATAATGACACAAGAAATTACAGAGTGGATTAACAGAATTAACAGTAATGACCATCCAGTCCTGGGAATAGGCTTTTGAGCTTTGAGCTTCAGCCATCCTCCATTTTTCCGTTCATTCTGTTCATCAGCCTGTTATTTTTTAAGGCAAAAAATAAACAAACCCTCCCCAGCGTAGGATCATGTTATTGCATGTATATGGAGTTCTTGAGAATGAGCACATATGCTGGGATCAGTTTCATTGACTGTTTGACTGGCACTGCACATGAACTCTGCTTTTCCAGGGTCGGCCGTAACACCTCGTACAAAACCTGCCACAATGTCACTTATTGCAGAGTATTGCTGCGCAACCTTCACTAACAAACAGAAGCAGCTGGACTCCTCCCAGTGCTGAGGAAGGAAATTTTTCTCTATGGCCAATGTCTTTCACTTCTCCTGCTCTTAGTTATAAATATTCTAATGCGTGAGCTCAGATGAATAATGCTCATTCTACAAATAACTAAAGCTGAGGAGCTCTGTATTTAAAGGTGAAGAATCATTTATTTCAGAATAGAAAGTGCTTTTTTTCCTCTTTTTTTGTTTATCAGCTTTCAAATGTGAACAAAGTCTTGTGGTTTTATTTTTAAATCTAGAAACTCAGGTACAGATTTCTATCCAGCTCAGGTTTTAAGACATTAAATACTCCACCAAAAAAAAAAAAATAAAAAAAGGCAAGGAGCCCCATAATTATAGACATGAACATATATCATGGCAGCAAAACCTTTCTAACTGATCATTCTGTTTTCAAGTGACCTCATCTATGCTGGGATTTTTTTGTCTTCTGTGCAACTCCTCCATTAAGAAACTTCTATGATTGCACAGTTCAAATCCACACAGGGAGTCTGAGATTTTATTGTTCCTCTTTTGTGAGGCTGCGGTTAGTAATGACTTAAGAAATGCTTCATAATCCATTTGTAGTCTAGTATCTCCTTGAAGAAAAGAGACAATTTTGAGTCTTCTCTTTACAAAATATCTTATCAATAAGTCTCTTCTTGGCAGAGCTGTACTGGTTTAAACCCAAGAATAAGGAATTAAATAAACATAGGAAGGATTGATTTTGAGTAACTTACGATACACTGCAGACAGCTTTTTGTTTTGAAAGTGCTGAAGTGAAAAGAAAAGCCGGATTCTGGTTTTGTTCTCCCATAAAATAATTTTGAGAAGCAATGCTAAGAAAATTACGAGGAGTATCAGTGATAAACATCTCTGGCATATCGAGGAATTTATTCATTAGGGACAGTATGACATAGAAACACACAAACTGATAGAATTATCCGTGCAGATCTTGCCCATGGCCATGATCAGGATTGTCTTGTTACTGCAGCTATTTAGCACGGAGCCTTTCCAACCCGCCTTTTAAATCTACCCCTGCCAAACTGCTGCAGGCCAAAACCAGTCATTTTGCATTTGGCTGCTACCTGTTACCATTCCTTTCTTTTCCAGCTAGTAAGTGCCTTAACCCCTGTGGTGCCTGCTCTATTTTTTTCCCTTTGGTGTTCACATTAAAATGGATCACAAAACTTCTGCATTGTTGAATGGAGACCATGCCTATTGAAAAGCAAAAACCTTAACAACTTTAAATAGGCGACAACTTAATAGCTGCATCTTTGCTTGCAATGTTTAACAGGATATGTATTACTATAGTTTTGTAATTCCTTGTGCAAATTCACATGCCTTCAGAGATGCCTTTTTCCGAGGCATAGACACTGCCCAGCCACCAGCTCTAAACACTGATAGCTAGCTCCATCAGTGCTTCAGCAAGGTGAGAGGAGCAGTGCCTTTAAAAGGGAGGCCCACTGCAGAAATAGTTCTGACACTGCAGCAAAGAGCAGGAATAAAAACATCAAACAAGTTCTATCAGGAGAAGGCTAGATCATGTAATTATGAGCCTACATAAATGTTTAAGATCATGCATGACTGTCAATACACAATGGACTGTCCTTGTCATCAGCGGAGGGCTTGGGCACAGATCAAGCCTAGAAACTTGTGTGTTTTCAGCTTCTGCAATAAGTTATTTGTTCATTTTAAATCAACATAAGCTGTCTCCAGTCCTCCTTAGGTTTGTCAGTCCCTAAATTACTTTCCTCACTCTTCATGTATTCCTCTGTAATACTATGGGGATCGTCATTGTAATGGCTTTGAAAGAAATCCCAGCAAGTCCAGAGACTCCTCTATTTGAAACGCCATGGGCAAGCAATGCGTTACCAATGCATCCTGCCACTGGCAGCCTTATTTGTCTCCTGATGGCCGTGCTCTGGAGCTGCAGCCTAGCTCACTGTCTGTCTACACCATGTCCCCCACCGCTGCGAAAAGGGTAGGTTCTGTTGTTGAGAGAGACTAGATAGGCATGTAATTTAGGTCCAGATTTTGCTCCACAGCACTTGTGTTAAATGCTCTGGAGAGTACATTTGCAACACTAAATGTCTCTGTTTATATTCAACCTGCATATCATGTGTTTGTCCATTTTAGAAGTAGTATTTTCCAGTTCATTTGGGTGAGCACAAAGAATGGGTTACACCAAGCTTCAGATAATACTGATTCATGAACAGGCATGAAAATTTTCACACCTATGGATTAAAGCCAAAGATGCTTTTCTGTTTGACTGTATCAGTACTTTGTTCCTGTTACCACCACCTAAACCACCCAGCTCCAGTTTTGACAGTTCTGTCACAAAGAACTGCCCAGCACCTCTGGCTGGGATGCGCTTTGTGCTTTTCACCAGCACATACCATAACTGTATCTTTGTTAATAAATGCCTTCAGCTCCTCACACTCTTTATTATGATCTGGATCCCATGAACACTTGGCATCTTCAGAGTCTTGCTTGGCAATTGATGATTCAAACAGCCGTGTCAGACACAAACTTCCTCACATACTCCTCTGTTCTCAGAGGCTTTGCACCACCTCCCTGCGTGCTGGATCCCCAACCATCACACCCCCTCCATGCCTCCACACCACCCTGGCTTCTCACCCACTTCTTTTGGTTGAACAAAACCTGACCACCCTTTATAACTAGCAGTTATTTCCAAAGCTGCTCAGAGCCTCTACCCATATCCTGTTGTCCCCCAGCTCTATCATTGGGATATTAATGCAACAGTAGTATAGGTCTCACCCTGAGAAAAGCTACTAGATTGGGGCAGACACACAAATACTTTCTCCAACACCAGTTATGTTGGATGCATCATAGCCTAACTGCATCTCCCAAACTCTGGTACTCCAAGCACTGAAAAAACATTTAGCTGCTTGCCTTTCTCCATAGCACATCCTTCATGTGTTTTTTTTTCTTATATATTTAATTTTTACTCCCTATTTGATGACAATGTTTGCATAACTTAAAAAATATTATACCAACTAGGTAGCAAATCCACTCTTTTGGGTTTCTCCACTTCTGCAGTGGTTCACAGTACTAAACTTACTTACCTCTCAGCTATTTTACTAAGTCAGTCATGAAAAGTTTCCCTATGCTTGTGAAAACATCCCTTAATTCTTCCTCTGGTTTTTTTGTCCCTTCTCCTCGAGGGAATGCACTGCCCTGGACTAGACAGATCTTTTGCTGCAAGTGCTCATTGCTCACAAGGAATTCCCCAAGCTGGCAGTGCTGCCATCCTCTGCCCAGTGTTGCACAAAGGTATCCCTCCTCCCCTGCATGCAACCACTCCATTGTGGCATGTGGTGTAATCAAGTCATACCTAAAAAAGCAGACGTATTAGTGTCTTCAGTGAATTAGTTTTTGACTATGCGACACCTATGTTCAAAAGATCCTTTCTATACACCATGCACTTGGAATAACTTCATAAACATCTAAAGCCATACTTTTTACGTACATATATAAGTGTGTGTTTATGTGCATATATTTAGATAATCATATATCATTTAACTTTTTTTCCTCCCCCAAAAAACAGTTTCTGAAACAGGATAATTAGCATCCATTTGCCAAAGTATGATCCAATGGCAACTCCTCTCACAAACGCTTTTTATTCTTAGTGCAGGGAGATAATTTCAGTCTGGAGACTATAAAATCCATATGTAGTCCAAATTATTTGATTAGGTTTCTTTTCACATTCAATAAGTTTGAACGTGACTAAGTGACAACATTTTGTTGAAAGCTTTACAGAGCTAGCAATACCTCTACTGTTATTGTCCCATGCACTGAAACAGTGACTGTCACCAGTATGTTTGCCTTCATACATCAGAAGTGAGCTTAATGTGGTTATATAAAGCTTAGCATTTTAACATTACCCTAAAAATAAGCTGCTGATTTAACATGATTTAAGCACAAAGATTTCAAAGCATTGAGACCAAGATCAATATGGGCCTGCAACACAAGCTTTTCATGCTTTCACTAGCCTTCTTGCTGCTGACTGTACACAGCAAGTGGTCCATAAAATACTGAAGAGAGCATGTCAATGATAAACACTGAGCCTAGGCTCTGAGCTACATAGCCCATGCCCTTGCTTCATTTACATGCAGCCTCTGAGGTTTCCCTTTACATCTTCCTACTTGTCCCAATAATAACTAAATTTACCACCAAAATTTAAACAATATGGGTCAAACAAGCGAACCATATTGAACAACAATGTAATCCAGAACTGGATGCTTAGCATTAAGCCAAGAACACACAATTTGAATAATGAAATCTTTTAAAGATGAGATTCAATTTTCATTGTACTTCTATTCTTGTTGCTTAATCAAACCCACATGGAAAGCATTGTGCCTAATGAAACTATAAAATTAATATTTCAACAGACCAGCCTGTACACAAGCCCACATTGAACATAACTTGAACAGGTTATTTAAAAATATTTTTGAAAACGCCTTCTGAGAGAAGTACCCTCCTGCAGGCTTGAGCCTGCTTTCTCTTCTCTTCCAGGAGTGTTCCTGAGTGAGGGCAGATCTCCTTGACCATGGAGCTTTGTCTCCATGTGCTATTCCCTGCTTTTCAATTCTGTCTCCAATTTGGCTGGCTGAGAACACATCAGGCTGGAAATCAAAGTTGTCATCATCCATGTGTTTCCTCAGTCACTTAGGATGCTGCTGTCTGAAACTTTTACCTTGGAGAACTCGTGAGCCTTCCCTCCTTCTTTAGGACTCTATTGGTATTGATCGTTTACTGTGCAAGGGTTAAGCACAGCTCTGCTTTCCTGGCAGTGCTCTGTAGCATCTCCTCTCTCTCTAAAGATAGTTAAGCATAGTTTGTTTGCCAACAACTCTGAATACTGCAGGTCCTCATTGGTTTAGCTTAGCTAACCATATTAGAAATAATGGATTTATATAGTATGATAAAAGCCATAAGAATCCAGAATTTGAAGTCCACTTTTATTTTTAAATTAACGCACAGCCTAAATCAAAAGGCCATGTTATGTAACTATAGTATTTTTATGAACATTTATGTTTCCAGTACTTACTAAAGTATCGCAAGAGTCACAGGCTCCTTTCACGCAGTGTAATTATACATAAGGCTCCTGAATTGGTTTGGTCAATGTACAGTCTGGCAGTTTAAGTTTAACATCTTGGGAAGCGCTTACCAAATCGCAATCACATGGACATCAAAGTTCACAGCAGAATCTAACTCTTGCTCCTCTGGCACCTTGCATAGCCTCTTCCACCCACTACCCTCTGCCTTTTCCTCTCCCCATCTCCTTCTTTCTCCCAGTCCCTCAAGCCATACCTGCAGGAGAGCACAGTACATTAGGCAGCAGCAAAGCAAATATTCTCCAGCATATATCCTCTTAAAGGCAAGGACTAGAACAGTTTACCTTTAACAACTAGTGTGAAATGCACCTTTTCTCCAAAGCTTGGTCTACACTATCAGCTTCTTGTCTTAATGGTTATAACAGGGGATATAGCAATGCTAGTTCCTGAAGACTAAACACAAGTGACCTTGAAAAAGAATCAATGCAGCCAAGCAGATATTCCTTATCATTATTTGAAGCCTTCATGCCTACCTGACACTACTTGGTAAGGGAAAACACACCAACAGCCCCTATCCCCTTCAACTGTAGCAAATCCTCACCTCATCAACACTCACACTGCCAGGTCCTTCCCTCCTCTTGGGAAGCGTGATTTCCCATGCCCTGACACGACTCTCCCCACCTCAGCACTGCTAATTTCCCCTGGGGAAAAGGTAAAAGGGCAAGGAGCAAGTCTCACTAGCACTGGCGTGGTTTGGTTAAGAGCTGCAATCGCACTAGCAATATTTTGTCAGTCTATTAACATCACTGCACTGGGAAAGCCTTACGCAAAAGAAACCTCTGAGCTTCAGTTGCTTCCTCCCTTGGGCCCAGCCATGACTGAAGAGTAAAACCCACTGTTTGTAAGAGATTACCAGTTACCCAGGGAAGTGAGAATTCCTCTGCATTAAACACACATTTAATCCTGTACTTCAGTACTTAGGAAGGTTAAAGCAAGAATGTACTTCTGATGGGATTCAACTTTTGTTTTACACACTCAAGCCTCAGCTCAAGCTAATTAACACACAAGTCAAAGCTGATCACTATGTGCTTTACATGGCATTTATTCAGAGTAATATTGATCTTCTGTAACCCTTCCCCCCTCTGCTTTATAAATTAAAGGATTAGTCATGTGACAATAAACAGCAATGGAACAAACTGTGAGATGGGGAGAATACTGCAGGAAAGGTAAAATTCTTTTTTGGTATAAAGCTAGAAAAGAAATCACATACAATCACTGAGGTTGGAAGGGATCTGCAGAGGTAATCCAGCCCAACCGCCCTGCTCAAGCAGGCCCACCTGGAGCCAGTTGCCCATCCAGATGTTTTTTTAATATTTCCAAGGATGGAGGCTCCACAACCTCCCTGGGCAACCTGAGCTAGCACTCTGTCATTCTCAGAGTATGTTTCCTGATGTTCAGAGCGAGCCTCCTGCGTTTCAGTTGGTGAAAGAAGAAACTAAAGGATGGAAGCTGACTGCTGTATCTATGTACAATCTCCCCAAACTAAGACCATCCTTTCTCTGCCTCTTCTGGAAGCAGCACCTGAGGGAACTGTTAGTCAGTCACAATTTTGGGACATGCTAATGGGAGCTGGGACTCAGTACAGCAAAAAACAATGGCATTCACTGTGACTGAGCTTATTGCCTATATATGAATTTAGACATCTCTGAAGTCACCCAGCTGCCAAAATACAGAGTATTAAACAGCTCTGGCTTGCCTAAATAAGTCTACTCCACAGCTTAAATATGCTGCTGCTCATTAACTTGAGTCTCTTATACTGTTAATGATGTTCCCACAACTACTGCTCCTGCGAGTTACTACAAAACAGAAAAAGGATTTTACTGCACAAGTGGATCAACATTCAGGATTGAGACTTTTATTAAAAGCAGCAATGCATCATTTTACAACAGCTGAAGAACATTCACAGGAGCTCTGCAAGAGACCAAGCGTTGGTGCAAGAATGTAGTTTCCAACACTTAAGACGTAAGAACCATCAGACAGGGTAAAAACTGCCATTTGACAAAAAGGCGGTACTGCCTCGCAGCCCAGCGGAACTCAAAACAAAGCAGCAATCATTCATCAATAGTCTAATGCTGGGTTTTTTTCTACTGAGCTCAGGACTTCGTATGCACATTTCAGAACATTTATATATAATTCAGCAAGTAATTACTTTTGTGTTGGCTATACAAAGCAAAGTTGCAGCACCCTTGTTCAACAGTTAATTAGGATGAGGTTTCAGTACAACACCTCTAATACCTTAAACATAGGTTTAACTGCACCAAGCTATTTCAAACTACATTAGCACTGGTATTCCAAAAAATAAAACCTGGTCATAGGAAAGGTTATTTCTAGAGTACAGAAGACAACTGTAGACACAAAGTTAAATCCTTAGCCTGTCTGTTACACAAAGAAAATAGCCTTATTTCAATGGCCTTTGCCAAGTTTTTTCGTAACTTCCACTTCCCTCCCAGAATAAAATAGAAAATAATCTTGGGATTGCCTAGCAGTTCCAGTTTCCACTCACTCTTGC
Organism: Phalacrocorax aristotelis; assembly: GCF_949628215.1. Lineage (NCBI taxonomy): Eukaryota > Metazoa > Chordata > Aves > Suliformes > Phalacrocoracidae > Phalacrocorax > Phalacrocorax aristotelis. The sequence continues at coordinate 37,013,128 of NC_134277.1, forward strand.
CTCAATGCCCTGTTTCTCCCAGAAGCAGGTTCGCCTCCTCCAGCTCCAACTACAAGGAAAATCCTTCACCGCGCAGTGCCATTGACCAACCTCAACTGCTGCAAGTCTACTTCCCATTCCGCAGACAGAGGTACACGCAGCCTTGTGTTGATAACTTAGGTATCCTGCCAAAGATTTCTACCCTGCTATCCCAAGGTTTAGGGGAAAGACCACTGCTACCACCAAAAGCCAAACAATGGAGACTCCAGAATCTGCTGCTCCGGGTGGGCTTTCAGGGCACTTCAGTCTTACGTGGATTCTCAGAAGTTTCTTGAGTGTAGCTGCCCAGGCAGCAGATAAATATAAATATCCCAGCGTTTTCTGGAGTCTGTTCATGACTTCCAATACTTTATTTGTATTTCATTGGACTCTATGGTCTATTTATAAATTGTTTATCATACAGTTGCTAGAAGTCAGCAAGCCTACTTCTATTTCTAGTAAAACTGTACAAGTTAGTTTATGAAAACACACATGAAAAACTTATCCTTTTCATCTTTTGACAGCATTTTTAGATTACAGGGACAAGTGTTAAATTTTTTGCTTAAAACTGCACTAGCTCGAAATCAGATCTCTAGAAGCTAAAGAAAGGATGCCGCTGGACCTGACAGAGTTGAGGAATGTGCTGAGACTAAGCAGCTACAGGCTGTGCAGCTTGCCTTTACTCTATATTCCCTGTGCTCTTAATTAATTTCCCATCACAAAGCAAGCTTAAGTGTTTGCCATTTAACATGGACCCTGCTTCATTGACACTCCCAGCAGCGTAAGACGTAACTCTATCTTAGTATTTTAAGGAGATCCTGACGTGGAAGAGACAAAAATGCACTAGACAAGTTTTTATGCTTCCAAGAGGTCTCTTTTAAAATTCTGAATTCAAACTTCAGCACATATGTAGAGTTCAAGCGGGTACATACAGCTGAATCAATACACACAGGGAGCCTAGGCCACGCTCAGATACATTCACCGTCAACCTTCAGAGTACTTGACAGCAAACTCCTTTCCTGTTCTCCAGCTTGCAGAACAATAAATAGGTGGGTATCATTTCCTTTGCCTCTGCCCCCTCAAATAACAGGTCTACATATATTATTTTGGAAATTCATGTAATTTACTCAGCATGCTCATTTGCCACTCTTCCAATGAGGAAAGGACCGTAATTGGAACAGACACTCTAAAGTATCAAGGAGCACCAGAAAAATAACGCAGCAGTTTAGAGTACATCTCCAGCAAGGCACTGCCTAACAGAGAAGCAGAAGATGCCAAGAAGTCATTGGCAAATAAGCTGTACCAATGCACTTACACAGTTTGGCATTCAGATTTTATTTCAAATAGCATCACCAGTTCTCTTCCTGTTTCCAATTCCTGCATCATCTTAATCAACCATGACTCTTAAAAGGTTAGTCAAAACTCTTCATCTCCCATTCAAGGCCCCAAGCACTACACCCATCAAGCTTGCTTTCAAGAGTCTTACACTGCAATGTAAGCGGGGAAGTTCAAATGCCAGGGGACTATCAGATCACATACATTTCAGTGCAAGTATAAAGCACAAAATCGGAAGTGTTGAGCTCTTTTCTAGTCCCACCTGAAAGCCACATGATTTCCTGTATCAAAGCAGAAGTGCCACCAAAAGGTCACTATTCAAGTATTACTTGTAGGACAGGAGGTACAACATGCTGCAGACATGTGGCAAGGACAAATGAGGGATACCAGCAGGCCAAGCATTACTCACCTTGCCTTCATAGCTGGTCAGCTTGACCACTGGGGAACTACAGCAGGCAAGAAAATTGGCTCCAGCTGAAACATGCTAAGAGAAAGCAGATGAACTCTTCATTCCCAATGCAGCTGGACTCAGGTTTGCGATCTGCCATCACATCCAGTCCAGTGCAAGAGACTTCAGGATCCCACCCCCCTATACTGGGCTGAATTTATACTGAAATAAGCTAAGATCCAAACATGTTACGCTTACCCTGGAAGAGTAAGCATACACTCCAGTCTGTGGGTTTCCAGAACTGTAAGAATATAGAGTTTTAACCACTAAATCTGAGTATCTAAGAAGCCTTCGTAAGATCTACCGCCCCCCTCAAAAAAGGCCATTTAGTACAAAAATTGGAAACTGCTATTTGCATTACATATCCTGCTAGGCAGGAACCACCCCTAAACACAATACAGTGGGACTTTAGCCCTGACAGTACAAGGTGTTTCCCTGTAACTGCACTGATTAAACAGTTGCAGACACCAGACTTCCAAGTCCTTTTTAGCAGACGTCACACTGCACAACATAAAGCAGCAGGCAATTGGCCAAAAATGGTTAGCGAAAAGGATTCCTTAAACCTCCAGCATCCAAATATAGCCTTAGCTGGTCACATGGGCTGCCATACAGTAAGTGCTCCTCACTTTACCTACCCTTTGATTAAACTGTTTGAGCTAAAAATCATGTACTTAGAATAGCATTTCAGTTTCCAGCCCAATCCCATGAACTGTATAATCTTGCTGTACCTTCCACATTCAGACTGGCAGAAAGGGAAAACTGATTTAGGTTTCTAGTGAGCCCAAAGGGGATCATTAGCCACAAAAAGCTAACAGAATATGAGACCTCTAGCACATATTTTATGTGTGTACATATAAAAGCAGCTTATCTGCCATATAATGCAGCTGCTGTGACTTACTTGCTAACAAACTCTACAGCACATACTGATTTTTAATTTTAAATAAATCACCATACCTTACTCCACCTGACCTCTAGCAATTCCTGTTTTTCCTATTACTCTCATTATGATGAAAGCTGATCAGCTGATCGCATCCACCTCACAAGAACTCCACAGCTTAGTTTACAGATCAAGAAGAAACTCTGCAAAATTTCTTTAGAGAGCTGGGCCAGCTATTGTACTGTTGCCAGATTCCAACTTGAACTGAAAAAAGTAGTAAAGTTTGGCGCTTCCTTTCTCAGCCCTTAAAGCCATTGTCCATGTCAAGTACAGCGCAGGTGTCAAACAAGGTTATAAAACCTTGCAACTGCACTAACAAATACAGGTGTCACCTACCCTTCCAAAGCCTCCCCCCACCCCGGCATCAGTAAGGATAAAGCCTTGCAGTACTCACAAGGGACCTTGTGATTTTTGAAGATGCAGAGGCTTGAGTTTAAGTTGTAGCTGTCACTCAAGAGAAGTTGAGGGTTTGGGGCTCCTAAAGAGGAAAACCACTCAGCACCACAAGGCAGGGCCTAAACACTGAATTAGCACACTTAGGTCTTTGCTAAGAGCACAAAGTCTTTCAGCCAACCCCAGTCCCTAGTTAAGCTACTGTTCTGCTACACAATTAGAACAAAGCACAGTTAGGAGCAGTGTCGAGCACATTCACATACCCACCACTGATTCAGCTGCACCGAGCACCAGTTAGTTTCACATTTATGCCGACAGCCAGGCCTGCCTGACTGACTGCACCGAAATAACCCTCGGATACCCAGATGTTGCACTATTTTTTTTTAACCCTGGAAAACAAAAAAAAAAAGTAAAAAACACCCAACAAAAGTTCAGAGCGGGAGGCCACGACAGCAAAGACTTTATTCCAAGGCTGCAGCGCGGGTTTGGGTGCTCGGGGCAGTGACGTGTCCACCTGAGGCTCCCGGGGCCGCCGCCGCCGGAGACAAAGTTCTGTAGTGCACTGACTGCTATCGTACCCAGAGTCGGAGTGTCACAGAACTTTGCCTCCGGAGGCTCCAATCCTCCTCCGGTACCGGCACCGGGACCGCCTGCCAGCACAAGTTTCCCTGCCTGGGAAGGGAAAGGCGCACACGGTTAGAGGTGGGGAAGGGAGCCCCCCTCCTCCTCCTCCTCCTCGGCTCGGCGGAAGACCCGCTGGCCGGGGAGGTGGCGAAAACAAATGAAAAGGTTTTTTTTTTTTTTAAATAAAAACCTCCAAAACACACACCCTGCCCCCCCGGCGCTAAGGGGCCGCCCTGCGCAAGCCGCGGCCGAGCGGCTGGCCGGAGCGCTGCCGATGGAAACCAGCGGCGGCCGCCGGCTCCCGCTGACAGCCCCGCCGCCGCGGCCCTGAAGCACCCACGATCCCGCCTGGCAGCGCCCGGTGCTCCCCCCCCCCCCAAAACCCTCCGCCCCTCGCGGAAGGGACCCGAGCGGCGCCCCGCCAGCTCTTCCCTTCGGCCCCTGCCACCGAGCGCAACAGGTCCGGTCCGCTCCGCACCGCTCCGCCCGCAGCCCCCCGGCGCCCCCCGCGGCGGCGGCGGCCTCGTCCCGTCTGTCCGGGTCCCGCCGGGCGGCGGCCGGTGGCGCGCGCCGCGCCGCGCACCGCTCCATCTTGACTTTTGCCGACGTGGAAATTTTGGGTTCGGGGACGAGCCGCGTTCTTATTGGCCGGCGGCGGGCGGGGTCGGAGGTCACGGCTGCTGTCGCCGCTCGGCGCCAAGCCCCCTCTCGCAGGCGGCCCCGCCCCGCGCCGCCTGGCCCCGCCCACCCGCCCACCCGCGGGGCGGGGCCGGGCCGCTCCGCGCCGCCGGGGCCCGGTGGCCGTTGCGGCCGTTGGTGGCGGGGGAAGGGGGGAGGGGGGCAGGGGCGGCGGCGACCCAGCGGTTCTTCCCCGCCTCCCCCCCCCTCCCGGTCCGCCTCGGTCTCTGGCAGCTGCCGCCCGCTGAGGGGCGGGAGGGCCGGGGTGGGCGGGTACCCGCGGCGCCGGTTCTCGGTGAGCCTCGCCGCGCGCGCCTTCTCGGTGTTACCGCCCCGCAGCCTCGGCCAGGGAGGGCGACGCTGCGTTCCCGCGCCGCCGGCGGCGGACGCGCGTAGGCCGGGTCCTGCCCCCTCCCGGAGGTGCTCAGCCCCGCTGCGGCGGGCACCCCCGGCGACAGCTCTGACGGAGGCTCCCGGCCGCCGCCCCGAGCCGCAGCCGTGCAGAAACTCGATGTAACTTCGCGGCGGAGGTGCCGCTCCTGAGCGCTCACGGCGCGGCGGGGGAGTGGGACCTGACAGCCGCGCTGCTTGGCTTCTGAAACCCCCACAGGTGGCCTGCTTTGCCCCGGGGACGGCAGCCTTGAGAGCGAAGGGTGGGAGCCGGAGGAAATCCCAGATGTTTCCGAACTCCCGCTTCGAATTTGAAGGGTTTTGAAGAGTGTAACAGCTTTTACTTCAAAGTGTGTTTCCTCGCCCTGAAAGAAAAGCTGAGGGGGATCTGCTGTCTGAAGAGTGTTTTCTAGTCTCCTTTTGAGGAGGTGTCCACACTGCTAGTTCTATATTAAAAATGATAATTCCTACTCTTGCTTTTATCTCATGTTGAATTAAACTGATTCAAGTTAAACCCATCTTATTGATCATGTTATTCGCTAGGCTTGGACAAAACTGCCAACGCACTGAATGGTTTGAAGAACTTTATCCAGCAGCAAGTCCATAGTTGCGTAGGCCTCAGCTGTAAAAACGTTTCTGTCCTTCAGGCACTCGGGCAGTCCCGGAGGAGCCGCTCGTCTGTACAAGCTACGCGTGCCCCAAGGTGCTCGCGGGGGAGGCGGGAGGCGTGCAGGCCCTGGCCTGCAGTGGCATCCGTGCAGGTGAACTCCAGCGCTCCTCGCGCAGGCCTTGTTGTCGCAGGATCGTGGCCATGCCTGTTAATCCAAATCTATGGCTGTCATTTTGGTAGCTGAAAGGGAAATAAACTGAAAAATGCTTTGAAATATTTTATCTTTTTTTAGTTTATATAATTTACTTTTTTCTATTCAAACCATCTGATTTTAAAGCATAATGTTTGGGGAGAGAGGACCTCAGAAGAATCTCTTACCTTTAAATACTTAAATTTTGTCTCCTTTTAGCTCTTTTGTCTGCAGAACCAGAAATGGCAAGTCTTTCCTGAGCCTTTCTGTTGCGTTTATAAAGCACGTTCCTTCCTCCCTGCGTGCACCTTCACCATGCCGTTCCGTCCTTAGCCCTATTCCGTTTTGCTGCGGTTTTCCATGCGTAGTGTTGTTTCCCATCTTCCCGTCCCTGCTCCCTCAGCACACACCCGCTCTGCTAGGCCAGGGAGTTGGCCTCAGCTATGCTGTTGCCACTTGGCTGTGTGTACAGGAATATTGATTTTACAGTGTGTATGTTCTGTAAAAAAAAAATAAAATCAATATTTCAGTAGATTGAGCAGAGCGTGCGGCAGCGTAATGGAGCCCAGCCTGCTAATGTAACATGCAGGGGTCCTCATTCCGAGATTGAGGTCAGTCAGAAAATTGAAATGTGTTTTCTTATTTTATTGTCTGTTTCAGGTTTAATGTAGGTGTTTATGTTCTAGTGTTTAACTTACAGCAGGGCATGCAGTTGCTTTAAAATCATATCCAACAGAATGACACACATTGCAGGCGGCATACACAAAAAAGCATGCCTCAGGCGTGCAATCCATTTTTTAGGGCTTAATAAACCCCCTCTTCCCCTTACCCATCATATGTCTATCAAACAACACTTGTGAGGAAAAATTAATAACTTTTTTTTCTGCAAATAAAAAATCATTTCCCGTTGTTTGGTGCAAATCTGGGTTCTGGTTATGTAATGAAACATGCAGTGCTTTAATGAACTCTGATGTAGCAACTCATATCGATGAGTATCGTAAAATGAGTGTAAGTGAAAAGAATGAGGGAGGAGAAATAGCGAATATATGACACAAAGCCAGAGTAAAAACTCCCATTGATTTTAATGGACCTGGGATTTCAGCCAGAGTGTTCTCCGTGATACATTATCCGCTTCTTAAACCGTTGCATCATGCTTTAAAATTTAGCAAAAGTGCTTCTGAGATGACATGCGAAACCACTGCATTCTCAGGCTCAGAGTCAAGATTAGTGTAAGCTAACTATTGTTTCACAGCTCTTGTGAGAGGAGAGGCTTGATATGGCTTTATCTTCATTTTATCTTCTGGTTTTGTCAGAGGCTATTTCTCATCTACCAAAAACTCAGTGCAGCAGTGAATACAGATCTATACAACGGGCAGAGGATTCGCTATTATGTTTGTGAATGTCACAATGCTTTGTGCTGAATAACGTACATTTTGAGATGCCACGGGGGCCCTCATGTTCAGTAAAAAAGCAAAGGTATTTATTCTTCTGTCATTTGCATTGTTAGTTGGAGACTTCGGTTTGGCAGTCGTGGCTGGGGAGGCAGGCAGGACTGGAGCAGCGATGTCTTCTTTCAGTTACAACTCCAGTTTAGGGCATGACTCATAGGCGGCTTCAAAGTGTAAAATACCGCTACCTACAGATGCATACTCTATGGGGATTTCTAGAAAGGCAGTTGCTTTTCGTCAGTCACTGACCACTGATTTCCAGTATGCTTGTGTGTGTGTCACTATTTTGAAGAAGTATTTGTTGCTCTCAAGCATGGAGGCTTTTTTTCCTTTTAGAAAACTGTTCATTTTAACATTTTTTAAAAGTTCATTAAGAAATCAAATGCAAAAGGAATGGTAGTAATACTTAGTATTACCAGTATGCACTTACCGCTCTTAAAGGCATACCTCAAGATATGCAATATGTCCTAATGTATTTTAGGTATAGTTTAAAAAATAATAGTGTAATAACATAAAATATAAAATATATTTAAAACACTATGATATAATTTTATTTAATTCTAGAATGTTTTTCCCAGTATAAGTATGGTAAGCTGCAATAAAGGTATTATTCTAATTTAAATTATAAGGTAAAACTCATTGCTGAAGATCGAGGAAGAATAATTAGGGTTGAATTTTACTTTAAGAATCCATCTGCTTTGGCAGCAGGCTTCCAACTAAGAAGATTCAAGAAGGTGGTTACTATGCAGGACAGGAAAAAGCACGTGATACAGAGGACGAAGCTGCGACTTTTTGTTAAGTAAGGATGAACAATATTTCACAGAATGTTAGCCTTAACTTAAAAGATGGGAGAGTTTTATGATAGAATTTACTTTTCTGTACAGAAGACTCTGTTTTCTAAGGGTCCTCCTCTTCCAGAGTTATGAAATAGTACATTGGTTTTTGGGGTTTTTGTTGTTTTTTTTTTCTTCCTTTTTGAAACAATTAGCACATTATAAGAATTAGTATTTAAATCTAATTTGAAACTGGATTAATGCAGGATGGAAAATTAATTATCTCATTAGTTGCAGAACTTTTATAGTATTCATACAATAAGTAAAGACTCAGTCATAAGCATCAATCAATATTATAGAACATTTTAAAACAAATGTAAACAATTTACATTATGACAATTTGTAGCACTACTTTTTGATAAAAGAAAAATGATACATAGAAACCCAGTGGCATATCGTTCTAGTTCTTAGTTGGTTATTATCTGAGATTGCTCATGATTAAATATGATTTGTGTTATATCTGTGCAATTCTGTACTTCATTACTAAAATAAATGTGCATTAAAACTGCATTATAATGTCCTAGTGGTGAAATTGCCATTGAGTAAATTAATGTCATGAGCACTGTAAGGCAGTATTTTACCAAACTGTTATATTTCCTAGTGCCTGAATTTCCTTCCATCTTAGAATCATTGAATTAATTGCTAAAGTTAATAAATAATGATAGATATTCTAAGCAAGCCAGTGGTAAGTCAGAAAATAATCCATGTTTCCTGAGTTCCTGCTGCCTCTCTAAAAAGTAAACAAGGTTGACACCTCTTCTTGTAATTATAGAGATAAGTGATTGATATAATTTTGGTAGAAACTGAACATCACAAAATAAGACAAGATCAAGTATCAAATTAAAACTTCAAGGTATAAGTACCTAATGTAATGAACTTTCATTCAAGTCCAGTGGAAATCTTTCTACTGACTTTAATAAAACTTCTGTCAGTTCATAACGTGCTGGCATCAAGTGCAGGAATAGGTCCATTAGTTAAGTAACTAATGCTCATAAACATCTTATAGTTTAGAAATTTGCAGAATCAAACCCTGGATGTGTCCTAAAAAAACCCACAAAGATTCAGAAGGACTCAATATAAGTTATAGATCCCAAACGGAGTGATTCTGTCATCTGCATTTTTAAGAAGATACGAATGGATCTGCAAGGCGATCAGTGCTGGGGTAGTATAAGAGTATCTGCAAAACATTAGTATTTTGGAAAACAATAGAAATTTCAAAATGTGCTTTTGTTGTGCATTAAAATGAAATTAGGACCTTCCTGTCAGGCATAAAAAGACAGAACCCAGTGAGAGTACTCCCTTTTACCCCTCCCTCTCTGAAGCTGTTCAGCTTTGTGTAGCTGGCCCAGAGAGAGGCTAACGTACTGAATCAATGGGTTTTGAACCTCTCTTGCCCATATGCCCCTGGGAACGCCTGAACAGTGGGCAGCCATCTATTTTGAGGAAAAGAAGGGAAAGTTTGTCTTTCACTTTTTTTTTTCCAGAAATTCACTTCTGAATCTGAGAAGCCTTCTTACTGGAACAAATACTTTCCCACAAAAAGGTTCAATTTCAGCAATTCAGCAGTTTCAGATACAAACAAATATGTTGTGGGAAAATTCCCAACAAGCTTTACTTTGGAGTCCTTCAGAAAAAAATAGTGCAAGGGAGAATTATTGGAATGGCATTTACGAAGGGATACACATACGATCCTCTATAGAGTCCAAATAAAGTGGCATGGCAGTATCTAGGACAGAGACTTGAAGGAATTTAACCTTTCGTTTTTAGGACAGTAGAAATCCCTGATAGGACAAAATCAACCAGAGACAAATAAACAACCAAATTCTATATCATCCACCACAAGCCATGATTTAATCAGTTTATAACAACTTTAATGGGGATTGTGCTGCAGCTCACCAGCAGATTGTGCAGTACTGGGGCTGCTGAGATGTAGCAACCAGGAGGTTATTGACATAACAGGCCCAACTTTCTTGAATGATGTGTCCTGGAAATGGAAACCAAGGGTCACACTGCTCAAATTGGTGAACAGCTACTTATGTAAGCAGTCTCACTGAATTCAAACCTGTCCTAAAAAGGCTCTTAACAATCTTTTGGCTGCAGCCGTGTGAAAAAAAATGGTACATAACTAGAATAAGAACCATTCAGGCAGTAGTCAAATGTTTCTTGTAGAAATGGCTGGGGCATTCATGAAGTTACCTGCTTCTTCCATCTGCCCTGTGTTGGAAAACAAACTAACCCAGTTGTCTTCACAGCAATGGAGAGAAACACTTGCATAGTCCATTCCTGCGGTGAAAGGTGTAGACTCTTACACCATGGCTGCCATATCTCCAGTGGGCATCTGTCTGTGGCCTCAGTATTTGATTGCAACTTTTTCTCAAGCCTAGCAAATCACAACTGGTGACCTTCAAGGTTGAGGGGAAGAATTCATGTGGCAAAACTTAATGGGTAAATGTCAGTAATGCAACTGGCAACTGCAGGCTAGCTGAGAGTGCAAAGAATATTTTAAAAAGTCACCACTTCCTCCCTGCACCCACATTTTCTCTGGGCCTTTTCAATAAAAAGGCAAAAATGGTGTCATCTGCAGATACTAGTCTTGTGGGGAGGTTTGATAAGCATTTGGGAAAGGAAAGCATTTCTTACATACTGAAAAACCAAAGAAGATAGAGGGTGGTAGAAAAAAACAGTCAGGATGTTGTGTTCCTTTTTTTTTTTTTTCTTACTTTTTAGGGTTGTATAGACAGCTCACCACTCAAGGCACAAGCACAAATGTTAATTGGAACTTAACTTGCTAAGAACCAAAGCAATAAAATTCTAGGTAGTAACTACTATTTTAAAATATTTTTTAAAATAATAGTTGACTTAGACGTAGCCAGTGAACACTTACTTGATAAAAATCAGAATATCTCTACCACATTTATTTCATTTCCACTATCTACATCAAAGCATGAATTTGAGGAAGATATGGTTATTCAAGGGAAAGAAACTGAATTTCTAGCAGAAAAGCCTTGTCCTCCATCTCCTTAAACACCTACATCACAAATTATCAAGCATCCCTATGACACAAGGGCATTTGATTAGGAAGGACCTGCTCTAATGGAAAGGCTTTAATTAGCTCAGGGATGGGAGAAATGCTACACTTCCCGATGAATCCTGGAGCTGTGGGCTTTCCTGGGTCATTCCAGTTCTAGCTCCCTTGGAGACTCTCACCATGCTGAACATTCGGCAGCTCTGGTATTCATCCAGGGTGCAGCCTGGCAATTCCAGAAGGTGCCCAGCTCCATGATCATATTTAAAACATCAGCTTCTCAGAGGTAACAGGCTGCGTATGACTTGGAGTCCCGCTGAAATAAGCATCATACAACCAGCCTTCAGAGGCCATCTGTACCTCCTCCAGAACGCTGGCTTTTCATAACAGTCTTGAAAGAGGAAGTGCACTCATTGCACCTCCTGGGAATTTCTGAAGAATACGGTTCAAAAGTTTCCGCTTCCACTATTTCCTTATTCTAAAGAAGAAAAAGTATCTTTGTCCAGTTCCAAATCTCAAAGAGATGGAACAAAGTTTGGCACCTTAGGTTCAGAACATCAGTGATCACTTAGACTTTCACCTCTGCTCAGGTCTGATTTATGGCTTTCACCTTGCAGGATACATAATTCAAATCACCGTCCACTAGGTCCACAGGAAGAATCTTCAGGCCAAACCATTACAGCAGCGCGTTACTCCTCTGGCTTTCTACACCACCGGGAAACATCAGTGAATGCCAAACTTGCAACTGCAAACAAAGGGAAATGGGTATTCATGTCTACCACTACTTTAATAATTGGTTGAACAGGGAAAAAACAATCTTACCAGGAAATCCTCACAAGTCTGAACTACATCTATCAGCCTTGTTTGCTTGCCAGTTCTTCTTCTAAACCACAGGAAATATATTCCAACTCCAGCACAGATTGTTCAGAGACAAGATAGGCTCGTTAGCGCTGTAACGTACAGGCAGTAGGCATACACACAAAACGCTCACCCTTTGGATGGAGTAGCGCAGACACCACCGAATGGGCTTGCCTGAGAAGATTGGATTATGTATTCATGTTTTTGTTGATCATATAACCCTGGCTGTGGTTCCTTATCAATCCACGTGTGACCTCGATAGAGCAGGCTGTTAGATCCCAAGCTCACGTGCATGAGAAACCTGGATAGGGCAGGTTCCCCTGCGTGCAACTTCCCAAGGAACTGTATTTTTAATACGCTGGAGTAACTCTTCAGTAAAAACACTAATTGATGCAGTGATCACTTTATTAGTAGAGTCACTTGAAAGAGTGGTGGAATTGCTGGACAGGACTTCCCAGGCATAGCAATCCACAAATAGAGTATGTCTTTTTTTGAAAAATATATGATTTTGTCAAAACTGTCAGTGCAACACACCATGAAATGCATTTAAATAAATAATCTGAATGACTGCACTGTATATTTAAAATTAAATACATCAGAAAGTAAATGAGGTATATTCCACGGATCTGAAGGTTTCTGTTCCCTCCAGCTGAATTCCCTATCATCAAATGGAGAATTTCACCAGGTTTATTAGTTTGTTGTCTATAAAACTTTTAGCAAATTTATATATGCCCTACTTAGCTGCTTTCAAATAAAGGAGTTACAAGCTGTCTGACAAAAGCATTTTTTTTTCTCATTGAAATCCACAGGAAGATTTCTGTTAACTTCATTAAGAGAAGGAGGAAAACTTTATAAAAGTTTCCTTTTGAAACTGATTGCCTGGAGTCCTGAACTGTAAGAAAAATGTTACTCTCTAGATCCTACCATGCCACTCTGCTAATTTTATGAGTTTAGGAATAGCCTGTCAAAATTCTGAAACACACGGGGCTCCTAATCACGAGCAGCTTGTTCCAGCTAGAATCATATTTCCTATGTTGCAGGGAAGCAGTGGGAAAAGTGCTTCATTTGCACCTCACAGAAATGTGCTTGTCCTCCCCGATTTCTCAGCCGAATGCAATAGGACACTTCCTCTGGCCCTTAGCAACAGCCCTTAGCAAGGGCCGACAGAGAAGAGCAAGGAGCAAAGCCAGGACTAGCAAAGAGCTACTGATTCGTGAATGAAAGAGAACATTTTCTGAAATAAAAAAAATCAGCTAGTTACAATAACTCTAGGACAAGTCTAACTTCAGTCACTAGAAGTAAAAACGACAGGCAACTTAAATTGACATTGATCTTGCTGGCATTCCAAGGGTAATATTTTCGTTATGATAAAATGTTCTTTAACAATCTCTCCGGTGAATTGGGCACAACCATGCTTTTCTTCTACATTGGTCCCGCCTATCTTCCTGTTCCACCTATTTTTATACTATTAAAAAAATATTTGTTTAGGCAATGCAAACAAAATCCCCCCCCATCCATGTGTTTAAGTTCCCTTGCCGTTTATGCTATAATGTAGTACAAGATCAGTGAGACAGCTGAGAATTTTGTTTCAAACCAATTTGCTGATTTCATCTCCTTTTCAGTCTCCACTCAAATAAAAAAAAAAAAACAACCACTGAACTTGCCCAAAATGTTAGTAAGTGTGTAGGACCTAGATAGAAGTTCTACAGCACCCCTTCCCAGCAAACACACAGGCAGAGGAGGATACATACATACATAAATACAAACACACTTATGTAGGTGGATAGGCAAATGTTTTGTCCACAGAAATATTTTTGTGTATGGCAATATGGAATAATCAACACAAAGTTACGCATGCGCGTGTGTGTGTATGTGTGTATGTAACCTTTTCAGACATTTTTAAACTTTGGTCCCCAGACCCTAAGAGGTGAAAAGATGGAATTGCAAATAACCCCTGTGGATTCTCATCTTGCATAAATTTCCATGGTTTTCTTTGCCCTTCTTCATGAGGCAATAATTCGTCTCATTAACATTATTCGTAGCAGGGAAATAGTTTGTGTGCCTTTCAACACTGCTTCAACAATATATAGTAGTATTACATGACAAAATATATTGGTAGCAGATATATTAGTATTACTTGTAATTCTAAAGCATCAACAGTGCATTCATGGGCTGCACAAAAGACTGTCTCTGACTGAAGTCATGTAGAGTCTCTGTGAAGATTTATGTGATTTTTCTGCAGCTTATGATGTGGCAGAATGACCAGTTTATGATGTGGGTGGAACTTTGTTCAACATACGAAAATGCCTCCGCTCTCCAGATTATGTTCTCCTGTGGTAGGCAGTAACGCTTTCTGCCCTCCATATGGCCACCATGTGCCAGCAGACACCAAATTGGTATGTGGGTTAAATGTAAAATAACCACCAGAGCTCCTGAGCCAATAATTACAAAGCTCCTTTTGATATGGTTAGTGTATCATTATCTGTACTGTGCAATAATAAAGCAGAGCTCATGTTGTCCCCTTCTTCTCCTTCAGTAGCCAGGGAGCTTAGTGCAAAACTACCACACACAACTGATATCCACAAAATGCTTTTAGGATCTGTCATAGCAGCAGCAAAGAGCACACCAAGTTCTCAGTTCTAATTAGACATTAGCTTGAATAAAATGCTGGAGGGGAAAAAAAGAAGCTTATTCTGTGCATTCACTAAAGGCATGTATCTTGCATGCTGTTCTGAGTTGCCCAGTCTCTGGGGTAGATCAGCTGGTTCAGAGGGCTTCTCAGATATTTAAGAAGTCCCTCTGTCGATTTAAAGCCTAAATTATCAATTTTTAGCACTCAGTAGTTGTGTGTACAATGAACACGCGGCTCTGTAAACAGTGCTAATTTCCCACCTCTATCCAAGTGCAATTCAAGGCTTGGATGTGAGGTATTTTGTGATTTCAGCCCTGCCTCAAGTATCTCAAAAACTAGTCCCTGTGCTTTTACCCAACAGCTGAGATGAACTGGGATTCAGAAGCTAATGGTTTCTGGATATGCCTAGCTAAAGGCTTAGGATAGGTCATTCTTTATAAAGGGTTCATGACAGTTGCTTTGCTTTGGTGCACTAGATCCCAAGATTTTTGTAGGGCTTTTTTATAGATTTAAGGTTTTTGCAAAGGTGAACTTAGTGGGAGGGATTTGTTGAACAGGAAGTGCTTGTACTGGCTTTTCTCTTACACTTGGTAAATTTGGATTATTACTGGTCATATTTCATAATGGTATTTTGTGCATAATTATGCCTGACCTGCTGTGTTAAACAAAACAAACAGGACTTTTCATTCACTTGTGTTCTGAACATATAGTTCAGAACATTCTAGCTGTCTGGTCCAGGATGGGCTTCCTACTCATCTCCTTGCAATATCTATAAAGCAATAGATGAGCAAAACACTGTCTTTATCTGAAAATGCACAAACATTCCCATAATCAGGAATAGTGCAGTTGATACGCATATCTAACCCAGTTGGAGAGTAAGTCACACAAACCACAAATGGGGTTTTCAGTTTTGTTGCCTATTTGTCATTTGTAGCAAGTGGTGAAGTTTCTGATGACCTTTATTATCTCCTTCCTTATAGTGTATTAATTATATTATTATTATGTTATTCAATATAGTGTATTAATTAGTAATTAAGTTGAATCAAATAATATACAAAAGTATGTCTAGGATACACATAGGAAAGCTATGTGTATATATACATTTTTAGAGGGGCAAGGCTCCAAGGGATCTGTTGTTCATGCTCTATAATAGGTCATCATTGTTTTGGTGCTTTTGGTGTTATTCTCTGACCGAGGACTTACAACTGAGGGAGGTGAAAGACATCTCAGTGGCAGCTTCTCCAGCTGTGACTTCCCACCTAGGCTGCACATTGCCTGCTCTGTAAAACCAACAACGTGACACTTCATTGAGAACCATGTCACACGTCAGGAGCGGCTGCAGCTCCTTCTCATGTTTTGTGTGAGCAATTCCGACTCGCTCTTAATCTTTATTAAGTCTGTCAGGGAACACTTAGGCAAAAAAAATATTTCTGATTTACATTCATAATTTGCATTTAATTACAATTGTATTTGTAACTAAAATGCTAGCCATATTATTTCCATCCTTTTCTTTTTTTTCCCAAACTAGTCGTCAGTTTCCTAACCCAGACAGCTCCCACGGGTATCAAACACCCTCTAAGTACTAGATTTTTGCACTGGCTCTCTGATTTGGCTGACAGACATGCAAAATCACACACAGGCAAACTGCTCCAAACCAGGTTGGCAGAGACTGAAAGCTGTTACTATCTGGAGTCTGTCCAGAAATAGATGGGAATTACAGTAATTTTGGAGTCTCAGTCAAGTTCCTGGCTGACCAGTATCTACATCACAAAGCCGCCACTATACCCTTTGCTTGGCAGTAATTAGTACTTTGTTAACAGTCTCCGTAGGGAAACTGTCAGCAAAAAGCACAAGAAAGACCAGAGAGAGAGTAATAGGGCAAACAGCTGAGTATCTAAAATAGCTATATACAAATACCAGTAATATGTTGAATAAACAGGAAAACTCAAATTCTTCAGACGCACAAAATCATGACATAATAGATGCTGTGAAGTCCTGATGGAACAAATCGGGGACCTGGAACAGGGACACAGGTACAGCTTTTTCCAGAAAAATAGACAGGAAAAGGACTTTAGATGTGTGTACTTGCTTCCCACTTCAGGGAAAGCTAAGACGCTAGCTTCTTGACTGCCTGTGGGTGAAAATGAGGAGAGAAAAGAACACGGTGGATGTCTTGTTGGAGGTCTTTTGGCGAAAACTACATGACAAAGAAGAAATACAATGAGGCTCTTTTTGCTTGAGCAACTCACAGAGATGTTCAGAAGAGTTGGCCTCGCCCCTAGAAGGCACTTCATATAGCATAATACCACTGAAAAGCAATAGAGGAGGACACAGGCAGTTGTTAGGGTCGTGGAATATACAGAGGGCAGTTTTCTTCTCAGAAAGGGGGGAATGAGGAGGGATGGTGCGTGGGGACACAACTAAACTAGATTTGATTCAGCTAATAATGAGGAGTTTCTTGAGAATCTACAGGTGGAAGGTAGTCTGGGTGAAAGCAAGTATGAAATGACCATTATTTTAAGGAAAACCTCACTATTAAGGATGAACTACAAAAAAAACCAGGTTTCTAAAAATTCATAAGCTGAGGTGGAGGCCTCTTGAGAAGGTAATTGAAAGAATAAAAGAGTAGGAGACCACCGGCAGATACTGAAAAAAAATACATATTAAAGGTTCTGCAACAAGCTGTTCAGATACAAAGGAAAGAGGAAGCACAATTGCAGATTAATATGGTACTCCAACGCATTCTTTAGGCACCTGGAAATCAAAGCCTCACAGAAATCCTGGAAACCAGGACACCTGTCTATATAATATGGAAAGATAAAGCAAAACGTTTGGGCACACAAGGAGTTACAAATAGCAGGAGGCATAAAGGCAACCAGAAAATGTTGCCAGAACATAAGATGACAAAAGAAGTACAGCTGTATAACAGGGAGAGCAAATAACAGACAGCACAAAAGAGGCCAAAATATTAATATGTTTCAGTCTTCACTAAAGAGGTTAGTTAGTGACCAATACCTAATAAAATTAGTTTAAACAAAAGAATAAGGGGTCAGGCCAGAGCAGAGAGGGAACAGTTAGAAATGCCTAGCTAAACCAGTTATATTCAAGGCCTGATCACATTCACCGAGAAGTACTGAAGGAACTAGCCACAGTAATGTTTGAGCCATTAGCAGTTGCCTGAGAGTATGTACAGGGTGGACGTGAGGGACAAGAGGGGAATAAATTTAATATAATAAATAAATATAACACCTGTCTGTTAGAAGGGGAAGATTAATTATAGGACAGTCAGCCTACCTCTGACACCCAGAGACTCCAACAACTCTGTGTACAATATACTCACAAGCACTTGGAGTATAAGAAGGCATTAAAAAGTAAAAACAAATCACACCAAGTCAGATTGATCTCCTTCTTTTCCCAGATAACTCACATTCATAGCATTCAATAGGCCATATCTTTATTTTAGCAAGGGTTCTGGCATGATGTTTTGTGACATTCTTATGAACAAGCTGGAGGCTAACCGAAAATGTTATCTGGTTAAGTGCAAGGAAAATGGCTATAACACACAAAAAGTTGCAGACACTCAGTTACGCGATACACATAGTGGTTATTTTAAATGGGTTCGTATTGGAAGATCTTGTTATCTGGTTTGTGCTTAATATGGGTGATATGGGTGGTGGAACATGGAATACACCTAAAAAATTTGCAGGTGACAGTGAGGAATAGGGAGGGGAGAGCTTCCAGGCAGTTTAGAAACCAGGATTTGAATTCAAAATAGTCTTCACTCCAAATGAAACAAATGAGAGAGAGTTCAGGAGAAACATATCTAAAGCATTACACTTAGGAAGCGGAAATCAAATGAACATTTACAATGGAACATTGCTACACCTATACGCATGGTACATAACCTATACAATAGGAAATAAATGCAATATTCTCAGGAGTACTGCAGAAAAAAAAAGAACCTTGAAGTTATGATAGATTTCAAACTCAATTAATTAATATCATAGCACTGTTAAAAAAAATGCAAGTCCTACTTTGGAAATGTATTCAGAGCAAGACTGTGTGAAAGAAGTGGGGGTTGGGAAGTTTCATCAGAAATCCTGTTTCCCACTCCAGGCATACTTTAAAAGATAGGCAAATTAGAGAGAATCTGGAAGGAATCAACAGAAGTGATGAGAACACATGAAGAAATGTGGCAGAGACTGAGCTGCCTTCTTGTAGAGGGGAATGAGAACGGGCACGGCAGCAGGCTTCCAGTGCATAAGCTTATCACAAAGAAGGTGGTGGTCTGTTGGTAGGACAAAAAGAAATGGGTTTCATTGGCAGCAAAGCAGGTTCGGATCCGATAGTGAGGACAAAATCCTAGCTATGAAGATACTTAGGCAAACTCATTAATAAAGGCTGTGGAGTCCTGCCTCCGTGGAAAAAGACTGTATTTTGAACAAGTATAGCAGCAAAAAGTCTACAATAAAATGATCTAATGTAAACCAAATTTTCTTTCAGAGCCAGGCATCCCAGCCTGTCTTCCCCTGACAAATAGAAAGATTACTGGTAGCCTGCTTCACATGCTTACACAGCACTATAATTATCATTACCTGCAGACTCATTGGGTTCTGATTTGTCCTCCACTGAATGATTGGTATCCTAGTAACACTTTATTTGATTTTTTTTTAATATCAGTTATTTTTATCTTTGCATCATTTGTCAAACTGCACACAGTAGCAAAGGCTGAGGACTTTTCATGCTGTGTAAAGTCTATGTCCTACCATGACACATAGCCTTTGGTATGCTCTTTGGGAGCTCTTGGATCACACTACTTGTTATGTCAGTTCAGAGCAGTCGCTTCACCCAGCCTGCCTTCTCCAGCAGTGGCTGTTGCCTTCACAGTATCCTTTTAATGAACAAAGAAAACAGAGAACAAGAAAGATTGCTTCAAATCAATTTTTATTCCTCTCCAGATCAATTTTGCACCGTCTCCCTGTACTCAGTAGAATTTGGCCAGACCAAACAATATGGGCCTTAATTAGAAAATTATCACTAGACAAAGAACATGGTGATTTCTTCCCCCCCAGACATCCACCATTATGTAGCAAAAGCCACCATTCCCAAGGCCCATGACTCCCTAAACACACCCTTGTCTCCAGGAAAGAGGAGCACTAATCCTACAGTGTCCCTAAGTCCCCTCTTGAATATCACTTTGTAGCAGTTTTTATGTTAAGAATTTGCTGCCTGGAGCTTTGGCTTGGGAGGTTGTCTCCAGGACTGTCACATGTCCTTTGATAGAGGCCAGTGATTATACCAACTACCATTATCACTTCATTGTGGTGATTGATATCTTCTCTATTAATAGTCTGCATGGGAGTTAAGGTCGGTTGAAATCTCTCCCTGGCTGAAGGGGAAGGTGGCTACAGGAGTGCAGGAATTACTGGAATGTGAGGTGACGGCCAAGATTTACCAGACGAGACAGGGTGCAAGATGACTGGAACTGCTCAAGCTCTTAGCTTTGCTGTGCTTTCCAGCTCCTACCTTCCCTTTTGGTTGTTGGGGGGGAGGGATTTTCCCCCAAAAAAACCCTGCCACCCCATCCTCCCATTTTTATCTGAGTCATAACAGTACTGCATGGCTAGTGAAATCAAACAGTGAGGTCTGCAGGCTGGACCTTGTGTGCAAGAGTCTTGGAAAAGGGGTGGAATGGCATTTGTTATCACTAGCTGACTATGGACCCTCACCCTCTCCTGCAGTTTCTGCTTGTCTTCATGTTCCTTAAGCAAGCTATACTCTACCATTTCCTAGGAAAGGACTTATTGCTTCAACACCAGATCTGCTTCCCCATTACTTCTCCCAGGCATGACTAGACAAATTCAAGATCTTCACTGACTCTGGTGAGTGTAGAGACTAGTATATACAGTCATCCTTGTCCTTTCTTGAGGTCCCTCAGATATTAGCTGGAGAGAAAGCCTGCTTACAACCTGTGCTCTCTGTGGTGGCACTGTTAACCTGTCCTGAGTTCAGCTGATCTTACATCTGATTTTGATTAGTACAGAATCTCCAGAATCAAATTCTGCCCATACCCAGGCTAGAGGCAGGGATCTCTGCTTATCACTGCTTGAAAGTCATGGGAATGAAAGCAGCTGTTAGATAAGGTGTGTCAGATGGGTATGCTGAGGAGCCACTGATGACCACATCATTAAAGGCATACGTTTCCTAGGTTGTAGATACAGCTAGTTTCTGACTATGGAAGTTTGTTAAATATGCCTTTATTGTAGATGGTTTGAGCAGATTTTCAGGGCCAAAACTATTTCTACTTGGATAAATTATAATCTATTGTATGAATTTCTAACCACAAACAGGGTTGCCCAAAGTATCTAGGCAATTCATCTTTTCTGTGGATAACATCAAAACAGAGGATTCAAAATTTGTTGGAAAAGACACATTTCAGTCACGAATACTGCCACATCTCCTGTTTGTTGCTTGACCCTGTTTCTTGAGTGAGACACTGAAAGTAAACTCTCCAGACTTCTCCAGGAGCCATCCCTGCTGTGCTGTCTCTGAAGTTTTCTACGATTTCACATGGCAGCATGTTAACAGAGACTGAGCACTGGCACATATATCACCTCAACTTTAAATGTATTCTTTTTTTGATACAGGACCAATAAGCATGAGAGCAAGAAAGATATCAAGAAGACACTTGAAAGAAATTGAAGCTATCCAGATAGATGGCAGAGAAAGAGCAAATGGTGGGGAAAAAATAATCCTATCCTGCCCGCATTGTGTCTTAGAAACTGTATTTCTGTTTGCCACTTCAGCATTACTTCTGAGTAGCTATATCATCATCTATGTCGTCATTGTTCATTTATCTGTAACACAACCATGGTGAATGATGACAGCACCAGAAGATCCTGTTAAAGTCAGACCGGACCCCTAAAACTAGGACAGTGCAGTGAACCAGGTTTACCTGGTCATGTACTCCACAGCTGGGACCATGCACATGGTACTTGGAAACATCGAGTCACAGAGCTGATACATCCCAGTGCAGCTGCCAGTGCACTCCCT
This sequence comes from Phalacrocorax aristotelis, assembly GCF_949628215.1. Lineage (NCBI taxonomy): Eukaryota > Metazoa > Chordata > Aves > Suliformes > Phalacrocoracidae > Phalacrocorax > Phalacrocorax aristotelis. The sequence goes on from NC_134277.1 coordinate 37,034,600, forward strand.
TCCACAATTCCTTTGCTGAATGAGATAAGGAGGGTAAAGAAAACAAAGCAAAACAGAAGCTATAAAATTAATTTTATAGAGTCCCTGAGAACCCCTTACTTCTACAGCGGTCAAAAAAAGCAGATAACCATGCCCTCAGCTAAGAAAATGGAAAGTAAATTAGGAGAGTTGTGATAGTGCTTTTGTGGTACAGGAAGATGACGTTCTTATAAACATTCTATTCCAGGTTATTATGCTTAGTTAATTCATCTTATACTTTGCTGTAGGTAAAGACACTAATTTATTTTTATTTTCTTGTGTGTGGCTTTTTTTTCATCAGAAAATAGTCATCTGCCTTATCAAATTGTGGAATATGAAAGCCAGATGCCTTACATATTCTTTTGACTGTTGTGTGTTTCCCCCCACTTAAACATTATCATTTTTCCTTAATCAAGACAAGAACATTTCCTAATCTTTTTTTTGGCCTCTAAACAAAGACAAAGTTTGGCTCAGACAGTGGTGGATTTATCAATTGTTAGAGCCATATAATCAATAATTTTCAAAGGGAAGTTCTTGATATCTGGATGCTTGCCAAGCACTATTCTCTGGGAAGGAAGAAGTTTGTAGACAGTCTTTGAGGGATGGAGTGCACATCTGTCTTTGCACTAAGGAAAACTGGTAAATAATGATTAAATCCAATATTTTTATTTTGTCATTGATATTAAAAGAAAAAAAGTCTGCTGGGGGTGAAAGTCTGACCCTTGTCATGCCAGTGGTGAAACTCCTGTAAGCTTTATTTGGATCAAGGCTTCAACCGTGGTGCATCGCGAGAATGAATTACTACCTAATTTGTTGTTTCCTGTAAGCTGCTTAGACAAAAGGACATCACTCATTTGATATGTATTCCTAACATAGGGATATCAGAGGTTGAAACCTGTAATGGGCGAATGAAACCAGAAGAGACACTTGACTTCCAGTTAGATATTAGAAGAGTCCAGTTTTGTGGAAAAGAAATAATCTTAGTGAATGGAGATATTACTGGTGCCTGTGAGACTTTGTTTCAACAGAAGAAGAATCAAAAAGAGAGCAAAGCAACTTTGGTAAGTTGCCCAACCACTGTCCGCCTCAGGTTCAGCTGCAGTTCATGGTGCACTGATCCCTATTATCTCTAGTACTCTGAAAGCAAATGTACTTATCAGAGTCTGATGCCAATTTTGCTTCATTTAAGTTACACCAGAAGCCTAGTGCCTGCAAAGCTGTGGCCAAGAGAGGAACCAAAGGTGCAAAAAAATATCCTGGTCCCAGTTCTTTGCTAACTGTGCAGCGTAATCTGATCACAGGAGGATGAAAATGTTCATATGACTTGGCATCATGAGAGGAGGACATCATTTACACTGCCTAACAGAGGCATTCACTGACACTAGATAGCTACCTGCGTTTTTGCCTGGGGCACCACCAAGGGAGAGACACACTATCTGAAAAGGAGGCTAAAAGGGGTAATTGGGTCAGCTGAACTTCAATTCCCAGAAAGATCTTGGAACTATTTGTAAGCAACTAAAATAAAACAGTGAGATAAATAATAGCTGCCATTGATTTGTTAAGGACAAATTGCACCAAAGCAATTTAATTTTTTGTTAGGTAGTAGGCCCTTTGAATAGCGTGAAGGAATAGCTGTCATATGTCAAGACTTCAGTAAAACTTTTGACACACTCTAAATAGGCAAGGTAAGTAAATATAAAAAATGAACTTATCAAAGAGTGGGGACAGAATTGGCCAGAAAACTTCTCAGGAAATATTTATTAGGCCTTCCAAGGGTCTGTCTTAAGGCACATTTCATCATTTTTATTTGTAAGGTGGAAAAATCTGCAGGCATTAAAATTACAGATGCAAACCTGGAAGGTTGGAAGGAAGGGGAAGAATAGAAAAGGATCTTGACAAACTGAAGAAATGACCTAGAAATAAAATGAAATCCAATAAGAAGAAGATTTGACAGTTAGGCAAGAGTGATTAACTGCACAAAGAAAGAATGAGGAGTAACTGGGTAGGGAAGAGTTCTGCAGAAAAGGATCTGGGCCTTGTTGCAGATTACAAGTTGAATAGGAGTCAACGAGGTCACAGTGTTATGAAAAAGACAAATATCACCTTGGGATGGATAAAGAGAATTACTGTCTGTAGGACATTTGAAGTAATCTTTCACTCTACCTAGCATTAATATAACCTCAGCTGGAAGCCTGTGTCCAGTTTTAGGAAATGAGTTTCAAGAAAGATATGGACTAATAGGGAAGAGTTTGGTTTAGAGGTCTTACAATTGGGGATGTTTCATCTAGAGAAAAGAAAACTGAGGAATGAGATAACAGTCTTGAAGTATTTTGCAGAAGACTACAAAAAGGAATGGAATGATCTGTTTCCCATGTCCTTGTAGGACAGAACAAGGAACAATGGGCTTAAAATGAAGAAAAAATTAAGCTAAACATTAGAAAATAACTTTTTCTAACTCTAAGGGTAGCCAAGTACTGAACTCTACCATTGGAAGAGATTTAAGACTCAGTTAGGCAAACCACTGAGGCATAGGCACCTACAAGCCTTATTGTCTGTGATGCTGTGTTCATTTGGAAAGGCCTGAGTTATTAATGCTGTATATATTAATACATTGTAACAAAATTCAAATATTTTATACCCATATGAAAACTGTGTGTTCCAACATCTGGTTTTATAATAGCTGCCACAATAAATTTTACCTACTAGTTAAGTGATCACTTACATTTCGCCTTGCCATACAAAATAGTGCTTTTTCATTATTCTTTTTCAAGACTCCATTTAGGGCTGTATCTCCTGAAACAAGCTCACTTTCTAACACCTGCAGATGCTTTCATTTTTTCTAACAATTTTGAAGAAACACCATTGAAACCCGTTTAGTTTCGGTATGATGGAAGAAGCTAGAGAGCTTTGCCTACTACTTCAGGAAGGCAGTGACTCATTTTCTGAGGATAAAGATACCAATAATAGCAGGCAGTAGAGAGAAGGTCCCTTAGATTATCTAAGCCATCCCTTGCTAAGGCAGGGCTGTTCTTTACAGAGCATTTTATAGCAGATTTTGATGATTGCTACATATAATGGTTGCATATGGCTGGAGGGTAACATTAGCTTGACGTGCAGGGTGATATGAGCAGTCCTTTTATGTTTTATGGGTTGCCTGTCATGCCGTTGCTCTTATATAGTTCTTTGAACACAGTGTATAAAGTACATATGCCAAAAAGAAGCTATGTAGTCATTCCAAAAGAGCAAGAGGAAGGGCAGGAAGGAAATACCTGCCTATTAGATATATCAGATGAAAATCACTTCATTAATAGTGTGTTCAAAGGCTAAAGGGGAAGGATGTTTGCAGCCAGCTATCTCTGAACTCTTGAAAAGCACCGCACACAAATGCATCAGCATAATTGGAAGTGAGTATCATCTCTGCCAGCATGCCAGATGATGGGTCTGTCTCACTTCCCACATCAGTTTCATACAGAAGTAAATCAGTGTCCGGAGCTAATCCTGATTTCCATCACTGTAGAGGAAGAATCAGGACCGTTCTTCTATTTTCGGTCTTGCAAATCTAGTGATTATCTATCAGTACCTAAGAGCTACTCAGAAATGTGAGACTGTATGGTCACATCAGCTGGTAATTTGTTCATGTTTCACATAAGTAGTGCTTATGGCACAAGACACTTTGTCCTTTATGCATCCATATACACAAATACTGGGCCATCATCAGACCGTTACAGCTGTCACATAGTCACCACCACTGCCATGGGAGCCAAGTTCAAGGGAGCAATGGATGATGCAAACCTGTACACCTGCCAGACTTGGCTTCCCTGCCCGGGCTGAACATCATCCTACATCTTTGCCTTTGGCAGCTCACAAGCACCGGCTTACCTGATGCACTTTCTACAGGAGCTATGGGTCCTTCCTGCTATGATATTAATGAGGGATGACACAGATGTTGCCCAGCAGCAGTGGCAGCCCGGGCAGCTCCTACCTCTCCCTTCACTGCTGCCACTTGCTGCGGGTCTTGTGCTACACTCTCCCTGCAGCACTAAGACTGCTCATGAGACTGGACTGGGGAACCTGGCTGGGTTAAAAATAACCTTTTCTTCTGAGCTATTTTTAACTCGGATTAGTTTCCTGATCCGGGTCACCATATAGCTGCATGAATAGTCGTGCCAGGGTTTGCCAGTGTATTTGTGGGGTGTAAACAAATAGCTGGAGGAGGGAAGGAGGAAGCCTAATTGTGGGGACAAGCTTCTAGGAGCCTTCTCAGAGCTTCTGAGCAGACATGGTGTGTGTCTTCACCAAGGATCTCCAGCTGGAGGGGGGCCTGAAAGGCTTTGTGATGTGTGGTGAAGACACCCAGAGAAAATCTAAGGTGCAGCATTTTCTGTTGCTGGTTTGTGGTTTGGGAAAGCTGGATGGCAGAACCTCTAAAGCCATCCGGAAGTTGGACAAAGTGCCTTGTTAACAGCTTTATCAACGGCTTTGCTTATATAGTGCATATGGGCTTCATAGAAAGCTGGTAATATGCCAGTTTACTGTACGATTTTGTGAACTTTACAGCATATGCGTATAACTGATATCCCATATAGTATCTAGTATCAGCTGTTAGAAGCTGCAACTCCTGCTTAAGTGTATAAAGTAACCAGTTTAGGTGAAAGAAAATGGAATTGTCCCACAGGCGGATTAAGTATGAGCTGACCACAGGAGAGCTTGTTCTTCAGGTTTTCAGGCTGAAACAAGGCTGCCATGGGTAGTTGCCTGGGTAGTCCAGAGCAGGGCTTGTGAACCAGCTCAGTGGAATATTTTGAGACTGTTAGTAGTGAATCAGGAAGCATGACGCAAAGCAAATGAGGGAGACAGAGAAAAATCAGCTGCTTATGCATGTGCGGGAATCAGTTGGTGCAAGTCAGATCATCAGCCCTCAGAGCTGGTACAACAGCAGGGAAATTACTGCCCAGAAGAGGAGACCCCAAGCCAAGACACAGCCTAGCAGCAATGGGAGTGACCTGATCCCAGGCCAGCCTTCCCCAGACCTGAGGGCAGCCCTCAGAAGTCAGGGTGCTGTTGGGAGGCACCATCCCCAGTCCTGACAGCAAAGATACCTCAACTCTCCCAAGTAAACTGGAATAAGCAGCTGCCAAGGTATCTAGTTACTACACTTTGACTGGAATTGTGTTTCACACCTGCCCTACCTGCAGCCTTTTGTTTCTAATCTCATAACCAACGCTCTTGCCTGAATTCTTGCTGAATAAACCATTACCTTGTTCTGCCATTAAGGCTGTCTGGTGTTGCAAAGTGAGACAAAATAAAGATGCTGCTACAGAAGTACCAGAGTCAAATGAAGTGGTGTGGCATCACCACGAGGCCACTGCACTCCAAGGCATGTTCAGGGCCAGGCACTTATCCTTACCCCATGCTACGTTTTGAAAAGAAGTTCCTGCTGCCAAGTATGTCCTTTACTCCACCCCATTTCTTTCTACTGCAGAGAATGAAATACCATCCATGACTGCAGGCAAATCCCCAAACTCCAAAGGAGCAAACTCTGAAAAATGTGACCTAAAGAGAAAATGGAAATTGGAATGGTATTTTGGATGGGGTCTTACTGGAAACTTGTCTTCTTGGTAGTGGATCCATGGCAGCATTGTAAATAAACCTTGTAAATTCCTCACCTTTCTGAAATGTGGCTAGCAAGGAAGTGGTAAATAGATGCATTTTTTGCTTATTATGTATTTGAAGAAATATTTTTAAAGTTTAAATTTTCGGTTTAAATTGTGTTGCCAGGTGCTCATACGGAAGGCCCATCTAAACCCTTAAACAAGATTGGATGCATAGGAGATATCCTTCAGGCAGGTCTCAGAAGCCCACAGTAAAGCATCTCTCAAATCTTGCTGCTCAAGGGTGCCAGAATGAAACCTTAGCAAGCTCACCCGTGTTCCCGACTTCTTTTGCTCCAGAAGCCACTCCAGCATATCAGGACGCTGTGATCAGCATGATGGCAGTTGACACAGTGGGGACCATATTGCTAATCTCCCGATTTTGCAAAATACATGTGTTCTGTGGAGTATTTTCTGCTCTGAATCAGGATGTTTGGGACTTCAGATCAAATGTTCTTACTGAGAGAGTCAGCCAGCTAATCTCCATGCCAGGAAATGAAGCCATCTGATGTCCCAAGGTGAAGCTATAGGAGGGTATATGAGTCCAGAACAACTTGAAATCTGTTTTCTAAATAAATCCTCATTGGTTTGGAGTCTTTGAGCAGCATGGGAAGAGTCCCTATTTTCTACCTCAACCAGTATTGCCTTGTTTTTATTTTCAGACCTTATCAGGGGGGTAAATGCAGAATCTGCTACTTATAGGTGTGGTTTTACAGACTTTTATCTTTGTAAGGCAGTTTGCTAAAAATTCTGTGTGCTGTCTGAAAGCGAGAGAATAACACTTAATACTGGCAAGTTGCAATTTGTGATTCTGCCTGTGGATCTTGTGTATTGCAATACTGGAAATAAAGATCCTGGAGACTGAGAGAAGCACGTACCATTTGTTTGGCTCTAAGGGGAAACTGCTATTGGCAATGACATTAGCCTCAAACAAATGAAAACTTTCAGCTAGATGAAGTCTTTTAAAATTTTGTCATGTGTGTGCCATAGGTCTCCATCCTCCCATCTTTTGGAGAATGAGAGAAGTCCAAAAGTAAAAACCCTCTCTGAATTTTGAAAAATTTTCTACTGCCTTGAAGCTCACTTTTGAAAGGAGTACCTCTGTACGATAGGTAAGAGCATAGAACCTGCTGGCATAGACAACTTGTGCTCCCCAGGGCAACACACTGGGGTGGTACCCACAAACCACACGATTTCCAAATGGAGAGGTATGAGGGGAAGATTTATAGGACTTCACATGCAAACGTGAGGTGTCAGTAAAATTGATACAGAGCTGTCTCTCACTTCGATGAAGGGAGCTTTTCTTTTCTGAAATTTCTAAGCTGTTTCCCAAATGATTCAGGCAGTATGTACCAGGACCAGAAAGACTACTGAGGCCATTGTTTATAATGGTCTTATTTAGAAGCAAACCATCATTAAGCTACTTCTCATTTAACTGCAGCCATTGAAAACTTCAGTTTCTCATCTAAGTCTGTCATCTAGGATCCCAGTCACTGTCCAGAGGTACTTATACTCCTCCACTGACTACAGAAGGCCCCACATGATTATCTTAGTGTGCAGGCACACAACGAGTCAATCAAACTTGGTTGCTCCTGGTGCCAAAAGGGGAAGAAGATCCTGCTGCCTCTTCTCAGGTCTGCCACTGACTCCTGTTTCCATGTCAGCTTACCTTGTTCAGCTCTGGCATCCAGCAGACCCCTCTGCAGGCCTGCTCAACTCAGGAACCCAGGAGAAAACTAAAGGGATCAGAAAACTGTGTATAGCTGTCTGCCAGTTTCATGAGCTGAACTGGTCCAGGGAAGAGCCCAGTGAGTTGCTGAGCCGGTCCTGTGACATTATACCACCACAATAAGATGATACAGATATATAAGAGCAGTGAGGTCACCTGCTTGCAGTTTTTGACAGGAAGCTTGGATAATTTTGGAGGAATTTGGACAATTTAGAGGAGCAGGATGTAGATCCCCCAACATGTGGACCTGCTTGGAGTCCAACAGGGAATTTCTGTGCGTAGCAGCCAATTGCTTAAGGTAAAGATGCTGGGGAAAGATGCTGAAGTGTCAAGCCACATTTCTGTTGGTTTGTCTCAGAGGACAGTAGGTCTGCATGCATGGCTTGCACTGGCATAGAGACCAAAAGAGCTAACTTTGTTCAAAGCTGACTACATACTAGGGACTTCTGGTGATACCAGAATACTGTCTCTCCAATTAAGAGGTCCAGTTAAGGACCAAGGAAGCAGCAGATCTGCTAACTGGGCATTCCCTGCTACCAAAGCTGAAGCTGCAGGACATGCGGATGAGGCATCTCAGCAGTGAAGGGCACCGGTGGTGAGGCCAGGTCATCTCTGCCTTACTCCACACACCGCTCGTGGGATTGTGTTCAATGCCTGCATGAGTGCCAGCAGCACCATTTTGGGGTCTCAAACCACCTTTATCTGGAGAAACTGGGAGGATTTATGGACTCTATACTGTAAAGGACCTGGAAAGGAAGACCTCTGTCTTTTTTGCCTTTGAGGTTTACACTCCTTCTTCCCCTTATCACTAGAAGTTTTGCCAGAGCAGAGAATGAATTTCACCATCAAAACCTTAGACAGCTGTGTAAAAGAAGGAGGAGAAGTATTTCTCCAAAAAGGAAGCTCAGATGTTTCTGGCCAAGGCAATTCAGGCTCAAAAGAAGGACACATTGATTTCTCAAATAAAAGCATTTTCAAATGGAGTCCCTTACTCTTTGGAGTTTTTTTAGAAAATGATTTGCAGATGGCACATCTCTCCATGGTGTGACTTCTTCCAGACGCAGTGAGCATTTAGCATGCCTGCAGTTTAGAAGCATTGCAACCTGAAGATTTATGTTCCAACTGAGTAAATGAACATATTATGGTGAGTACCTCCTAGGTAAATAACAGTAGTTTCCTTACCAAATGATCAAAGGAAATGCTAACAAAACCCTGCCACCGGCACAACACAAAGTACCTGTTTATCAACTGCCTGCAATTATTTACATAAGAAGGTCCCGCTGGAGCCACACTGTGCCAGCTGCCACGCTTGGCCACATGCACCTGGAATGGAGGGGCAGTCAGAAGAGCCCAACCTCTGTGTTCCCTGGACACAAACCTACACGAATGGTGTTGGTGCTGTGCTGGGGATGCTGTCAATGAAAAAGTCTGTTCCAAGTCCACGAGTCCATGTAGATTAACAGCAAAACGCACAGATTTGGCAAAACATTCAGAGAAACACACCTTTCACAAGTACAGGCAAAATATTTACATCCTAACTACTGCTTCCAGATATATCTCAGAGCACACAGAAATTATGACTGAGATGAAAATCATATTTCTTTACTGGACTCTGTGTTCTGTCTTTGTCAGTTGTGTTCTTGCCATGATTTATGTACATAACTTTTGCTCAGTTTAACGAGTGAAAGCTATGCATATGAAAAGATGAGATATATAATTCTTGAGGTCTACCACGACCAAATCCCATCAAGTGTAAAACTAAGTTTGTTTTAATGAGTTATCAAACAATAATTAAAAAATTGTCTCAAAGCTGTATCTTTGCCTTAACAACTGTCCTATGAAAAGGTGCTCTACAATTTTTATTATTTGTGCATATTAAATGAATCCCGATAACACACACAGACATACACATGCAGTGTTTGGAGCAGTTCAGTAAATGGCAGTATGGCATAAGGAGACATTTAATAGAAACAAGCTAGAGATGACATGTCTTGAAAAGTGCCTCGTCACATTTTGGGATGCTGGTTCAGCACATATGCGACAGGAGGAGGGCTGCCTGCTGAACCAGCAGCAACACCTTCTTCTCTGCAAAGAAACTTGGGGTTTCACTCTGGGTCTTCCCTCCAGACACTAACTCAACTTTCTGTTGTGCATTTCCGTGAAACAAGGTCACAGTCTCGAGGGTGGCATGACATTCATGTGTATGCACTTCAGACTGCTCCAGCAAGAATATATGCCAGTGCTTTTGAGAAAGGATGTGTTTTTCGTTTCAGTGTGAAAACCCTTATCAATGTGCTAGCATGTGTGGAGTCTCAGGAGACTGTTTGGCAGGAGAATTATATAGAAAAAAATTATACCACGGCCTCTTGAGAAGGGAAATCTTGAGAAGGTAGGTTAGGTAGAAATATCTGACCAGTACATCACTAAATGATAAAAAACCAAACCCTAGCAATACAGTCTCGGTGCACAGACGTAGTAAGAATGCAATTCAAAGCCTGGTGTAGTTAGCAACAAGGTACCCGCTGAGTTCGTGGATTCTGAATCAGGACCACTTTTGGAATGAAAGAGGGCTTGTAGCTGGGTAAGCCAGAAAAAAATGTGTTGGCAGAAAACTCTTTTCACCATCAGTAATGGATTTGTTGACAGGTATTATGTAGAACTAGATACAGACGTTGCCTGTACATGAATGATTTAACAAAAAATTACAACACACAGCCTTTCAGAAGACTATATGACAAAAATAAACATCTACAGTGAGAACAAAAGCATCTCTGAGCTCCACAATTCATCATGCTTCAAAGGAGGCTTATACTAAGAAAATTTACAGCTGAAAATTTCATGGCTATGCTCTCATAGACTTAGTCTTAACCAAGAATAACATAAGCCCTGTTGTATCTAGAAAAACAGCTTTAAGTAGCAAAGCAAAATAATTATGAGGCTAGTTTCTCCACCACGTAAGGCAGTTGCAAAGATTTATAGACTAATTCTACAGGCTGGATTTTTTAAAATTTAAACTACAGCTACCAATGAAAGGGAAGTGTTTCAGCAAGAGCGAAAATAAGTTGAGATGATATTTGAAAAAAACGATCTGTAGTTTACAGAAAGAAGTACCTTTGAAAAATGACGGGGGGGTTGTAGCTATGCACAATTGTTCTTACAGGAGCCAGCAGCTGGAAAGCGGCCAGCCTAACCTGTTTCTCCTGAATGCAAATTCTTCGCTGACGCAATGGAAGGGGTTGTATAATAATGTCCGTGCTGGAGGGGGGCGGCCAGCAGCAAGCTCGCGGCTGGCTTTGCGTGCTGAAGGAACAGCCCTCCGGCAACAGCGCAAGCAAAGTTAAAACCGCTGACTGATCAAACGCCCGTTTTATCCAAGGCAGGGAGTAAAGTGCAGAGATCAGGAAAGCCAGAAATTGTAGTTGTGATATCGAAGGGTTAAAACAACCATGATGGTCCGCCTTGAAACCTTGAATAGAGAGACCAGAAAGCTCCTAAAACAAAGCCCTGCGAATACCTGCCTTGGGGCCAGCCATTGTTCCGGCAGAAGCCACAGCAGGACGCGAACCCCTTAACTTAGTGATAACTGATAGGAGGAAGGTATGGTCTCTGGTTACATTAGGTAATTATAATAATAAAAAGCACACCCCTAGGAGAAGACCTTAGATGTAAAAGTGAGCCCACCTTAATATAATGAGCCAAACTAAAAGTAAGACATGCGTGGACAAACTTTTGTACAACATACAATATTTTATTAGAAATTCTTTTGCTATTGTTTTGTATAAAAGGCCCCCATATGATTCTAAAAGGTGTGCTGGCTGATGTTAAATGCCCAGCACCCCACTCTGCAGACTGGCAACAAAGACAAAACTGGCGTTTTGCACAGCGGGTGAAGAACCCTGATTTAGGGACAACAGTTGCAGCGGTGAAGTGCCTCTACAGCTGAGGGGAAATGGGCTGGTGTCATTTTACTGTTGTCCAGTTCTGCTGGGTTTGCTGTTTCTGTGGACAAAATGCAGTGGAGGGACAGGAAAAACCAAGGCAATATATCACTTTTCCTACTCTGCTTATTTTGAATGTTTCACCTTATTTAACACACCGAGTGCAGAAAAGTGTTCCTTTTTGCTCCATTTTTCAAATTTAGTTAACCCATGTTCCAGTGTACCTTACAGAAGAGGTTGTTCTTCCAATCATACCCTGTTCAGGTGGACTTGATCTTATATGCAGTATCTTACACTCCCAGGTTTTGCTTCTATATAGTGAACTTGGAGAGTCAGTCCTGAAATCAAGTGATGACTGTGTGAATCAGTGGTTGCTCCCCAATAAAGGTATGTTTGTTTATCATTATGAATGCAAACACCACAATTCAGGGACACCTTGTTTCAAAGTTTATAGCCTCTGGGGACATTTAGTTTACTGTAATAAAGAAGATATTTTTCAGTCAACCGTGCCTGACAATGTTGAAATTAATTTTAGCCACTTGCTGTTTCCATAAATCTACAGTTTAGGTTCTAAATCATGGGTTCAGTCCCAGCAGTCTTGATAAAAATCGATAAATGCTTTATTTCTAGGGTTGAAATAAAACTTACCACAATAGCATTCTGTATTGTAACTTTGTAGTCGATTATCATCATTCTTACTCAGAGTGAAGTTAGACATTCCCAGTCTGTATTTATGATCAAGGATGCTTCAGAATAATGTATATAAATTGAGTTTTATTGATCATCGAACATCTGCTGGCACTTAAGCATGAATGTAAGCTTTGCAAGTTTGCATTTTTTGATGCTCATAAAATTATAATTTATAATCAAGTACACCATGTTATGTTTTCTTTATCACCTTCATAAAGATAAAGTAATGTAAGCAGGGGCTTGGATTACGTGACCATTACAAGATTGCAAAGACACAGGAATTTATGATTTATGGAAGAAAAATTTCATTATTTTTCTTACATCTGACACCACTTAATTGCATTTTGCCTGCTGTGGTAGAGAAGATGTGCCAAACTGTGATTATTGCAAAGACAATTGGAAGTGCTATAAAATACTATTTTCTTACGGTGCAGCCATTGTCAAAGGTGGTGTCAAATGGCTTCGTCCAACTTTCTGATCATACACTTTTGACCCATCCTTTCCTGTTGCCTGTGCTGATGCAGACCCTTTTTACAGTATGTGCACTTCACTCATAACTGTCGCCGATACTCAACCCTTTTGTACGAGTACAGTTTGAGCAAGGATTTGGAAGGGGGAAAAGGATAGTACTGGAGAGAAACAGAATAAGAGGATGTGCACCCCTTATGGGTGTGGGTACAAGAAAGGTCTCTGCATATGAGGTGCATGCTGGGAAATTGTGTTCTTGTAAGAAAATGTGGGTCATAGGAACAGAAAGCAACTCGAAAGAAAGAGCCTTTGTCTCATTTCCCAGAGTTATCGAGCCTCTTTCATGTGGTGCAGCCTGATAAAATTCTCTCTTTTCTTCCAAAGTCAAACTTGAGCTAAACTAAACACGCTAGTAGCATGTCCAGGCTTGGAAGCAGTAATGCTGGCCCCTCTGAGTTTACAGACCTGCTCCTCTGCTGGCATAGGTCTAACCAGCTCAAGGTTCAAGCAAAAGGACTCCTGAACAAGGCGTTAAACACAGGTTTTGCTAGATAAGGGTTACCTAGAAAATGAATGTGTACTGGAAGGTGTGACTGCAAAGGCTGTGAGAATATCACCATTTTATAGGGGTGTGGGGTATCTGAAGTGGAGAAAGAACAGTCATATTCAAGACACAGGTTATGTAAGAAATGGTGGCCTATAATGACTATCACATCTAGCTAGCTAAACCAGACTTTAAAACACTTGAGTAAGATGATCTTTCATGGATAACAATTAACAATCCTCCATCCTTGATTTTTAGCATGTAAAATAACTGTGAAGACCTGCTGTTGCCCATGTTTTTAATGAGAAATTCACCCTTTAATCACCATCATGACAATGCTGCTAAATTCCCAGGATATTTCTCCCTCACACCTTCTCTTTCCTGCCCCTTCATGTGTCCAGTGCCTAATCACTGTTGCTCAGAAACTAAATGCTGCAGGTTTAAATACTGTAGACCAAGATAAGGAGGTTAAACACAGCATCTTGCCTCCTGCACAGCCGGCTCCTACACCAAGGTTAGGAAGCGTGTCACTGAATGGTCTCACTAGAGGGCAGCCGATAAAACCTTTAGCAATACAATTGCAAGCTGGATCTCTCTCTCTCTCTTTTTTCTTTTTTTCCTCTGGAGTATAAAATTTGGCCCCCTGAAATTGCTGCCAGCAACTCTTTCTCTGGTGCTTTGTGTTTGTTTTTTTCGGTGTAAAGCTGTAGAGGAGGATCCACTCACCACTTTAGCTCTGTGGGATTCCACAGGTGTGATGAGGATGGAAAATCTTTGTGAGGCTTTCAAAAAGTGTGAAGGTGAGACAGCACTTGATGCCGAACAGGATAATTATTATTTTCCTACCCTTGCTTCTTTCCCTTGACTCCCTGAAGGAAACATCACAGCTTGCAGCAAAATTGCATAGTGTGATATGTAGTGCATTCTGAATTATTTGCCATAAAATTGCTTCTTAAGTAGTTATTGAGGTTCAAATGTATCACAGTATTTTTTCTTTTTTTCCCAGTAGTCCTTGTAATAAGTTGCAGTCTTAAGTGTCTCAAGGTCCTCCCACCTCTGGTTTCATAAATGCTTCCCAGTATCTGTCCTATCCTGTAACACCAAAAAAGAAGTATGCTATATGCTTTCCGGAGAAACATAAGAACAAGATCCCAAGAACTTCCAAGATAAATACATTCTCTGAATTCCATACATTCATCATGCAGGTTTTATTAGGCCAAAAATTTGCTTACAAGATTTTGTGCGGTTCTAAGCTGAGATATATTTTTATCCCTATAGAAATGTCTTAAATTACTTGACCATGTATCACATTGCTATGCAAAAAAAAAAAACACCAAACCATGTGTTTCCTCCAGTCTTCATGTACCAAGAACAACGTCTATCAAAAATAGTCCTTTAAAACAAACTGTTTCAGAAATAAATACCACTTGATGTTTATGAAGTGCATTCCTCTGGCTGTGGCTGCGAAACACTGCTCGATGCAGGAGTTCACATTTTAAGTAATCCTGACTTCCCCTTAGGAAACTAAATGTATCAGGACCTTCTGTAATGTCCTAAATCCAATCCTGTTTTATGTTACATACTCAAAACACTGATTTTCTTCAAAGGAGAAGATGGACAAAAAAGGCTAAGCTGGAATTTGATAGGAAAATGTTCATCAGCAAATTATGATTGATGAAATCAAATTTATTTTAGAAGTTTCCATTTCACATCAACACAGTAAAGAGTATTTGTTTTTCAGTACCAATTGATACAGCCAAGTGAGCAATTAAAGACAAATTTTCTTCTTTTTGTTCTTGCTTAACAGCTGCACTTAGTTTGCAATTTCACCAGAGATATTCATTACCCAAACATAGTTAACATTTTTTGTTCATGACGGTAGTAACTTGAGTCTTTGCTTCTTAAACAATTAAGAATGCTCAGTCCTTTCCATTGGATGCGTGTGTGTGTGTGTGTGTGTGTGTGTGTGTGTGTGTGTGTGTGTGTGTTGCACACACAATTCCTACTAAATTGATTTTGCCTGTGATTACAAAGGTCCTGTAATAGTAGCTCTGCTTCCTGGTTGGGTGATCCTATCTCATCCGTCAGGAGAACAGCCTGAAGATACTATCAAAACAGTAGTTTATGGAGCAGAAATAAATAATACGTGATCAGAGATTTCATAAAATGTTACATTGTTTTCCTCCTTCTCTGCACCCCACAGACTTTTCTCCAGCCATCCCTCTTAGACCAGGAAATGGTAAGATATATTGGCTGGGAGAGGAGTTTAATTCAGTTCTTACTCATTGCATTCACACAAAATAATTGAATGCGCATGCAGAGTCTGGTTTTAAGGGGTACAGTCAGGTCCTTATCTGATTCACCTAAAGGTCTCCTTGATAGGAAATTGGCAATAAATTTCAAAAGCCTAGTTGCTGCCTTGTCTCAAGCAGTTTTCCACCCTGAGGCAGGATTGAGTCAGAGTTAAGGTTGTTCAGGAAATACATAGGGCAATATTTTTGGCACATGCATTTAAAATATCTTGAGAAGTTGAGACCAAGAACTTGCTGATTTTAAAAATATTTGTAAATATTTAATTTTTTATTACTCGTTTGGTATTTGGGAGACTCTATCATATGTTTACTAGAAAGCAGAACGTAAGGGGCTTCTACTTTGCATTTAATTGCTTTTCTTCTTAGAAAGACAACGATAATGCAGAGCTTACCAAAGTCTCTACCATCTCTCCAGCTGTGACTGTGGCAGTAGCCCAGGGGATACCACTAAGGAGCTTTAAAACCCTGGCAGTCTGCCTAGCTCCATCCCCAGCTGCCCAACTCTGTGGAGCTTACAACTTGCTTCCAGGACAAGCTGCGATAGTTCAATGTGTGTAACAGGATTACAAATTCAGGGCTCTTTTTACAAATTATCATTGCTGTAGTAATATTGCACTGTAGGACTACTGTAGCAATAACAGTTCTCTTTAGTTGTGCCCAACCTTTCCTTCTCCACTTCTCTTGACCTCGCCTTGCTAAGGCACGAGACCCTTACAGGGAATGGCACCCCATGCCAAAGGAGTCCTTCCCGGTATCCGAGGGCCCCTTACACACATGGGACAGGGAGTTTCTGCACAGCCAAAACAGTCTCAACTATTTCCCTCATGTAGGAAAAATGGTTTCATATAAACAGACCAGAACTCAAGCTAAAACTTCCACATGCCTTCAGCCTGTTCAGGGAGTTACTTTCCATTGGAAAAGTTAGGTTCCTACCATATTCACGGCGGTGCTCAGGCCTAGGCTCAACTTTGTAGGAACTCAGGGCTGACACGACCTATATCCATACCTCCGGGGAAGACAGCCTTCAGTCGCCTCAGTGACCCTGTTGATTTTGGGTGCAAACACTTCTACATGCAGACCGAGATTTGGGCTTCCACAACACTTGGTGCCCAGGAAGAGTTTGTACATACATGCTCCCTTAAAACAAGTCAGTGACCATAATTAAAAATAAAACACAGTAGCCTTGACTACACAGCTCCACCTCTGGAAATATTGACACATGTCCTTAGAAGAGGGGCCTTACTCACTTGGCTGGAGTGTGAGGTGGCACTACCTTCCAGCTTCATGACAGGAGAAGGAATGGCTCTCCACTAAGCATGTTTCATTAACTCAGAACACACGCTTCCATTTACTTAAAACATATGGATGTGTTTTATATTTTTATTACGATTCATATGACTGAGGCCACCGTAAATGCTTGCTATGCATCTTCACATATTTTAGTTTCCTGAAGCAATTTTCTCTTATATTTCAGTTAAGTACAAGCTCCACAAAAGACGTTATTAATTACAGACGTGGGTTGCCTTATGCGGTCTGATGTGTTCCCTCTGCACGTTCACTTAAACGTCTGTTGTGAAACATTCGTATGTATAGTGGTATTTTATCTATAAGCTGTCTGAAATATAAGCCTTTATAATTAAACATCTATTAAAGCTTAAATTCTACAAAGAAAATGCTCAGTTTGGGCAATCATATTTTCCATACCCAGTAGGTGCTTCATAACGTGAAAAAGACCTGTTCGTTTCATTGGGAACACACATGTGTTTTCAGTTAAGCGTGCGCAGAAGTAATTTGCTATGTCACGCTAAACAAATATGTTCTTGTAGCACTGAGGTAAGCAGTAAAAATACCAGTGATTATGGTCCACTCCATCTTTATGTCTATGAAATAGCCTACTAACCACAATGACAACTGAATTGACACTCCCAACTCACTGGTGGAGCAACTTTTGAATCCCTAAAAAAAAGTTTATTTTAAGCCAAGATCACCTTCATATTGGCTTTAAAGAAGTAATATGCAGATGAAAGCGTATGCAATTTGTTACTAACTCGTTTATTACAATTTTTCAAAACATTGTTTTCAATAGTGGCCTGTAATACTTTCCAAATATCTATGCTCATCTGCACTGGGAAAATGATGGCAAAGTGAGAACACAGAATACACGCATTTATAATAAGAGTAGTAATGAAATTCAGAGAAGTGATGTCACTTTCAGGGGTGCCTAAAACTTTTCCCTTTTGCCAGTCTGCCACAAATACCCACTTATAATTAAAACAGAGAGTGGGTCAGTGGTTAATAATCTCATTAACCAGTAATTCTTGAACAGACAGTAGGGAAAGATTTAAGCTGATGAAGAATTAAGTTGGGGAAGGACTCAAGGCAGTGCAGCGCAGCCTCTTCATTGCTTCTCACTGTGCTAAGTAATCTCCTCCAAGGTGACTGCTCTGATGGGATTGATTTTTCCTCTGGCAGAATTGATGATGTGAGGTGCAAAGAAGTAAAGAATCTGGCCCAAGAGACCTTTAAAAGCCTGCCAGTCTAAAGCAATATTGGAATCATCCCATGCCTTGACTACATCACCACAGACCACTTAATTATACCCCGGCATGAATAGAGCTGCTGTCATAAATGCTGTCTGTAACAAATGTTTAGCACTGCTGCACATTTTAAAGCAATCCCAGAATATTGTTTATTTATTAGCATTAGATTACTGTCACCAGGTTATGGTGCTGTGAGTGTCTCTGATGCCGCACAGCAAACTGAATCTGTGGAGATGCCCTCTCAAGAGCCTAAGTACCAAGTGTGGAGGTTCTTGAGATGTTCGGTGGAGAGAGGAGGTGAAACAGTGCATTTTAGCTAGGTTCCTGCCCTTGTTCAGCTTGGCAGACCCTCTCTCCATCAATTAAACAGAGACTAGCCTTTTAACACTAGTACCCACTATGGGTGAGGAAGGTCCCCTGCACACCCATCCTGAACAGCTTACAGTCCAAAAGTGAGAGTGGGTGTCAGTAGGGTGGAATAGCATCAAACTGGGAGCTGGATGTTGCCAAGGTGGATTTCTGACTACAAAAAGACATCCAGACAGGGTGTCTTCATGATGCTCCTCTCCACCAGCCAGCCCTGTTATTACTGTCAAATCTGAGTTACAAAGCTGATGCTCACATCTGGTCACACTTTGCTATTTTCCCTGTCCTCACCTCCTGCTCACACCTCCTTCAGCGCTGGCCAGGGAAGGACCAGGAAGCAGCCATGGAAGAGGCTTTTGAGGGTTTCAGAAGGTTTGAGCAAGATTGTTCATTCCATAGCAGAGATCTGGCACATAATGCATATGCACAACATCCTTACACCAAGAAGGTGTGATTTTACTCCTTGAATGCCGGGCACTGTGTAAGTTGACCAGGCACCTGCAGTACCCAGCTCTGCCAAACTGAGAGAAATCATGGCGATAGGAAAACCTAATGCAATAAAACACCATAAATGAGCAAGCGCTGCCTGCTGCCTACTGCCCCTGCTTACCCCTGTGGTCAGCTGCTTCCCTCACCCATGCCTTACTACAGCATCTTTCTCCAAAGGACCTCTCATCCTTGGTGGCCCCACATCAGTGATGACCATGCTGAGGGTGGGGGCTGGCCAGGAGTTGGGTGATGCCTCTTGCCCTGTGGTGCTACGGGGCCTACCCACACACCACAGGGAACAGCCTGATGAGGAGGGAAGTGTCAATGACTATAAAAATTGAGTGTGGATGTCATGCTCTGGTTTCACTGTTTCAAGACAGGCAAGCCATCTGCAGGTGTGTCTGATCTAGAGAGCACGTACCCATCTCATTTCCTGCTCCTGTGCCCCAGTTGCAGAGCAGGTGAGCGCATCCCTGATGATAACCTGTGGTGCAGCAAAGATTGTGCCCAAATCCTCCAGACTCTCTTGGAAATCCCATCATTTTAAACAAGTCTGCTATGCTCATCACAAGGTCAAGGTGCCAGCCTAGAGGACAGTGACTGCAATGAGGTGACACACATTTGCGCAGCAGTGATTGAACATCCCATCACAGCCTGTATGCTGGAGCAGTCAAAGCTCAGGGGTGACTGTGGACTGCAGGAATGAAATGGAGAAGTAGGATGCTTTGTTTGAAGTCTTTTTGCCCCACGCAGGAGGCATTGCAGCAGACCTAGGCAGGGTGTTCCCATTGGCAGCCTTTTACAGTGCAGCTTTTCTACTCAAGCAGATGGCTTGCCCACTTTTCTGCTATCTGTAAACACCTGGCTTTGTGAGGGTAAACTGGTAATGTCAGGGGATTTATCCTATGGTTACAAGAGGGTAACACAACAGGACCAGTGTTTGGCATTAGGACCTCCATAACCTATTTTTACCTGGTAGGACTTTGGTCACTGTAAAGCACATTAAGTCAGAATCACAAAAATAGGTGGACTTGGGTACTGGGTATTACCTTGCACTTCTCATTTCTTATCATAAAGAAATAGTTTGTGGCTTTGCCAAGAAACCAGTGCCCTTTAGGCAGTTCTCACCTCCCTCAGAAAAGTAGACAAACCAGCTTTGAGTGAAGCTAGGTATGCAACGTAGCCCACAGTCACAGAAGCTAGGAGAAGTAAGAGGCTTCAATATTTTTGGTTCCGCTCCCATACAGGAAACAAAGCTTTGCATACCTATACATCACCCAAGTGTTTCAGGGTTATTTTTGTCTCCAGAGTTAGACCCCAAGATAAGAAGCCAATGCATTTACGTGCTCTGAAGCACGTAACTCTATTTTAATGCTTGATTAAAACCTATGAGCACTCTAATGACACCAGCAACTAAATAATGCAACAATTCACAAAATATTATTTAAAGTGGACTTGATTTTTAGGATGGGGGCGGGGGAAAAGTACACTGATAACTTCTAATGTGTTCAAGGCAGATACCTGGAAGTGAGGTAGCAGAAGTAACAAGTTTGATGGACTGCTAATATAGAAAGCAGAGAAACATACTTTCAAGAATCGTTTAGTTTTTCAGGGAGGGTTGTAATAAAAGAACAGAAAATGGAACAAATACTTTTTTTTTTAGGGTTTCCCCACCTGCTGTACAGCAATAAAGCTGTCAGCATTTAAGATATTTATTTTTGGAGCAAACAGACTTTTCAGGGTTTTTCTTTGTAGGTTTTAGTTTCATTTGCAAAGCAATCTAAAGAAAGTCACCAGCTGGAAGACCAAAACCTCTCAGTACTGGATGCAGGAGACTTCAATGTTGCATTAGTTGTATTGCTCTAGATCAGACAGTCGAGGGTTTTATAAGAGCCCAGATTGTCACCTCTGTTTTGCTCTTTCCTTTTTAGAGTTTAACGATACGTTGGATTTTGCCTGTAGTTTGTCACAGGGAGCCTGTAGCAGCACCGGGCTGCCTCCCTTGCTTCTGCATACGCATCATGTATGGCCTCTCTAAGCCTCCCTGGAATGACATTGGTGCTGACACCAGTGTCACTCTGTTCTGCTCTGAAGCATAAACAACACTTTGAAATTGAACTAAAATCTGCCTCTTTCCTCTCTTTTTAAACTATTTTATCCATGCTGTTTCCTTCCAACTTCATTTCTTGATTTCAGTCATCTGTTACTTGAAGAAATAACTTCCCTTGAAAA
Source organism: Phalacrocorax aristotelis (assembly GCF_949628215.1). Classification (NCBI taxonomy): domain Eukaryota; kingdom Metazoa; phylum Chordata; class Aves; order Suliformes; family Phalacrocoracidae; genus Phalacrocorax; species Phalacrocorax aristotelis. Next base: position 37,055,577 of record NC_134277.1, read on the forward strand.
GGAAACATAACCATGTTTTACTCCCTGGTGTCTCATGCTCAGCAGTGTTTTCCAGGTATTTCTAGCAAAAGTAACAGAAGATTGCAGGATCCTAGCAGAATCCATAGTGGCCATAAAAACCAAGGGGTAGTCTTTTCTCAAACCCACATTGATGCTAAGAAAATATAAGGGCACAGGAGAGATTTCCAGCATGTTGTTTATGATAGACCAAGACATTATGTGTCCAAAGCCAAAAAAGTGGTTTTTAGACTGATTTATGTTTTGTTAGGGATAGCAGCATGCCTATTTCCCCTCCATGTACTTATGATTGTGTTGGCATCTCTGGCATTCTGCAGAGTCTGAACCTGCAATGAAGGGATTTATTCCAGGTTAGAAGAGAATAATAAAACTTCCAAGGATACAACCTGCCTGAGAGTCTCCTGAGTCTGTATGATCAAGAGAGGTTGAGCAAGGCTGGTGCCAAGTGATAAAAATCGTTAGATCCAAATTCAATATCCAGCGTTGCCGTTGGACCTGGAATTTCCTTGTACTAGTAAAAGATCCATGCATGGGGGTTACAGTGTCTGAATGGGTCTCAGAAAGGTGGAACAGGCTGGGAAACTATAAACTGTTGAACCTCTATTATGATATCGGAGTTCAGTAATATACAGACTGCCATTTCTGCATCTGAAAGAAATACAAATGAGCTACTGCTATTGCTGAGCTGTCACTACTATTCCTTCCCAGGCAAAGATGTGGCTTTACAGAAATGGTGGTTGTGCTAAAAACAAAGGAAAGTTTAGTGAACTAGGAAAAAGAATTCTATGACAAGAGAATAAAAATATAAAGCAAAAATGTAGCAGCTTTAGCAAAATCATTATAGTACCTTAGCAGCTAAATGTGAAAGAATAAGATGAACCACAATGGATTGTGGTTTTTTTTTTTAATTTTCCTTGCACCTGCCTACATATTTATGAGTGTACAAACTGAGTACAAAAGAAGCATAAAACATTCCCATTCTGAGCTGATAGCATGTTATTTCTGTTTTGCCTGGGTCTGGATGACTCCACAGGTTTAGGGGCAAAAAATAGCAAGAACAGAGTCTGAACACAATGCAGTGACACGTAGCATGTACAAAAGTAGTTAGTGATACATATAGATCATGTGTGGTTAGAGTTCAGAAAGAAAAAGATGAAAGAAAAATCAGATACAAAAGAAGGTAGAAACTGGTGAAAGTGGAAATAAATGAGGCCCAAGGAGTAATTTCCAGTAAGAAATACTTTCGAGAAAACTGTGATCTCGTTTGGACACTTCACAAAAAAAGGAGGTGAAAGATCTTGGATAAATTATTCATTATCCACCAAGCTCTAATTAGAAGACACCCACACATGTGTGCAAGGCTTGAGGGGAGCTTTTTTAGCTTGTATAAGCAATTTTGTTCTGCCTCTTAAAATGCTGTAGTGGATTGCCAAAGCAAAAACATGGCGCCTCAAGACTTGTCTCAAATTGGAGCTTTCTTAGGATATTTATCTCAACAAACAGTTTTGAGGGAATCCTCTCATGCCAAAAAATTTGCAGATGAGAATTCTTCCTGTAACAAAGGAATATGGCATCCCATAAATTAGATTGCTAATTTCAGCTATGTATTTCTTGATGACTGATTATGGCATTAAAATAATTTTCTAGATGTACACCTCAAGAAAAAAAAATTCACTTACTGATTGCAGTTCTTCAGAGCCTGCCAGGAGAACTGGATGCCTCAGGATGCATTCAGATATCACTGCTTCAGCAGTGGCACATAAAATCCATCTGTCCAGAGACTCGATAAGACAAATTTGTCATTCAAGTCCAGCATTTTGAAGATCATATTCCAAAAACCATTGCTAGACTAATATTTAATTGATAGTCCTGTCTGGCAGCAGAGTTGTAACAGACTCTCTAGGCAGACTTTGAGTCAAATCAATTACCATGAACTTTGGTCCCCTATTCTGTGGATGCCTGGACTTTCTTTTCTGCACAGAGGGGGTTGTGTTGGAGACCATGAATCTGATACTTCTAAATATTATACCTGCATGTGGAGAACCACATGCACAAATGTTCCAAAAAGAGGTGTTAAGCAAGCATTTGCATTTCATTGATTAGTATATGCAAGTAAAATAGTTGCAATCAGACTCTTATTTGCTCTCAAAACCATGGCCTAACTTCTTGTATAAAGAAAAATATTCAGACAAAGACCAGGATTGGAGACTTATGACTCTCCTTTCTGCCATGCTCCTGTCATGATTATGGACATATGGATATGCTGGCAGATGATATGGAAGCAAAGCATATTAAATGTTGTCAGTACTCATGAATAATGATGGGTTAACTAAAACACAGTGTGTGGCGTAGTGTGACCTAATTCCTGTCAGGGTGTGGAGGTACAGTGGCTCTGACCTGTGGTGGAGCAGGACATAGAAGTCCTTGCTCAAGACTCAAGTTTGAACCTCACCCATTCATAAGGAGGTATTTGGTGGTAGAGCTAGAGAGCCAAAGGTGGCTGGGCCTGATGGTGGCAATGTTATTCATGACACTTTGAGAAGTTTTGGAAAGACACTTTCAGCCTGTGACCTGTGCAGTCAGGTTCTAAATAGTTTAATATTAAAATTAAAATATTGTTTTACCAGGACAAAGATTTCAGCTATGAGAATCTGCACTTACATAGCTGAATCCAGTGGGGGGAGCCATGCCATGATACCAGGAGACTTAAAGAAATAGAAATTCCCCATGTAAACAAAGGAGAGCTGTTCCATTTTCCCTCAAATCCAGTTGTGTGCATTCAGACCTTGCATTAAGAATAATCTATATACCTGCTTAACTTCAAGAATGAGCACTCTCCTCAAAATCTGTGCCCTAAGGCTCTTCCTCCTTTGTCATGCAAGTGAGCTACCCGCACCCCCGCCCTTTTACTGTAGAAGCCACAAAAAGATGATGATATATTCTTTTTTTCTCTCATTATATACCCATATGTTTATATAGTGATTGCCTTTGCAGCTAACAGATGCACTTATTTTAGCGTTCTTAAACAGAAAACCAAAACCATCTTGTATCTGCATCTTTCTGATACAGTCAGATGTGAAAGGCTTTCTTTAAGTTACTAAAGGAGAAAGTTTTTCTCTGCTTGCCTTCTACATTAACGTTTTTTGAATAATTAATTCCCTTCTGGGGAAAAGAAGGAGAGCATTTTCTTCTACATGCTGATCACTTCTGAAGCAAGATGCAAGATCTGGTCAACCAAAACTCGCTTTAGTTTTGTATGACAAGGGCTGGTCCCTTAAATGAATTAATTCTTAGTAACAAATAGCAGCCCCTCAGGCACAACATTTATTGGAATAAATGAATGTTTTATTTTGTTTTGCGGAGGAAGTGCAGAAACCACCTATGAAGAAAAACCTAAGACACTGAAAGAAGATTTTGAAAGGTATGCATAATTTAAGGATTACAGTAATTGATGTGCCTCCTATTCTTAAATTTCTTTCAGGTGAGGGGTGTGTTTAGTAGATTTGGCTCTTAAATTATGATACATGTGAATTAGCTATTCATTCCTGTATCTAGATCTTTGCAAATCATAACACATTTATGGAAAGCAATCTTCTTCCATTTTCTAATTGCTGAGCTCGAGGGCTTTTTTGCTTCTGGAGATTACACAGGTAGATTTTAAATGGTGGTTTCAGTTTGTCTATCCAACAGCAAAATTACAGCTGAAATTTTGGAATAGAATTTGAAAACATTTTCTTCTTGGCTTGTTTTCTCCTAGTTCTGCATTCCCGGACATGAAAACATCCCTTCATAAAGGCGTAGGAAGCAATACCTCTGCCCCAAGAAGGAGATAATTTAATCCAGATACAGAGGATAAGAACAAAAAGATCAAGTGAAGAGGTGTTTGCAGATAGTGCCAGAGGGCACACCGAGTGAAGTCTAAGTGGAAGGAAGACATGTGAAGAGAGTTTTGAAAGCAAAGAAGGACTGATCCAAGTGCAAAATGTTGCTTGAGAGTACATAGGACTCAACGAGAGGAGCAAAGACAAAGAAAACATTAGGCAAAAATGGGGATGAGGGCTATGCCTCATCCCCATTAAAAGAGTTTTGCTAATGTAATTTACGCCAATAAAAAACGTGCTGGCAAGAATAATTTTTTCTTCATGAATACATTGGTTCGGCAAGTGATGAACAAGCAGCTTTATATATATATACACACATACGCACACACACATATCCACAGAACCTTTTTGTCAAAGAAAGAAGATCACAAAGACAACAAGCAAACCTACCACAGTGCTAAAGACCCAAGAAATTTCCTGCACAGACCTGGCCAAAATTATGCCAGAGGAGAGTGGAGTGGATGGGAGATGGTTAGGACACCTTGTGCTAGCTGAAAGGCCTTTCCTTCTGTGAAGGAATGTAGGCTGCCAAAGAATGAGGCAGCCTTGAAAAGACAGGGCATTTATTTCAATCCACAATATAAAAGAAAGGGAACCAAGGGTGGGGTGAAGTACATGATCATCAGAGGGGCAAGAGAGGAAAGGAAGTAAACTATGAAGCCTGTGATCCAAACCCTTGTGTATATCAAGTTCAAACTGTTGTCAGATGTATATGGGCTCTGATGATTTCATTTATGCTGAAAAAAATCCTCTGATTCTGAACACTGCACAGTTTCAGGTAAAAAAAAGAGATGTATACATTGAAAGAAGGCCATTAGCTCTTACTTTTGAAGAAGGGGTGACAATTTCAGCCCTCTTCTGTTTACAAAACAAATGTGCTAGCTTTCATGCTGGGTGTGGTCTTTGTTTAATTTTTGGTGTGCCCTAATTACTCGCATTTATCCCTACCCTTATAAAAGTAATCTTTTTCAGCTTTCCACTGCTTGACCTCCTTTTCAGTAAAAATATAAATTATTTCACTTAGCTTCTGCTGATACTTAGAACAGTGCAATTTATTTGAACAACAATAACTCACCAATAAATAACTAATAATACTGGCTAGTTATGTAGCCAGTGATTTTGTAATTAATTGTATAGATGTGCATTACACTTTTATCTACTAGTACTGATCAAGAACTGCAGCAGTCAGCACAGCTCAGGAGTTAAGAGTATTGTAGAATTAGAAAACAGACCTAATGTTTTGGGCTAGTCATTGTAGTGACCTAAATTCAAAAGTTAATCCCTGTCTCAAGTAATTTGTACTATAGATTATACCCATGACAGCAATCATGGACCAGGAGATTATGACTTACCCTCATGAAGCCACTTCTCCTCTTCACAAATGACTCTTTCTGGAACACTATCATCAGATAGGAGCATTATTTATTTATACAGCTCCCGAAAGTATGTTAAGCATTTGAGTGCAGAAGCAGGCAGGATGCAGAAGGGAGGCATTTTTTAGTCTGACAGAATGAAGACTTTGCACATCAACCATTAATTTTCCTTTTTTTTTTTTTTTTGTTGGCAGTTCTTATAGCACAGAACACTGTTCCTTATCTCTTGGCAGTGAAGATTGGCAGGTACTGCTAGATACTGTTTTAAAGGTACAGAGCATGATACAGGACGCCAATCCAAAAATATTAACCACTTCTTCCAGAGGGGATTTCCCAGTGTTTTGTTTGCAAGGACCTCAAGCCCAGAGCATCCTCTTTTATGCAAGAAAAAAGCTCAGAAATTACATGCATAGATCTTGTCCTGTAAACCTGTCTACCAATGCTGCTTTTTTTTACTGGCAGACCATTAAGGCATTACCTTGACATGAGTTTATTTATCTACTTGTAAATAAAAATGGAGCAACTGATATATTTTATTTTGAAATTGTACCACATGCTTCCATAATTAGTTGGGCTCAACTGCTATATGATTTCATTTGTTCCTGTTAATGTAGAAGCATGACGGAAATTACAGAAAGTTAATCACTGACACTAAGACATAGATGCTCTACAGCACGGTGCATCGTTTCCATATTTGTGCTGAATGTGAATTACTGTTCTAGGAGGAACTTGAATAATGCCCTAGATCCCTCATGCAGTCAAGCACAGATGTGCCTCTGTTTGAGTTGAAATATAATGCATTAAATCATTTGTATGTGTTATCTCAGGTATGAATTTGACCCATTGACCCTTTACAAGCTCCAAAGACAGAAAAGCAAGATGGGCAGGGGTGCTGGACTTGCCTGGGCGGAGGAGCACAGATGGACTGATCCTCACCACCCCAACCCCCTCCTGGCAGGTTCCTGGACAAGCGCTCATACTCATGGCACAGCCTTAACAGGGCTGAGATTTTCCAACTCCCTTCTGACTTCATATGTCTTCACTTTGGGGTCCTTATCTAAGCCTCAGCATCCAGATCCCACAGACAGCTTAAGCAAGCTGTAGACAGCAGAGGCCAAAACTTGGCTCCAAAAAATCACACAGCTGCTGCTGATCTATGAGGATGCCTGACTTGCCTACGTCCACCCTGGCAGTGCCTGTGGTTCTGCTTCCAAAGGTGTCCAGGCAGCATGGGCTGGAGCTCCTGCCCTGCCCCAGCTCACAGGCTCACAGGCAGCCAAAATCTCCCAAATCCAACCCACCTCATCCATATGCGCAGATAGGTAGTGACAAGGCTGACCTAGAGCAGGAGCTGTCATCCTTCTTTTGGATGCAGCCTAAATAACCTGAAGATTTCCCTTCTTAGCCCAAAAGGGTTCAAATTCCCAGAAGGGTACCAGGCTACTGGCTGGGCTGGGTGGTTTGTTCAGCCTTTCTTTGGGTGAAACTGTGCCACCAGGCAGCACAACAGGCACAGCTCCCACCCTGGTCATGGATTTTGCACTGAATGAAGGTATGAATAGTGCCAGCACCCACGTCCTGTACACAAAAATCCTTCCCCTCTGTTGAGCATCCCTACCACCAGGTGACCGTGTCTGGGTCCTCCATAAACTTGTAGTTTCTTTCTGCCCACATGGTGGTCATGAAGGTACTCTCCAAGAAAGAGGAGATGAAACCTCTTTCTTCTGTGGAAAAAGGTCCAAAATTCATGGCTGCTCAGAATGAATGCTTTAGCCAAGCAGACCATTAAGTGAAAAGTAAACACCAGCACTCTGGTTTTACTAAAAGAGGGAAAAAAAAGATAAATTTAAAAAAAAAAAAAGAAAGAAAAAAGAAGGCAGCAAAAAAGGCAGTCCTTATAGTTCCCTGAAAAAAATTAATTATAGGCACATACTCTATGCAGAAGATTTCAGGCTCATGGTGCTGAGTGTCTGGCAGTGCATGACACGGCTCTGAGACAGGCACTTGAGATGTGACATCCCTGTACCCAGCAGGACTGCTTGGAGGAGGGGAGGAAAGGCAAGATGCCTAACTTAGAGTGGACCCTGCTTCTAAGACTATGGGTTAAGTAAGTAAGAAAGGAAAGAAAGAGAGAGGTCTTCACCTCTAGGGCATGGGACCAGGAGCAGCTCTGGGTTTTGCAGCCCACAGGAGAAGGAGAAGAGATGAGGCTTCTCAGCATCTTGGGACAGGAGTTAGTACTTCGGGCTTCCTCAAACACTTCCATGTGCAGAGGAAGCTCCGTATAAACACCGTGCCCTTTCCAGCAGGGATTTTCACCAGATTCCTCTGCTAAAGGCTGGTGTTATCTAGGACTGCAACTCCCAGCAGTCTCTGAGTTATTTTTTTGCCCTCTGGCAGCTGGAAGAAAAGGAGAGGTTAACCCACTCTGCTCATGGAGCTCCCATCACTGATCCTTACCAGCACATCTAGATGCAAAAAGGGATTTTTTTCCCCCCCGCGGGCATGTTCTCCTATGTCTGCCCCCAAAAACCACCACTTCTTCTCTGACTCCATCATTAAAAAGAAGTTACTACTGAAACTGAGGATATCTGTCCACAAAAGTTCCCTCCATTCTTAAAGGGCAGGGCCAGCTTCGAATAGGGGCAATGTTGATGCATTTTGTTTTAAAGCTTGCCTGTAGAAAGAAACAGTATCTGACATCCCCAGAGCAGCATCTTTGGATGTGTCCATATTGAATGTACTGAAAGAAGAGGCAGGTGACATAGGGGGATCATGAAGATCTCTGTTAGTTAATCACTTGGAGATCTCTTGCAGGGAAAGGCAGCAACTCAAACGTGCCTTATTTATTTTTGACAGCTGTTAGCATTTGCAAAGCTACAGAAAATATTAAAGTCATAGAAGAGATAATGAATGCACAAAGGCCTAAAATTATTTTCTTTGAGGTTGCCATTAATTGCTTATGAAGCCAGCACTGTCCTATATGATAGAGAGCAGCAGATGTTTACTGTATCCTGGTGGTACCCACAGATGTGGTTCTGCTCATCAGGTACATTTAAAATCTAGAAGGACGTGGCACTCTCCACAGAGACTTAGTATGAAATGTTTGGAGGTCCTTCACTGCTAATTTGTAGAAATGTATTTAAAATATAAGGGAATATAGTTATAATGATATGGCTAAAATGAACAAAATTATGGCAACTATCTAATGCTGAATTAAGGTAGAGGCTTATCAAATATCTTAATTTGCCTAACAGAAAAGTTACTTTTTTCTACCTGCTGGAAGATGCCATGCCTTTGCTAGATACCACATCTCACCAATCCATATTCCGACAATCGTAACTTCAGTCACCATCACTAAAAGATGGCAGATGACCTGTCTCCCAGTAAAGATATGACATTGGGTAACAAGGGAAAGACCCATACTGCTAAAAAACAATTATTTACAAAATATATTACAAGGTATCACATCCTGCAGTGGTCAGCAGTGTCAATATCTATGGTTTGAACTCAGTCTGGGTTCTGCTGTGTTTCAGGAGTTCCCCACACTGCTGTGCCAGTGCTGAACTCTATCATGGCTCTGGGGTCCCCCCGCTGTCCCCAGGGAGGTGCCTATGCCCAGTGCTGGGGCTGCCCCGGGCTCTCCTGCTCCCTGGCTGGGGTGGTGGGACAGGTCCTGCCTGCGAGGTCCTGTCCTGCTGCCCTGGGGAGCTCCCGTGGTCCTGGACACCAGGGAGCAGCCAGCCCCCATGGTGCCCTGGCAACTACTGCATATTGACTATGAAATTTTATTGTACTATTTAGTTTTATAAAGAATAAAAAATAATTACAGGTGGCAAAATAAATGAGCTAGGGGTGTTTTCCAATGCATTATCCCGACCTTATTTATATGTGTGTGTATGTGTGTTTGCTTGCTGAATTTTCTGAACTACAGTGAGAAAAAAAACTCCACTTTGCAGCAGTTCTTGATTACTTACGTGAAATTAGCCTGTTTCTAGAAAAGCCATTACTATGAAAAAAAGGATGCATAAAGGCAAACTGAGCTGGCTGTGTCCTAAGGCACTGCACAGAACTGGGGAAATTTACAGAAATAATGGCTCGCTGAGGATGCTCAGGCTTGGCCTCTGCTCCAGCAGCACTGATATGGCTGGTGCCAAGAAAGGCTGTGGAGCTGGGGCTTTGCTTCTCCCCTCCCTGTCCCCGGCCCTGCTAAGCCCAGGGACCTCCTAACCATCCTGCCAGCACTCCTCCCACCTGTCCAGCTCATGAATGCCAAACAGACTGCTGAGAAATGTAGCCCTTACACAGCTATTCCCAAACCAGCAGCGTGGCAAATGCTTGTAAACATTGTTTGCAATAGCCAAGTGTGCTTCCTAGCCATTTCTCAGAAAACACCTTACAAATTCAAACAAGAGGCTCACAGGGTGATGCATTTTGAGAGGGATGCATACGCAGTTCATTAGATGTTAAGATCAGGGACTCTTTTGCACTGAGTTAGAGAAAAGCATAATTCTCTTTCCCTCCACTTTCCTCAGCCTGTCCTCTATACTTTGGCTGTACTGAAACTGTAAAGCAGTCACATAAAAATCCTCCTGGTGCCTTCTTGGTAGTCACCTCTTCCATTAGAAATTAAGTATAACTTGACCAATAAAGGAACATAAAAAGCAGCAATGTCTACTACCAAATAGTTCAGATTTGTGTATATCCCAAGATACTTATTTCTGTCTCTCCTGCAGCTACCTGGCTGCAGCTTGCAACCTGCTGGGCAGTCTTTCTTAAAACCTCGTTCCTTATACCCTATATGGAGACCTCCATGGGGCACAGTCTGTCATTTGTGTTATTTATTATGTTTGTACAGAGCCCAGTAATAGTGGATCCTGTGTGTTGGCAGCCTTTTGTTCTTCAACAAAATGGTAAATAGCATGTTATGCTGTCTTGGAAATCAAATGGGAAATAGAGCGTCATTATGCCACTGCATAAACTGCTGGTACTATGTGCAGAAAGGTGTGGAAACAGGCAAGAGGGTGGATCTGAAGTATGGAGTAGCTTGCATGAAGGTTTGGACTGGGAGAGGTCTGCAGGGGTATGGCCAGCATGGCAAAAGCAAACAAGGAATGTTTTTGTTACTGTTTTTCATAACACGGATCATATGATATACAGGACAATTAATAAAATGATCGGGTAGCAGGTTGCCCCAAGCAGAATATGAGGACATTGTGGAGATCTGAAGTGCAAATGGGTTCAAAAGGGGATTTGATTATTCCATAGGAAATAGTCCTAGGGACAGCTGATAAGCATGATGGCCCAGATGCAACCTCTGGCAAGGGAAGACCCTGTGCTGTGCATTGCCAGAAGCTGGAGGGGCTCAGCAGAGGAAGGATCCTGCCCTGCTCCTATGCTCTTTCTATCAGCACTGGAAATAAGTAAATGTAATGAATGATGTAGTTCCTGATCATAGGCTGCAGCCATCTAAACACTAAATAGCAATAGCTGAAAGTCCACTTACTATTAAAAACAGCAGTGAGAATGTGAAGTACAGTTTTCTTCTGTCCAAGCTCTGGAGGGACAGTGCTTTGCAGAACCTGCCACAGGAAGCTTCATGTAGAGTCAAGCACTGTGACACCTAGGCGATTGCTATAAGCAAAGCCTCTGAAATCCATCACCATTTGGGAGTGATAGTAAAGGTTTCCAGACCCTCCTCTGTGACATATAACTGTTTCCTGCACCACCAAAGAAATCTTGCACTTCCATTTGTGTGTGAATTTTCATAGAAATTGTAAGTTGTTTCTCAGACGGAGAGCTTGAGTCAGTCCTTTTATCATTTTCTTTAATAGCAAAAATGGGGTTTGTAGGGTTTTCCAGGAAGAGGGAGGAATAATTTTGATAGCTTTTCCATGAGATCTCCTGTATTGCTGATTAAAAGATCAGAATCACACCTGATAAAAGGGCAACAAAACTACCCATTCTAATCCAAGAAGTGTATTTCTGGCTCTGACTGTGAGGACAATTGTTTAGAATTTAACTATTGCATTTAAAAAAATCTGCATAATACCATGTACAAACACAGTTTATAAATAGACACATCTGGGGAAGTGTCTTTACTCCTCATTTATCCAGGGCATACGGACTAGTGCGATGATAAACTCAGTACATGCACATTCAAGATCTCTGGTTGAGCTAAATGTTTGCCTGATTCAGCATAGCATGCTTTAATAATGTAATTCAATTCTTCCTCATTTTTAATGTTATTTCAGCCCATTAACATAATTTGGTGAGCTATTATAGTTGTTACAGCTGCTAGTTTTGCCCTTAATACTGATTTCACTTATGACCTCAGTCAGAACTAGATTTAAAGTTTGAGATGATGTAAGTGAATAAGGATTATTAGATTTATTCATATGGCAATTTAAATAAGAAACTGCCTGGCTTAGAATAAACAGTAAATGAAAAATGCATGTGATTTATAGACCTGTCCATTTTAAAGATTTATACATAGAGTAGGATGATTAAGTAAGAGACAGACCTGATTATATGAAATATGTAATTTTTGTAATGCAATATTGGAAGCAAGCTGCTAAACAGTACCAGCATAATAATGATTGCCCAAAGAACTCTTATTACAATATTACTGTACAGCTGGTATGCAGTCATGTAAACAAAAGCAGCAGGCCTCCGACCATTTCTTTTCCTTGACAATTCATAGATGGAGCTAAGTTTCCATGAAAAGCATCTTCCCCTCTCAGTGACTGCAGTACCCTCGCCTGTAAGCAGGCTGTGGGACTGGGGTGGCCTCCAGGCTTCGTCTACCCCTCCCATTTAAGGACACAGTTTTCCTCTGTGTCTCTGCTTTCCTATGAATATGTGTTCAAGCACTCCCAAGGCTGCACGCCAGGATTACCGATCTTCTTCCATTAAGCTCTCCTGTATCAGAAATGCATGGAGACTTGGCAGAAGCAATCGTGCCTCTCAGTCAGGGCCTGAGAAGGTCCAGATGCATCATCACAGAAACAACGGATCAGCAAAAATCCTTCTTCTACTACGTACCAGAAAAAACAAGCTCTTCCTTTGCTCTCCACCAAGCTTGAAGAGCATTAAAAAATTATTTCCTTTCATGGGTTTCAGCCTGGAAGAGGCTGTTGTAATTATTTAGTGTGCCCACCCGTATAATGCAAGCCACAGACATCTTCTTTAGTTCAGGGCTGAATAAAGTCCTAAAGCTCACCATTAATACAGTAAAAGGCCTTCATGGATAACACAGGTGAATGGTGCTTTAACACCCCTCGCATCAGAGCATTGCTACAACCTGTTGTAGCACTATTTGATCATGAATAAAACAGCACCACTGCTTGCAGTTACTGTGAAATTTGTGCATACAGATGTGGAGATTTGAAGACCACATGGGAAACATACATACATACACTGTGTGTAGAGTTCCTAGGCTACGCCACGCTACATGAATTAATACTCTTTTATGAGAAAGCTTAATAAATGTGTTCCAAACCAGGGGGTCTTCCATAACATAATTTGCATGAAACAGAATTGACCCAGAAAATTTTTATCTAAATCTCAAACTGATTTGTATAAAGTAATTTAATTTCCTCCCTAGTTCTTATATGGATTTTATCAATTATACCAATTAAATTGTCAAGCAGATTTATTGACCAGTCATCTACAAGACACTTTCTTTGATGTACTATTCTGGTGTCATCAACTGGTCATGCATGTCTAGCCTTAGTTTTGGTGTCATTATGTGCAGCTGAATACTCAAAAGAGAAGGTTCTAATAAATGAGTGGTGCGAACCAAATTTTGCAACAAGGATGGAAAGGTTCTTATTTTGAATTGCAGACACAAAATTACAGGTAATGGCAGATGCAATCAATTTAGATGCTTATCCATCCTACATGGAATACACACATTTGATTTCTGACCTCAGAGTTGGACCTCAGTTAGAGATCTCCATGCTAATAGCCATTATTTAAATGGAATCGTTCTTGCAAAAATGCACATCCAGTTAATTTTAAATATAAAAACTGAGGCATAAAATTAAAGATTGGTTTCAAACTTGGCAACCTATGTTTTTCAGTATGTTGGATTTTCTTTATTGCCTGCGTTCTACACAAGTGGCAAATCTTCCTGAAATAACCTTATTATCCATCTTGAATAATTTCATTATTAAAACAAATTTTAATTTGTCAGAACAGATTACTAGAATCAGACATCTTTCTTCCATTGAGTGAGTCACAGTGCAACTTCTCATTTCTTCGTAAACTTTTCCTAATTTCCTTCTACAAGTTTGCCAAGAAAATGAGAATAATACTTGAAAAAGAGTCAAGAAGTTACAGGTTTTTGTAGTCAAGGAAAAACCAGAAGTATGTAGTTGCTAAATAAGGGGATTGTTGCGGAGCAGTTTCAAAAGTCTAAAGAAAAAAGCAAATGCAAATAATGATCTTGATGCCCACTGGAGTGTTTTGGTCCCTGTTTCATTGCTGCAGCTAGACAAGGCACAATGGCATGCAGCCTCCTCTTCCATTAGGGGTTCAGAGAATAGGGACCGTAGCCCATAGCATGTCTCATCTCCTAGAATATTCTCCCAGAACTAAGGTTTTTTTAATAAATACTAGGCACCCAGCATGAGTAAGAGAAGACAGAGTTGTCTACCATCAATAAAACTAAGCCCTGTGGTGTGGGTTGCAGGGAACCACAAATCTGGTGATTGGTATTATCTCCTCTTACAGCTAAACCTAAGATTTTGCTTTTCACTATTGACATAGGAAGTCTGAATTTTTGGTTCCTGTCACTGTAATGCTTATACTCTAGTCTTAAAATATTTTGAGAAGTGTGTGAAAAGCAGTAAATAATATGAGACAGTAAACAGAGCTGACATGTGAAAGACAAAGACCTTTTGGAACGAAAATAACTTGTTGAAGCATTGAAGAGCCACTTGGACTATTTCAGAAATACTTGTCTACATGCATAATCTCAGTATTTTTGGTAAGCGTGACTGTGAGTGTATGCTTTAGCCAACAGCTCTGTATCACTCTAATGAATGATGTCATGAAAGATACTTAATGATGAATATGAAAGATAAATCAGCTAGCTATGTCAGTGCCAAATACAGACCAAATATGCTTCCTTAGCTGCTTGATGGCTTAGGACTGCTTCTCTGTCACGCTTACCCTTTCCCATTCCACATTGATGGTCCTTCCTTTTCCTCTTTGCAATCATCCCCAAAATTTCTTCAGCCTTTATGTATATTTAAAACATTAAGAATAAGGGAACCAAAAGGTTAATTAATACACAAGCAAACGCAGTGGGAGAAATTTCTTTTTTGGACAGGTAGCTGGTGGCTGACTGTTGTCAGCAGCAAACACACCTCTGGCCAGGACTATCCTGGAGGCAATAGCCCAGAAGTTTTTCTGCATTAAAACCATAATAAGCAGGCTAGGAAATAAGGGAAAAGGTTGATCCCAGATGCAGGGTTTTCCTGCACAGGACTTCAGTCACCAGTCTGGTCTCGAATGCAAAGTAGATCTTTTACTCATGAAGCACCTGAAGGTGATGCTGATGGGTGGAAGTGTGCAGGGCTGTGAGAACTCACACTTGTGCCTAAACAGAAGAGAGCCATTATTACACATATATTCCATATGATTCCCTCCACTTTGCCATCTGCTTTGCATAGCTGGAACAGCACAAAATTGAAGAAGTAGAGGGGACCTTTGGGCCTGCACTGGGGCACAGTGCAGACACGATGTTGTAGAGTTACTGATTGTTTTCATCCCATCTAGGAATTTATATATTTCAGGCTGCAGAAAATTAAAGTAAGTTGCAGACAGGCAGTGACTACAACTCCCTTGTTCCTGAGTCAGACATCTCACCTTGAGTAAGGCAGCAATGATTTTACTAGTTAGTTTTGTGATGTTTTCCCATTAAAGTTGAGGGGCAGAGAGCCAAAGCATACATGCCAAAATGCAGGGAGTAACTGAGCTCTTGTCATGCAGAAATCCAGGCACTGCAGCAGGGACGACAGAGTCAAAAGTGTCATTAACCTAGCTAGAGGGTGCCCCGCCAGAAAAATAATACTTTTCATTATGAAGATGACACTGTAACACCCTGAATCTTAGGGAATATTATTTTTTAGCTACAGCAATTGAATAGTCTGGGTTTGATTTCTGACCTTCAGGGCTTAACCTAACTGTAATTACCCAGGACTGTGATTTAAGGAGACAGTATCTCATTCCTTTCTCCTCATCTAAGAGTAGCTTAAAAAAATATGTATTATTTAAAATGGAGTCAAGAACATACTGCTATCATCCGAATGACCTGAGGAGCAGATATGGCAGAGAAGAAAGAATCATTATTAAATTAACTCTTTCATCAGGCAGGTCAGTGTCTGACACTGTGGGAGGAGGGAAGTGAGGTCAGGAGCAAGGGTCTTATCTTGGCCATGAGACCCTACTGCAGAAAAAGACTGACAGATCTCATTTAGTCCTGAACAAAGTGATGTGGGGGATATGAGTTGGCAGCAATTCAGCTGCTTTGCCACCTCCTTTTGGCCACCAAGATTGGTGATTCTGCCTTATGGACCATGGAGCCAGCAGCACCCCACTGGGTTATCCACCAGGTGTCTCTGTGCCCTGCACCGACCCACGGACCCACGAGGGACAGTTTCTTTTTCCATGTTCTCCTGTGAAGAGCCATGATATTCAGACATTTAAAAACATGCCCTACTATGTCACAAAAAAACCCCAAACCTCCAGGGTCAAAACCTTGTCAAGTTTTTGCTAACATTTCCTTGCTTTAAGTCGGTAAAGGAGAAAGATTTTAAGAAGTGCTTAAGAAAATGGTTGTTCTTATTTAATTATGGGATTCAAAATCAATTTTATACTCAGGAATAACTTTTACTCTATTAAATTCTATGGGTTCCATACACACTGAGACAGAAGAGAGTGATTCAGCCAACATAGCATTGGCACACAAATGCAGGTAGCAGCGTCTGTCACTAATAGACTCTCTGTTCTTTGTTGGCTCTTCAGATATTATTGTTATTGCTATTGTTATCATCCTTTTTGGTATTTTAGCAACAGCAACCATATTAAGGGTTTTGAAAGAAATACGAGGTGCAGGATCCCAGAAGATATCAGGGTTTTTCACTTTTTATTTAGGCATGCATAGCTGGGACCTTCCAACGTGCTCATCACTTGGAGGAATTGGTGCAGAAGATGTTTTGCAAAAGGTTTTCAATCTGGCAATGGTGAATTGTTTTATGTAAGTCATCCTGATGATAAAGGATGCCACTGGAGAAGACAAGCAGATGCTTGAGGGAGATCAATACTGATGCTGAAAACATCAACAAAACAGGAAAAAAAGACGCTACCCAAACAGTGACCAGGTAAAAACATTGCATTAGCAATGCCTGATTGCAAACAGCTTCCAGGAGAAAAGGCAGTATGATACATGTACAGCTTCAACATACGTTTGGTCTAATCATGGTGAAGATCCATTCGTTGCAAAGGTGGAAGCTGTTGTACTAATCTAGATCAGTACAACATTTCCCACCTTTTTCACCCTTTCTCTGAAGCATCCCAAAGCCAAACAGGTTGGGTACAGTGCATTGTTGGCACATAGCAACCTAGTATGAGAAATCCATGAGTCATATAGATTTAAGATATCAAAAAGGAAAAAGAGACAGAAAGATTTAGGAACCTTTAAAATGTTTTAAAGATACAGTTGTGAAAAATTGTAAGCACCAATAGACACCAAAGTAAGTTTCAAAAATTGCTTAGGCAACTAGCAATAATATATATGCAGCCTAAGTAAGAAACCTCAGAGCTTAAATATTTTTTTCCAGGCATAATAAAATATTTTCTGACAGTGGTAGATTTCTAAATGCCTAAGAATCACTCTTTTGACCTGGCATAGGCCTCTGCCTGCCTAAGAGAAACTCCCATGTTCCAATTGAACTCTCCAGCCTAAGTTAAACTCCTAAAATTGCCAAATCGTTTAAGACTGATGTTTCAGAGCTATGTAACTCTTCTTGTTCCAGCAAATCCACCTGAGTCAAAACATATTTGTCATTTAGCCATGAACTCCTTTGCTGGCTGGATACTACCTTTCTAAATGCTGTGGCTGCAAAATACCGTGCAGTCTCCCCTTTCACCTTGCACTATCTTAACTTTCTATCCTGGGTTTCTACAGTCTCAGTGACAAATTGCCCCTGGCATAATACTGCAATAAGTAAGAAGAAACCAAATATAAAAAAGTTTTGTTCCTTCCATGAGCTTTATATGTACAGCAAGCAGATCTTAAAAGCACCAAGTGCTCCATCTTTCCTATTTTCTTCTACTTCCGTAGTTAGTAACAAAGAATAGAACAGCATTTCAGGCTATCAAGATTATCGAGACATTGGCTGCCTCCAAAAAGTCAGGACCTCCTATCACATCACATATCCTTGGAGCCCACAGATGGCACTACCATGGAAGTGACAGCTTCAACTGAAAAAGAGATGAAAATGTAGTCCTTCCTACTAGTAAGTGCTAGCCATGCATAGTAAGTAATGGCTTTTGACCTCTTCCATTCCCAGTTCCCAAACAAAGCCAACTCATTCCCGCTACCTGTATCAAATGATTTTATTTTCTGCATTTCAGTATATTTTGTTCGGCTTGAGATTGTTTTGAGGGTTTTCTCTTTGGATTTTTTTTTAATCTTCTTTTCCTTGGCTTTCAGATGGTGTCCCTGCTGGGTTTTGTCTTGTAGTTTTTTGGCTTTGGGTGTTGGGTTCTTATTTTTATATGGAAGAATCAGTGGCTTCTCATTTATCACCCTCTCTGGGAAGAAGACAAGTGTTTCTCAGGTCACAACGGTTATTTCCACTAGCCCTGCGCTCCGAGTATGTTTCTGTATGTGTGTGCAGTCTTCTGCTTTGGCACATGCCATCCTGACTGTGTTGGTGGGAGGAATTCCTGCTGAGCCGTGGCCTCAGCTGGTCCCCAGCTACCATCTGAAGAAGGAAAATTAAGGCACAGATTCAAAATAAGCACTTAGGTGCCTAACACCCATCTGTACAGGGCCACTACCAACTGTCCTTGCACTGAGATCCATCAATGTAGCAAAAAGAGGCCCACAGAAGAACAAAGGGTGGATTTTCCTGAAGTAAGGCTACTAAGCCAGGGCAAATGGCCACCCTTGTGGAGGATGGAGAGGCAGCTGGATCCTGTCCAGGCACACCTCAAAGAAGGCAATGCTGGACTTGGGAGGTCTGCTGGTTTTTTAAGTGTATGTCAAGGAGGGAAAATAATATGTTCCTGGTTTGAAAAGGAATTGACATTTATTTTCTTTTCTCCAGATGGTAGAGACAAATACACTAGGTAGGTAGGCAAGGGTATTGGTCAAAAGAGAAAACCTGGGTCCGTCACTTTTCTGTGGGAGCCTGCTGTGCATATGCAGAGCACCAGCAAGAGGTGGGCAGTTCGGGTAAGGGTTTGGAGAAGGAGAGTCGGCAGCTTGTTTAAGTTGTCAGGATAAATCCAGGGGGGAGAGTTCCAGAAAGCGAGTTGCAGCTTCATGTCACTTCCCATTGCATGCTTAGCTAACTGAATCTGTGAATGGGTGGCTCAGTATGCAGGGGACAAAGCTTTTTACTTTTTCAATATCTTGAACATAAGGTCTTTCTGTGGTGAGACATAACTGACTTCCCATCACCAAGTGTATATATATCCCTTGCAAGGGGAGGTACTTGGAGACGAGGTGTGAAAGCCTGTATGTGTTACAGACCTGTCCAGGAGGATTTCATGAGCCAGTCTCTCATGATCTGTGCACAGGTCTGTAAACTGCGGCTTCAGCAGCACTAATGCAGCTATTTCAGAGCCCTGCCAAAGGATTTGTGGTAAAAGCTTAATAAGATACATGATCCATCCAGGTATTTATACAGTGATTTCACTAGTATAGTAACTGTGTATCTGACATATAGGAGAGCTGGTTCAAGCCACGTGATAAAAGTGTGACATGTAGAAAAGCATGTCCCAGATGTATGCTCAGCTTGTGCCGTTTGATTCAGAGTATGCCAGATCTGGCCACTGCAGATTCATTCTCTTTTTCTCCTTTCTGCCCACAGAAACACCTCTAATGAATTATTTTTTTTCAAAGCACAGAGCAAAGATTTGATGAAAATTAACAAAGGAATTTTTTTTCTATTTGTTTTATAGTTAACACTGCTAGGACTGATAACTGAATCTCCTTATGCATAGAAGGATTTGCAAGATAGTGGTTAAAACCAGTCCCAGTTGTAGCATCTACTACACCACAAGAAGGACGAAAGTAAAATTAGAACAGGGCACTCGGTGGGAAAGTAATAAAAATGTAGCTACTTGGTCACAGTCAGGGTGACAAACTAATGGGATCGTGAGAAACCAGTCAGATAATAAAGTAAGAAAATTATTACAGTCTAAAACTAGGCGACAAATTCTTGACATTTGTATGTTTGTGACTGACAGTACCTGCCTGCTCCAATTAAAGGTCCAAGCTTGCCTACACTTGCATCATTGTAGACAGCTGCTGCGAGCATTTCTACTCCATTGCTTAGCCGCCGCCATAAATGCTCTGATGCTAAAGAGCCTCTCCTTCCTTTTCAATGCTGGCACGAAGCACAAAGGCGTGCTGGGGGAGCAATGCACGCATTGAGTAACTTATTAAAGCTGATGCTAATGCTTCTCTGCGAGAAGATTATCTATGAATTGTTTACCTTGATTAAAAGTATGTTTCACAGGAAGTAGTTTAATAAATTGAAATAATCAGAAATGATGCATGAAATGTCACATGGAAGAAACTTCACTGATGTGTTATTAAACAAAATAAATTATTATTAGAATTTAGCAATAAGGAAAAAATGAACAGCTATTTCCTAGATTCACTGGATATAAGACTGGTAGAGTACTTGAAACTATCAAGGGAATTCTCTCGAATAAATGACTACAGATGCATTTAGGAGCTGTAAACAGCTGAGATGTAATCTAAGCTCACCTGCAGCTCCATATACAGAGACATATGCAGTCTTCCTTCTGTAGTAATTCAGACCAGGAGCCTAGTGAAAACACTGTGCTACTTACCCAGGCTGCATGCCCAGCTTTCCCTTCTGCAAAGACTGAGTCTGAGGGACCATATTGCCATAGGGACCAACTCTCCCTTCCATTTGAGTAACTCAGGAGAAACTCTGCGAAGTTACTCTGCTGCGAACATTTTTCACAGGCTCAGATCAAGGGTCTAGTCAGACCTAGGGAGCTCGGTTGTTGTTTTTCCCTGATCAATGACGTGCCAGAGCAGAGTGAACTGATACGAACTGTTACTTTTGCTGTTGTGCTGAACTTAAGAAGTCTGGGGAGATCTCTTGTTTAAGGGATTCATGCTGAAATAATCTCTGTAGTGGTCTTTGCACTGATTTATTAGTAAACATGCTGTGGTGGTGCAGCCCTCCCAGACCACTCTGAGATCCCAGGATAAGCCCTATTGTGCTGTTAACTTGGTCATAATGACTTGGGCATCAGGCAGTCTCTGTCCACACCTGGGCCATCTGCTCCCAGAATTGTATACCAGAATTGTGGTACACAGCACAAATTGTGGCCAGAATGTAAAATACTGACCAAAGCAAATCATCTCGAGATCCTATAAATAGTGGTCCAAGAGGGAGAGCTTTCTGAGCTCTCCTGGACCACAGTGGGCTCTGTCACCCAGTGTCTCCCCCTGAGCTGGGACACCTCTCAGAGTAGATTTTGTGAGGATTGAAGGATTGCCCATCGATTTCGCGAGGACTCAAAGACCTGACTTCGTGATGTTCACCGACTGTCTGTTGATGAATGCCAGCACATAAAACTGAGTAATTACTGAAACTTGTGAAAAGGGAAATCTTAATCACAGCTCTGTGTGTGTGTGCAATTTGACTATAGATACATACATATTATCTGTATTCACATAAACCGTTGACCAAGTCTGAGACTAAGACTGGACCTAGCTGCACCTGGACTCCTCTCTGAAAGTTTAGAAAGCAAGGGCGTCTATTCTGAACCTCGTGACTCAATGGGAGGGTCCTCTTTATCCCCTGCATTCACAATCCCTTTGAATAATTCTAACTCAAGTATACCTCAATTTTTCTTTGTGCACCTCTTCTGTGTAAGTAATAGAGTGAACCTTGTCATTCTTGACTCTTTAACTAAGTCGTTATGTTGATTACAACAAATTCCATCAAACTGCTGTTTTAAATTGGCTGATGCCTAAGTGCTGTTAAGAATTATACAACCTAATACTGTGATCTATCTCAAAAATATTAATAAATCTTAAATTGCTAACCCAAGCCGTGTAATAAATCATATTCACAACAAATTGGTGCAGCTGGCAGTATCCACAAGTCTGTATTTGCGACACACGCACAGAAATAATACTCACTTTGCAAATCAGGATGAGGGACTGGCTGCCTTTGTAGGCAGAGGGCACATGAGCTCTCTGTGGGACACTGTGAACTGAGCTCACACTTATTCATCACTGTTTGAGCGCAGGTTTTTAAAGTCCTGAATACTGGGAGCCAGAGACCTGAACAGCGTCCCTAAATCTAACACCGTAACATCTCTTGAGAGTGAGGGTCATCTCCAGTTTAAGGTGACGGGACCAGCCTGACACAGTTTTCGCTCCCTCTCCAGTGGCCTGTGCGCGCTGCTGAGGGTCTTGTGAACTATGACTCAAAACTCAGCTCAGATGAAAAACTAACAGCCAAGAGCAACTGCAACAGTGCACAGCTTCTGTACCCTCACACCCATTTAAAAATCCACCATCTTGCTAAAGAAAAGATTAAACTATTAAATGGGCCTGTTTAAAAGTACATTGTTGTAGTGGCCTTACAGTGGCCACAAAGAGGCTCTTGTCTCCCTTGAGGACTGACACCTGCCAAGCTGCAGGCCAAGTGCTGCGTCAGGCAGGAGAGTGTCCTGTGCTGTAATACAACAGCTGTGCTTCAGGTGGTACTGGAGATGCACTGGGCATCCTCACTGAAAAGCTGAAGGACACACAACACTGGTTTCTAGCTCTGAGATGTGTCCAAACATCCCCCAGGGTCTTCTCCCACAGTACATCCACTGTCTTCAGAATACATGTTCCTTTTCTTCTCCACCTCTTGCAAGAAATTCTATCGGCTGTATTAAATTGTCATATAGCTCCTAATCATTAGAAGAGTTAATTTACAAGCTTAAAAATTATTTGCCAAGTTTTTGACTGTGCTAAAAAAATAAAAGGGGGGGGGGGGTTAACACCAATGAATAATGTGGAATGTAAGGACTTCTTGTGGTAGATGTCTGTCCTGGCATTTGTGTCATGAATCATAATGTGAAAGTCTCCTGTGTTTAGCCTAGGACACATAAATTTCTTTTGCAACAGCAAAATAAACATCATTACCTTCAGTTATGCTTCCAGTTAAAAAGCCAGAGACCTCTGACATGGAAAAAAACCTGGCAATGGAAAGCCCTAGCAGATTCCAGTTCATCGGATTTTTGAAAGAAAACTGTTACTTTACTGGAATTCAGAAAACAAGATGCAAGAAAACGCTAGGAGTATTGTAACACACCCTTTGCATAGTATCACACTGGACACAATGAAAAAAGGGAAATGTCAGCCATGATAACAGAAAAATGAGAAACTGCACCCATTACAGTTATCACTGAAGAAGTGACACTTTCAGGGTCTGCCCAAACAGCCGTACGCCTTGTAAATGCCAAAACAAGTCTGAAACACTCAGATAAGTAGAAGTGATGAGAAGTGATAAAAGGCCTTTTCGGAGGACAGAGAGAACAGAACAGCTGAAAAAGGTATTTCTAGCATGTGGGAGAGTCAGTTCGCGTAGTGCTAAGTAGATGTGGAAAATGCGGTTCAATGGGTGGGAAAGCAAAGGCATTGGGTTAAATATTTAGACACAGGTAATAATTAAAACCTGTAAGTTTTTTTTAAATTTGGGATTCTAAAACGGGGGCGACAAATGGAGAATCGCTTTTTTTTTTTTTCCTTTCCCTAGCTACCGTACTTTCTAACTCGCCTCCTTTATTTCTAGCTCACTCCAGCAGCCCGAGGCTGTTGCTCCCCCCGGGCACGCAGGAAGTCCCCAGGACACAGGTGGGGCGCCCGGCGGGGCGGCGGGGTGCCGGGGCGGTGGTGGTGGTGGTGGGGCTGTTCGCGGAGCGGGGCCGGGGCGGCGGGACGGGTTTGCGCCCGGCTGCGGGAGCCGTGGGCTGCGGCCCGTCTCGCCCCACGCACAGGCACCCCACACGAGGCGCTCCGGCTGCAGGGACAGTGGGGCTGCCGCCGGGCATCCATGGGTCACCGACACCCCGCCGAGCCTCCTGGGGCTCCGCTGGCAGCTGGGCCTGCCCCGGGAGGTGCCCGCCTCGGCCCCGGGGAGAGCGGCGGCGCCCGGGGCTGCCCGCCGCGCTCCGGCCACCCCGGGGGAGCCGCCCCCCGCCCCGCCGCGGGAGGAGGATGTGGCGGCGGCTGCCCCATGGCGGAGGTAAGGGTGGCGGGGGCGGGGGAGGCTTTGGCTGGGGGGTGGGGGCCAGGGGGTGTAGGTGGTGGACGAGCTGTGAGGACGCGAAGGGGGACGCTTCTCTGAGCCAGCACCCCCCTTAAAACAAAATTGAGGGGGGGGCCCAGGCGCCTGCGGGTGGTCGCGGGGTTGGGCTGCGCGCTCCTCCCGCCCCTCCCCCGGTGGCCTCCGTCCCCCCAGGGGGGTCGCGGAGAGCAAAAGCAAAGCCAGCGGCACGTTCCTGCGGTGAAGTGACGCCGCCGTGCAGCCTTTTGCTAACGGAGCCGCTGGCGGGGGTTCCCCGAGCACCGGAGCCGAGTGAACCCTTCGGAGCTGCCCTGGCAGGGCCCACGCGTGGCCCCGGCGCCGCTCGTCACCTGCAAGGGAGGGTTGCGAGGCCGGGACTGTTAACTTGTGCTTGGCATTTCCTCCGGAATGGCCTCAGCTGCCTTCGCGCGGGCACACAGGCCGCTCGAGAACATCATGCAGCGGCAGAAATGCAGCTTCTCCGCTGTGCATCATGACGAGGAGCAGAACTGCACCCCTGACCTTGGGGAAGGGCACGTGGATGTCATAGCCTGGTAACAACGCTTATCAGGAACTTTCCTTACATCTTGAGACTCTTAACGGTGCCAAGGCTAAACTCCAGCCTGGCTGTATCCGCCTCTGTTATCAGTGTGGCATCTTGACCAGTAGGCTCAGGCCGTAAGTACCCGGCGGCGATGGCCGTGTCCCTATTTCGGTCGCACAGCGCACAGTCCCCACTGCGCTTCTGTCTGTCTGCACCCGCTCAGACCCTCATCCTGCGGAAGAGCTGTGCCCGTCTGTAATTCGAAGATTAGCCGAGCCATTCAGCTGCAGGGACTGCTTTTCTGAGTTAAGTCGCTAGTGGGCACAGAGTTTCATTTTTTCTGAGTAGTTTATGATCTGAGACTTCTGTGATACACTGTATGGATACAAAAGATACAGTAGTGCCAAGATGATGATTTTTGTGACTCAGATGTTCGGTACATTTTGAAATATCAAGTTGAGCCACCAGTATTTTTCAAGTTGGTTTTGAACCATTATGAATAGCTGGTTCTTATTACGAATTAACGGCCTGGCATCAAATAACAATTACTAAATCTGTCTTGCTTGGTAGTTTTTTTTTTCCCCGCCTTCCTTTTCTTTTTCCTCTTTTTTTCTTTTCGATTTCCCCACATGTTAGCTTGGTTATTTTTGTAAAGTAGTTGCAAAACTGGTTTCACCACCCAAAATGTAAGAGATCACTTGTTTCTGCGGAAAGAAGACGATGCACTTCTTCGTTAAACGTTGGTCTGGGCCTTTCTCTTAAGTAAATTTTATTTAAGTGAAAGAATGATTGGAGCAAGATAAGGCAGTATTAAATTCTTGACCTAAAATGTAAATGCACTTCTAAGTGAACCCCGCCCCACCCCCATCCCCACGTCTCTTCCTCCAGACTTCTTGAAGTGCATGACAGGTCCAAAGCATGAAACACAGAGGAAAATGTTGACGACCTCTGTACATTTGAATAAGTGCTCTTGTGCTGTCAAAATGTTATTGTAACTGTATAATGGATTTATAACCTTCATTTTGCCTTTTGTAAAAATAGGCTGGAGCTATTTTTAGCGTTTCTCTTATCCACGCTAGATCAGGATGAGGAGTCTGTGTAAACAGATGAAAGTGATTTCTTTGTTCTGCTCGGGATTGTGGGATTGTGTGACTTCTGAAAAGTTAGTAGCTGGGTTCACCCACCCCTGGATTAATCTTATTCATTGGGCTCCAGTCCCTGCTGCAAACATTGTTGCTGGCAACACAGTGCGAGCTGTTTGATCCTCATCCTTGGGGACCTGGTATTTAAAACCACTCTGGAAGACAACTGCGGATGAAAATGAATTCAGTGGCCGAAGCATGCTGTTGGAGCATGCTAAACTCTGTGGGGTCGCCTGGCCTATTTTTCTGTTCTGTGATAAGGTGAGATGTAGTGCAGTGTTGGAACAGCCTGAGCACTTCATCTTTGACAATGAGTAAAGCAAACAGGTGGGTTCCTACATTTAGCTTGCGGACAGACACAGTGGGATCAGCCCTAACCTTTGTCTTCACTATGTTCCCAGCAAACTATTCCATTCAGTCCCTTTCTGTAATCAAATGTAAGTTTGCTGATGAAATGTCAACCCTACAATATTTTGTTGCCTTAATAATAAAAATAACAAAATATATTTCCTCTAAAATACACCTTTTAATGGAGAAAATAATCATATGATCTTAGAGTCTTGCTACCCATTTTCTTAAATGGATGTGTGTAACAGGACCAGTGATGAAGTGTTTGTATCAGAGCAGAGGCTACTTTTCAAAAAGTTTTTTGTTCTGAATCCTATACACTGTCCTGCATTACCTGCAGCAGGTCAGAGCGGGTGGTTGGTAGAAGGTGTGCTTGCATGTCTTAGGATATTAGTTTAATGCCTCTGTGCTGTTCTAATCTGGGTCAACTACAGAATCAAAGCTCGTAGGTTTGGTTCTCATGGATGTTCAAGACTGAGACTAAGGTACCAGGGTTCCTGCATGGGAACCATGAGTTACAGTTTTAGAGGAAAAAGAAAAAAAAGCAATAACGTTTTGCTTTTAATAGTCAGGAAAACATGCATCAGTTCGTGCAAGAAAATGGAGTAATTTCTATAGTAATGAAAGGCCCTACCATTTGCAGAATACCCGGGACCAAGATTTTGGGCTCCAATGGGCACGTTTGCTGAGGAAATAGATAAAAAGCATAAGAGTGAACCTTGTCTTTTCTTTGGGGTGATTATTTCTCATGGTCCTTCTTTTCTAGACACCACAGTGTTTGTGCACCATCTTGTCTTCCTCTTCACAGTCTGCTGAAAAAACCCAGATTGCAATTCTGTGTTTTTAAGAAAGAATTTCTACTGGGAGCACCACGTACTCCTTAAGTGCTGACAATATATTCAACACCTATTTGAATGCCGACATCTACTGTTGAAAATATGGGTGCCTAACTTTTTTCATCCTACTCAAACCTACTCCCACAGGTTGGTCACACTGAGTAGGCCATATGTGAGTAGGTCACGTTGACTTACTCACACAGGTAAAGTTAGGCACATTTGCTTATTTTTTCCCAATGTGCTTGTAAATTGTTGTTGGATTGCTCAAGCAATGTGTTTTAGGGAAAACACTAAACTGAAACACTGTGTGGCTGTGTAAATTTTGACGTTTTAAGCATAGCAAAAGCAACAAAAAATACAGAAAAAAGACATGCAGCTGGCACTGGATATAGGTCTGGTATTGGTGGGGAGGAGAGAAGCCACCTCACAGGTGCTAACCTGGGACGCAGCCCGTGCTCACTGTGGCAAGCGAAGGCTGCATTTTCCTGAGGCTTTTCACTGGAAACCTGCTCTCGCAACACTTCTAAAAGCTGTTATGTTGAACTGCAAGTCCATATGAAAAATGAATGAGACCTGTTTTCCAAAGCACCTTAAAAACTATGTGTGGGGAAATACGAGGCCTTGGTGCTGCAAGATGTGGCATCATTCCTATGTATATAGTAACAGTATTCACAAATACATGGAAAGTCTCAAGAAGCTTGTAATACAACAGTTGTCTTAGCTGAAGATCTTGCAAGAGTTAAGAGCTGCCCTACTTGATTCAGTGGTTTTCCTTTTCTGTGTATTGGTATTTCTATGTGTGTATGTATGTGTGTGTGTATATATATATGTACACATTTGAAGAAAGAGAGTATAAAAATTGGATGGTGTCTTTATCTTTCATGGAATATACATGGAATTATTTAGATCAGCAGGAATGGACAGGTTTTTTATCTGTAGCCTAAATCTTTAAGTAAAATGTTCTTACTTTCAAAGTTGTGTGAATCCCCAAGCACAGATGCTGCCCGTGTCAGCAGAAGAGGCAGTACCTGAACAAGGGCAGCAGTTGCGGTGCTGGGTCATTGCGCCGTATGAGGGACATGCTCCAGCTTGGAGTGGGACAGAGGAGTAAGGCTATGCTAAACCAAATGAGTTTGTTATATCTGGATGTATTACATTCTCTGCGACTGACTTTGAAGTCCTTCCCAAAAGCTGAATTCCTGTGCTCAATTAAAGAATTACAAAAGTTAAGGAAGAAGATGCACAGTGGATAATTTGTATTGTTTGTACTGTAGTCTCTATGTTCATGTTTAGAAAGGCCAGTTTGGCCCACGTTATGTGAAACCTCATACAAGCACAGTTCTTTGAACACTGTTAGAGGCAGAGTTTCCAGTACTTAAGCACGGGATGGGGTGAATCCATCCTGGACTTTGGGCGTACATTTGAAGTATTTACACTGAGTGAGGTTAGAGTTATGGATTTTTTTTTTTCTTGGCAAGTGTCAGAAGTTAGGTAAAATGAAGGTAAGTAGAAACCAGGTGGGCTTTTTTTCTCTGAAGGCTTTTCTCCAGTCTGTTTGTGAGTCTCACTGAAGCTGTGTGCTTCACTTACAGAACATATTTCAAATTATTCCTTTTTTTTTTTTTTTCCTTTTGAACTCATTGAGCACAAGGACGTGGCAATATTGCTGTGGAGGGACATCTGCAAATCGATAAATGGGCTGGGTGCCTGCTTCTGGATGGCTGTTATCTGTTAGCCAGAACTTCCCTAGGTTTAATAATAGAGTGTGTGAAGGAACACATGGTGTTTCAGAGAGAGGTGGGGTAACAGAAGAGCCTCAGACATTTGAGGTATGTATTGTCTTGAAAGACCACGATTTAGATTTTTGTTATGATATGCTGTGGGAGGCACAAGGGTTTGAAAAGCCAAGTCAAACTAGTGGCCAAGAAGGGTGTAGAGGGAGTCAGTGGTGTAGGGCTGACCAATGCCAGCATTTTCCTGCTCCCTGGAGAGCAGGGAAGGTATTCCGGGTGTAGGATGTGTATGAGAAGTGTATGTGAGAGGAGGTGAGGGGAATATCAGGTGTAAAGAAGAAAGAGTTAGTCTGTGGTAAATGTGGAAACTAGAGAGGAATTACATATGGTGGCAGAGGGAAGCTAAAGTATCAGACTGGATTTTAACAGTGCTCCCTACTTATAGCTGTGAGTTGGCAGGCATTTGGTGTTGCAATGAGGCAGGTGGCTTGAGAAAGTTGAGAGCTGAATACCTGAGAAAGGATGTTCACCTGAGAGGGCTCAAAAGGAAGACATCTGGCGCTGAGTTGTGGACAAAGTTTTATCAGAAAGGGTAGTCCCTGGATACTTTTCTGTTTATTCAGTAGTGACTACATTACACTAATGAGGATATACTAGCAATCTAGTCTGGTTAAAGGTAGGGAACCCTGCTGTGTAGTTCACTGACCACAATAGAAAGCATCTTGGGACAGCAGAGACATAGAAAGAGCTCTTTTTTTGTTACCGTGTTTGGTCTGAAAGAATAACGGAATAAATGTAATAACCTTCGTCACATTTACTGTCAGAGATATTGCATCCTGTAGGATGAAATTAGTTTCCAGTGCAAAACACCAGCATAGGACCAAATGGCTGGAGTGCGAAACTGGTTTATGTTTTAGAAGCAGTTTAAAAGGTTCACTTTGAAAGTGATATCGAGCCATCTTTGGCATGAAAACCGATGTCTTAACTGAAATTAGTGAGAATTACTATTTGTGTCTGTCTTCAACTTGTACCTGTCTCTGCTTCCCTTTGGGAGTAGGTTGGTGTTAATTCTGTGTATGTGCTGACCGTGTAGTGAGAGTATGTGTGTTTTGTAATAGCTGACACAGCTGAGCTGTGCTGTGTAAAGCCCTAGTGCTTTTCTTTCCAAAATGCATGCGGTTAGAGCGGTGCCAACAACTCACTGCCACAAGCAGGAGTGGCTTTAATAGTGTGCATTTGGTTGTGGCCCAGACAGTATCATTAGGATTTAGAGTAAATGTGTCATAGACATTTCACAGGTGCCACATTTGGAGTCACAGTTATGCACCATTTGATTTAGTCAATCGTATTGCTTAGTTAGCATGGTTTAGTGCAATTTTTAAGCCTAGCCATATGTAACATAAAAGTTGCTTTGATATTTAGTGTTTCCAACCACCATTCCAGCCTCCATGCTTTCTAAATGCTGGCTGCATTTCAAATAATAAAGTACTCTTCTGTTCCTGTGTTACTGGGATATTTTAGGGCTCATTATGAATATAGAGAAACAGCAAGAAACTTTCTGCTTTTTAGCAGAGATTAAGGAGATATCAATTGATAAGATTAATTATTGCATATTTAAAGCACACAAAGAGCAACATCAGTAACCTTAGAGCTATATGTAAACAGTTATGCATCATTACATTTAATTATTGTATTTAATCCTACAAAGTAGTAAAGTGAAACTACTGGTTATGTTACTAGAAGCTGTATTTCTTTTGCCTAACTTACACTGGTGTGGGCCAGTTTTCTGGAAGTGCTATAGTTATTCAAAACTTAGTTATTATATAGTATATATAAAGATACATACAATATATAATATATACATAATATATACAATATATTATATTATTATATAACTTAGCTATTCAAAATATGGCAAAGATCACCAGGCCTGTGCCACATCTTTTCAGCTAGTAGGAAGGAGAGGGCCAGTTCTACAGAGAAATGCATTTAATAAAGGAGAAGTGACGTAAGTTCTCAGGAAAAGCATCTCAAAGGTTAATGGCAGTAATGGAGCAATTTAAAGCACGGCAACTGAAATAAAGAAAATGTAATGCAGAGGAATTAGAAGGCAGCATGTGAACAGGATACATAAGTAATCAGCACAAAAGATTATGTCCTTTTGTGGATAATGGTGGTCATATACCTTTGCTCCAGCGCTGGGATATTTCTAGAGGTAACTCAGAGTCTGCTGCAGTGAAACAGAGTTTTGCAGGAGTAGGTACCCTCTGCCTCTCGGTGCTGCCTGTACACCCAGGCAAACCACCCTGTCTGCTCTGTTCTGCTGCAGCTCTAGAGATAGTTTGGGTATTTCTGTGCACTTGTAGTCCTGAGCTGTGTAGTTTTAGCCCTGTTTGCAAACCGTATGCTGATCAATAGCTGAAAACAGCTTGCTTATGCTTTCTGCTGCTCCTAAAGAGGGGTCTTGTTCACCCATCCAATGCATCCAATGTGGCAGACCTATTTGTATTTTGATAGCTTTACAGGTTCTGCTCTTTACATGTTGTTTTATGGACAGCGTAAAGGGTGTGGGAAGCAAGGGGAGGAGATACATGGAGGGGTAGTTGGATGTACGGTGCACCTGATTTATGCTGAGATCAATACTCTGATATACTTAATTGGAAACCAAAGGCTTTATTTTTAACGTAGTAAGAAAACATGCCAGAGCAGGCAGCATCCTTCCAGTTATACGTAAGCCAGGCCTCCTGCAAAATCATACTTTCTCTCACCTCCGCATTGATTCTTGGCCCACCTTAAGTAGCAGATTTGACATAAATCACTATTTTTCATATTCCAAACACTGACAAACTGAAGCTGATAGTTGACCTGCAGTAAGTTGTACCTTAGGGAAAGGGCAGATGCATGGTTAGAGCCTGGCCCTTTGGTGTACAACGCTGAGAGATGATTTGGTAAATCAGACTTAGTCTCAGACTGTGTTCTCTAGCCCAGTTGAAACAAATAAATGGCAGAAGCAAGAATAGAATTGAGATACTGGGATTTTTGTTTTTTGGGGGTGGGGTGTAAATCTCCTGCTTTGTGCTTGCACAGAAATCCTTACAAATGAAAGTCGAAGGTTGTCATCAGGTAGGGTTGCAGGTTATGGTTTATAAACAGCCTGCTGTGGGAGGTGTGAACTTCCACACCCTCCAGTGGTAGAAGTAGAAAGGCTGCCGTAATAAATGGGTTTAGTGGTAATAACAAGTCTTCTACAATCTGCAAGAATCAATCTTTTTCTCTGTAGACACCACCCATATGTGGTCCTGATCTAGCTCTTGTGCTCATAGTGCTATTGCTATAGCTCAATCACCATTTATTCAGCTACCGTTAATGCAAAATAAGGAACAGGCCTGAAACATTAAGTGTGGCAGTGCAGTACTGAGTGGTATTTACACCTAATCCATTTTGTCATTAGATGTGTATTCAGACTGTAAAATTAAGCTATCTTTAGAGAAATGCCTTATTAAAAAACATTATATGGCTGTTTCCTATTCTCCCCATAGCAATAGCCCAGCAATCAATCCCTAGGGATGCAAAGGCATGGAAAGAAGCATTCAGTTGTGGAGCAGTATTTTCCAGCTGTCCTTCTTCATTGGGAGAGGCTAACAAGCAGGAGGGAAGTGTAATGTCAGAGAGTAAATCTTTAACAGCAGAATCCAGGTGATTTTTGTTAAAAGCCAAAAGTGAGAAATTAAGGGGAGAAGGTTCTGGCTGCGTTACATGATTTCTGTATAGAGTGTTTCACTGAAATGATCCTGTACCTAGAAAATGGTGCTGTGAACAGTCTTACATGCACTGTATCTGTACCACCACTGTTGTGAAAATCTGGTCACAGGGCCATGCTCCTTCAGAAACTGCCCTGGTAGTGCTGATAACAGTTTTTTTGAAAGGACGGATAACTTACTGCAGTCATCATTAGTGTAAGCAGGCATGAGTATATTTCAGTATATGCTGGAGGAAGAAACAGTGGTGGTAAAGCTAATCTTCAAAGCCATACAGTTTAGCATTATTGAGCTCATTCAGTAGAGGTGATGATACATTCCCTTTGGTAAACTACAGTGAATGGTCATGATTGCATATGTGAGACCCTGCCTCCATCCCATCCCTGCTGACACCTCCCTCCGCATCAGCAGGAGCTTTGTGCAAAGATAAGAGGGGGCTCGGACTTCTGTGCTGTTCTTAAGCCAAAGGGTGGTTAGGACAAAATGGCGTGTGATCCTGTAGCGCAGTTGGTGGCTCTCAGCTTGGAAGCTAAGGCCACCAACACACTGTCTATGTCTTAGCAGAGTTAATAGTCAAAGACATTATTATTTCTTAAAAGATACGTAAAAATCAATGCAGACTTCAGGTAAATTCTAAAATTAATGGTCAGAATTGTCCCCCGTCTCCTTATTGGTCAACAGCTTTAGATACTGTCAGGAAAAGACCTAAAAATTCAGTTGTCTCTGACATCCTGGGGAAATGGAAGCCATGACAGTCTTCACAAATTTCTAGGAGCTTCAGGAGCATTTAGTTTTCTCTTCAGGAAGGAGCCGACCCACCAGGCACATCAGAAATTCAGTTGTCCTCACAATGGTGCTGGGAAGGTCCATCTCTATCATAGACTTCAGCAGACTGGCATTGTCTGCAGGCAGATTTCCACCACTCGCAAGCTGAACTGTGAGGGTTTCGAATGATCTGCAGGGCACACTGTGGGCTCTTCACAAAGTTTCCATGAGCTTTTCTTTTCCCTGGCAGTAGAACAGGTTTGTACCCCTGGTAATTCTAATAGGAACCATCAAGTTGTCATCCATATACTTTCTGTATTCAAAACCCGTGCTTACAGGTGGTTTTTGAGGCATCACATTATAGATATTGCATTTCTGTTTCCTGCATTTGCCTCTTCATCAGCCAGTAGAGTAATGAATTTGCTGTGTTATTCAGGAGCTGAATACTCTGCCTTAGCGGTGACAGCTTCCCAGGCCACTCAGCTCAATTGGGGCTCCTTAAGGTCTTTGGTAGCAATTGTCCTTGACTTCTTATCTGCTTTTGATGATGATAAATTTTATTAATTAGGATGATAATAGATCATACTCATTGGACAAGTTGGTTGTTTGTAAAATAAAAGACTAATCCTGATCTTGCAAACATGTAATTATGGGACTATCTTCATGCTTGTGAGTAGCGTCAGGGAACTCATTTGAGTGTTTGCAAGTAGCTAGTTACCATGCGCTCAGTGTCCCATACACTAAATTCCCTCTCCTGCTGTTTTACTACATAGAGGAAAACTGTATTTTTGTGTGTGTGTTTAGAATAGTGAATTTGTTCTCTCATATTTGGCAATAATAAGTCATCTGGTCATTTCCAACTGCAGCTGACAAAGAAGACATACTATATTGGAATATAATTTTTAATAGCTAGAAATTGTGTTGGGCATCCTTGAAGGAAAGTACCTCTTACATCTGAGTGACAGATGAATGCCCTGTATATTTGTTGTTAGAAGTGAATATTTATAAAATTAAAGTTGTCTTCCAATCCTTGAAAAAGTACAGAAATGGAAAGCCAACAAATAAAACCAGTTAAAATGAATTGTCATAATTTTATAAATGATTTTTAACAGAATTAATAAAAATGAAATTAGTATTTATTTTCAAACTACCTTTAATTTTACTCGAGTCCTGTTTTTAAACCTTCTAACATTTAATTTGAATGTTTTGTACCAAACAATAATTTAAAAAAAATCTCTTACACATTTTGATGACTATTATAACTGCAGTTTTTATACAGTTTATGCTTTCATATAAAATCTGTAAAGTAAATTTGTTGTGACTTTTAGAACAGAATACTAGCTTGTTACATTTGCTGCTGTTGAGAGCTTGTCTCTTCTGCTCCTGCCGTAGCATTGAGCTGGGGATATATGGAACTAATGCAGTGGCGCCACTTGGTTTTCTGGCTGCCATTCCACCGAGTTTCACATTTTAATAACGCAGACTTGCCCTGTAAAAGCTGAAATATTAATATTTTAAAAAACATAAATGTGCAAAGTCCTTAGCAGTGATTCCTTCTTACCCTAGCAATACCCCAGTGCTATAATAAAAATTTTAAAAGTCTGCTCATATGACTATATATAAAACATAACTTGAAAAATGCTTCTAAGACCACTGTATCAAAACAATTTCATTGCTGGAGATTAAAAAAACCACCCATAATATGGATAAATGTGAACAGGGTAATGACTACATGGAAGCGATGGGGAAACAGATCTGTTATTATGACACATGTTAATGTGATAATTTTCCTGAAAGAAAAATCAAGGTATTTTACTAACCGGCTATGTATAATTGCCTGTTTTAAGATTACATCACTAAGTATATATCTGGCTTGGATACACTGTTGTGAAATGATGTCTAAAAGACACTGATAGCCCAAACTTTCCATGAAATCACCCCATCATGTGTCTGTTTTAGAAGAATTTGTTTCCAGTGTTTTTGAACATCCATTTCTACCGCAGATGGGTTCAGCACCTGGACACCAAAAGAGGGGGCGGTGTCTGCACTCCTGAACTGATGTCCACTCTTTCTGCCCCCGAAGTCTACACAGAGTCAGTTCATCCACATGAATGAACTGTTCAGGGTATATTTTATTTGAAATCCTACAGCCATTAAAAAAAAAAGTGCATTTTAAAGACTAATTTTGACAGCTTTTTGCTTAGTAGAACTGTTTTACTTGTGTCTTCAGGATGTTGACCTGAAAGCATGTCAGGAAGCTTTGGATGACTGCTGTCCTCACCAAGGAGATGATCAGCTGCAACTGCAAGAGGAGAAGGAGGAGGAAGACATAAATGAAGTAAATGATGAAAAAAAGAAAAGGAAGAATGGAAAGCTGTGAAAAGGAAGTGAGGGAGGATATAGGTCTTATCACTGAGATAGAGAGTAGCGAAAAACAGAGTGAATGGTATTGAAAGGAATATTTGATTTCCTCTTTTCATCTGGAGCGTCCTTTGCAAGGGCAGGAAAGGAACAGTGACTTCAGATGATACTTTGTGAATGATGCCATTGTACACCTTCTTGAAAATGGTGTGTCCCCCCTACCCCAGTATATTTATATAGTTGAAATGTTCTAAAGCTTATAGAAACCACTTGCATCTAACTATTTTTCAATTTGGTTTTATTTTCTCCATCATGAAGGTGGTGCGTTTGTGGGCAAGGATTTTTCTTTTGGCGTACAGACATTTGAGACATGGATGCTAAATTTTACTGCTTTTGCCATTTATGTAAAGCTTGATGCGCAGGTGAAGAATTACATGTGGGAAGCTGGATTGTTCAGATCTTAAAACCTGTGTATTGTAACTAGAAGGCGGAGGAATAACCGTAATGGTGTTAAACCGAAACAGGTGCACATTGGGTTTTGTTCTCTCTGAGAGCTACAGTAAAAAGAAACCTCTTCTTGAGACCTTATTAGAGCTGAGAACATTGGATCCGGTTTTCTTGCCAGCCTCTCTGTTCGCCACCGACTTCGCAGCTAGGCTTTCAAAAAATACTTGATTTTTCCATAGTGGTGGTTAGGTGCAGCCTCGGAGAGAAGGAAAGCCTAGTTCTGCTGTTGTGGGGCAGAGTAGGATGCTCTTGCCATGGAGTTATCTTGCTTGTTCTAGCAATGTGACATCTCCCCATCAGGATGAAGACTTGATGGCAGGGTCAGCAGCAGCGTTTCACAGAGCTGTGCTCTGTTTCCTCTTTTTTACCTCCTGATTTTTATCTCCGTTTGTGTAAAATAACTGTGCTTTACAAAGCATTTCTGTTTCTTCTGTTACAGAGCAACCACAATAATGTAGATTCCCTTCTCTCCTTAGAGGGCTGTTTACAGCTTCTGTCATCGCAGATGGAAGATGTGCTAGAGGTAAATGAGAAAACACATGCATTGCTAATAGATTGGGATACAGTCAGTGATTGTTGGATAATGACTTACTCTGTTCAGTCTAATTAAAAAAAACCCAGTGAATATATCAGCAAATCAATGCAGTAAAACTTACCTGAAGACGTGAAAGATGCTAGTATCCACCTTTTACAGAAGCTGTCATTGGCTGCACTCGAAAAATTTTCCCCAGTAACTTGTCCGGGATTTGAAAACTGTGAAGTCCTGTCTCCTCTGTCAGCTGGTGCTCAAAGTTGGATGGAACTTAATGAGTTCAACCAATAATTCCATTTCTGAAACCTAATGCCAATTTGCATTTATGCAGCAGCTCTTGGTGTGCTTCTCTAGAGGAACACTGAGTTATTAAGCACTAGCAGCTATTAAGCATTTGCAGCCAAAGATTAGAGTTGTCATAAATATTGGGTCAAGAGCTTACAAAGGTACTACCCTCAGGAATAGACCCATCTTTGCTGCAAATCAGGTCAGTCACCATTAGCAGCAAACCCATTTTGTTTTCTTTTCTAGGGCTTCTGTTACTATTCTTTACTTTCTGGGTGTACATCTTCACAAAAAACAGTTGTTACCTTATGTGGAATCTCCCTCCTCTCCCACAGCTCATAGCTGCAATTATTATATGGGAAGCTACTCCCTACATTCCTTTTTGCAGTACTCCAAGGGCATCTTACATATGCTTCCCATTGCAGGAGCCTTACAGGGTGGTTAGTCTGTTCCATATAACTTCATGTTTATCTCTGGAACCCCTAGTTTTGGGCGTCTCTAAGTTCAGTAGTGTCTCCCAGGCCATAAATTAGCCACCTCCTCTGTTCATCTTTGGTAATGGATTCCACACTAACAAGGTTCAGAAATTCATCAGTTTA
This sequence comes from Phalacrocorax aristotelis, assembly GCF_949628215.1. Classification (NCBI taxonomy): domain Eukaryota; kingdom Metazoa; phylum Chordata; class Aves; order Suliformes; family Phalacrocoracidae; genus Phalacrocorax; species Phalacrocorax aristotelis. The sequence continues at coordinate 37,092,834 of NC_134277.1, forward strand.
GCGTTCTCTGTTCTTTTCATAATTTGAAAGTGATTTGGCTGTAGCCTTTACATAGCTATAACAATACACGGTTGCATGTTTTATTTAAGACTATTAATGCACTGCCATCTTGTGACAATCTATTTGTTGAAATGGATTGCTTCCAGGTACCAAGTCTTTACAGTGTGGGGTTTTTTTAATAGTTAACTTGCTAATAATATTTCTTTTCAAGGGCTTAATTGAAAATATCAGTGCTCTCTCTCAGATTACAGATGGTCTAGTACAAGGTAACTCCCTAGGAGAAATAAGGCAAGACTTTCTTCTGTTACCTGAGCTCCCGGTAAGCATAGTAGAGAACTTCTGGTCTTTATGGTACATCATTCTTTCCCTGTGGAAAGTGCTTCTTACATTGTTTCTTCAATGAACAGCAGAGAAGTCCTTTCCTGCACCACAGTAGGGACACTCAGCTATGGAGGAATCATATCATATGCTTATGACGACTCCACTTGTCAGCAAGTGCCCTGACATAATCTTGCACAGTGGCTTTATACTTCTAGGACCCAGTGACTATAACCCAGGCCCATAAAAGGTGGGCCTGACTGCTACTGCAGCACTTGTTTATTGTCTGGACTTCATAACTGACGGATCATTCATCAGCTTTACTTTTGCAAAAAGGAAAAACTAAGTAGTAATCTAAAGTCAAAAGACATCCACAGAAGGTGTAATCGGGGCAGGATGTTTCGTCCAAACTGATTAGTAAAGAACTTGAGTTGAAATCTGAACACAGTAGACCTCAGTTAAGGAGCTAAGCCAAATGTGGCAGCTTACAGCCCCAGAAACCTTATAAACTATGAAAGAAAAGCAGTGAGACTGTGCCAGCAGGACCTTAACATTCCTGTCCACCTTAACATTCCTGTTGTCCTTCCCTCTTTTCTTACAGCACTGTTGTCATTGGTTAAGTCCTGCCAGTGAGCTATTTATCTTCTTTACAAGGTTAATTTTCTGATAGTTTAACACCTTGAACCAGCTCAACCTAGAGTCAGATGATTATCAAAACCACTACCAGGGAAGGGGCGGGACCACCCCTCCTAAAAGACCTTTTGTTAGACCAGATAGATGAACACTAGGCTGTAGTTTGATGTACACTTAGCAACACTCCCATTTCCACCTCTTAACACTCATCAGTCCCACAGTGTCCTTCACAAGTCCTCCTCCTCCCATCCCTTCACTCACTTTTCTTCTGCACCCTTCCCACTTCCTCTTGCCATACGCCAGTGCAGGTTCTGCTGTGTACAAATGGGAAACAGTATTCATGCTAGCTAAAAGAAGTTTAACATACAAAATGTTTACTTTAATAGATCCAAATAGTGGATTATTAAAAAAATAAATTGATCGAGACTGTGTAGGTGAGGAATGTAGAGGCATTCATTTCATAAAAGATCCCATTTTTCCCCCCATCATCTTTTAGGCGAGTTTACTGGAAGATAGACAAGTTGCTACTTCTAGTAGAGGCCAAGACCCATCATCCTCACACCACAATATAAGTTTTACCCAGACACTTTACCACTGTTTTGGTCCTCCTGATGCCATGCTACTAAGAACAGACTACCCCACTCGATCAAATTCAGAAACAAGACATTTACAAAGGCAAGCGTCTTTTCCTCAGACAAGCTCTGATATCTCAAATCCAGAATCACCACCTCATGGGTTAAATTTGACAGGGCTGTTTTCAGCTGCCGACATTAGAAACCTAACGGCCCATGATGATAATTTTGATGAAAGTAAACTAATGTCTTTGGCTTTGGAGGAAGGCTTTGATCCTATAGATGTTTCTCAGCTCTTTGAAGAACCTGGCTCAGATTTGGGACTGTCTTTGAATTCAAGTCACAGCACCGCCTCCGACTTAGTCTGCAGTGAAGGTGCTGTTGGGTACAGCAGTGATGTTAAATCTGTTTCTTTGCATGGCTTAGGAGCTGTTGGTGGCCGTAGCCAAGAACACAGTAAATATGGCCATGTGGAATATCCAGGTGATTCAGAGTGTTCTAGAGAAGCCACATTTCAGCAGTTTCTTCATAATCACACTTATAATCAGCTGCCAAGTCAAACAGCAGCCACTCTGGAGCATCAGCAGCAGCCGTGGATAGAGAAACCAAATGAAGTAAAGGATAGGTGCCATAATACTATCGATACAGACCTTAGCAGCAATGAATGCGGTGCAAAAGCTCTGAGAATACCATTCTCGGTAGACGAAATTGTGAGCATGCCCGTCGACTCTTTCAACACCATGCTAGCAAAGAACCATCTAACAGATACTCAGGTATCGCTTCTACGTGACATCAGACGAAGAGGAAAAAACAAAGTTGCTGCCCAGAATTGTCGTAAACGTAAACTGAATGCAATTCTTGACTTGGAAGAAGATGTAAGTAATCTTCAAACACAAAAGGAGAGCCTTAAAAAGGAGCTCTCTCAGTGTAGCAGATCAATCAGCCGGATGAAGCAAAAGTTAAACAACTTGTACCGTGACATTTTCAGTAGATTGAGGGATGACCACGGTAGACCTGTTAACCCATACCAGTATATCATTCATTGCGGTAGCGATGGAGGTGTTTTCATAATACCCAAACACTTGGTCAAATCAGAACAGAAACAAGACGACAAAAAAGAGCAGAAACAAAAATGAGATGGCTGAAGATCACGTACATTTTATTTTTTCTGAAAGAATATTTGCATGAAGACTGGAGGCCAGCAATTACAGTAGTACAAACAGAAAAGACTACATTTGAGGAGGAAGACTGCATCAGTTCAAGGGTCTGGCAAACCCAGCCTACTGCGATCTGTTAGAGAGTCTACCAGCTGAGGCTTCTGAATGAGGAAATCTGTTTAGTTTTAATTAGAATTAAAGGAGCTAGGCCATCAGCGTAAGCGTAGTTATACAGGCCTATGTAAAACTATGAGTTTAGTTTCTGGTGATGGGGGAGGGGGAAGAACATCAGCGGGGCAAAAAAGCAAGTTTTAGATCAAAGTTACACATGGAAGAAGAATGTTTTAGTCTTGAGTGCTGCTTGATTCTTCAGACACAAAGTGACCTTATTATTCTTTTTTAGCACTGAAAGAAAAATTGTAGCTCAAGTTCATCTTCACCTTAAATTCACTGTGGATTTATGTATTCCTAAGAGCTACTCTGTGTTTTGCATTTGTTCAGAACTCTTCTGCTTTTCCTAGTTTTCCTTTGAGGAGAGGCACCCAGGAGGCTATTGCATTTTCCCTCACTCCTTTCACCATCCAAACAAACATAATGTACCAATTAATTTTACCACTCATAAGGTCAATCTGCAAATAGATTCTGAAAAATAATTAGGATGTGATTCAATATTATCTTACCTTCATCCTCTGCAACTGAATTATTCTCAACTTCTTCCATGAAAATGAGTGATGGTGAATGAGTTCCTGTTGTTTCCTAGTCTGTGATCTATTTACTTGTGTATGTTCCCTTTCTCCCCTGTTTGGATATCTTCCTCAAGAAGAACTGCTAGAGGTTTTTTTAGCTTTTTAAAACTGGTATTTTTAAAGTATCTTCAACGTAACGTTATGGATTTAAGTATTTTTTTTTTTTAGATTTTCCCCAAATCTTTACAGTAATTATCTGTACTTGTCATAATGAAGTTACACTCTGACGGTGGCTTTGAATAAAGAGAAGAGCTTTTGGTTTTGATATTTATTTATTTGTGCTATGAAAAAGACGACATTTTATTCACTCACATGCTTATTCACAACAGCTTATCCTTTTCTATTTTACGACCTGAAAAGGATTTGCAAAAAAAATGGCCTAAAAGGCATGTAGTGAATGATACAGAAGGAAGGATGTTGAGGCATACTAGTTTGTAAGTTATTAAAATAATTACTAATATTAAACAACTAGATAGCAACAAATACTTTTTATGTCTTCTATAAACAAACCCCATTAAAACTGGTACAAAAAAAAATATCTTATTGGTCAGGGCATGATGACGACATAGCAACTTTATGGTCAGGTATGTTAAAAAAACCACTTGCACCAAACACATGAAAACTACACATACACGCAATACAAATTTAAATGTGAAATTATACCTTGAAGAAATAGCCTATGCCATTATCATGTAAATCATGTTGTTTGTTTGCACTTGCGCTTACAGTAAATAGTAGCCTCAAACGGAATTTTCTAAAAAGGGAGTGCTGCCTCAGAGTGCAAAATGCACTGAATTACCAATAATGAAATCAGCCAGTTTGAACAATTTGCTCTGGATTTTACATTAAGAGATTTCTTTAAACAAATGTGTGCATCTGTTCTTTCATTTATCAGTTTCGCCACAGCCTCAGATGGATAGGGTAAAGTCATAGCGGAAACTTTCATTAGTGAGGCTCTGAAATGTCTTGCTGTTGGTTAAGCATCAGTGTGAATCATACCTATCCTGACTGGTATTTGCAAGGGATTTATTTAATAACTAGTTCATGAACTTCAGCAAAAACATGCAACAGGTAACAGACACATACAAGCAATTGTGAATTTTATTTCTAGGTCCGGGGGAAAAAAACCCACAGTATACATTTGAGTCAGCATGATCGTAATCTTTTAATTAAATGACATAATAAGCAATTTAAAGTCTATGCATGTAGCCTTAGCAGGACTAGGTCTACTTCATGGCCCACGTTCACAAATTCTGATAGATAGATTAGGCCCGTAACTAATAAACCCAGCAACCCACGTACTTGTTTTAGGGCCTCACAACACAAGTTTCTGCAGTCCTACAAAGGAAGGGAAAAAACCAAAACCAGCTAAATCTTCTGCTGCCTGCTCCTTCAGTAGCAGAGTGAGCTCTGCAGCCTCGTGTATGAAGTAACGCATACACCCAACTAGGCAACACTTCCATGGTTTCATTTTGGCACATGGTGAAAATGAGGAAGCATGTTGGAACTCTTTCAGAGAGCAATCCTAACAGAAAGCAGCATGCTTCAGGAAATCCATACAAAGTAAACACATCAGCCCCACCCAACCCCATTTCCCCAACCCCATTTTGTTACCTGTGAATTTGCATATTGGAAAGTATCATGAACTGCCCTCAGCTAATTCCACTTTCATTATTGTTCAACAACTGTGTTTCTTGAAGTTTATGTATGAATGTCAATGGCTGACAACTCAGCTAGCAGCTATACCCCTACAAAACCTATCGGGTGAGTCATTAATTTTGGGGGAACCGTGAGTTGTAAGCGCTGATGACACAGACGCTGAGCGTTAGGTCTGGATGTACTATGTCATTTTCTCAAACCTTCAGCTGCCCACCCACAAAAAAGAACTGTAGGCAGAATTCAGAACAATGTTCTGGGTTTTTTCCCCCCCAATTTTAGTAGACTGCCATTAAGTCTCACCTAAAAACTTTTGAAGTGTTCCCTTTCTGTGACTAGCCTATGCTTAAAGAAAAACCCCAAACCAAGAAACCCAAACCACACAACCAACCAAAACCCAAAAACCCAATATTGCTTGATCTTGACTACACCTTACATTTTGACGTCCTTAATTTGTGAGTCAGGCTAGACAGGTAAGTAAAGAGCAGGTTTTATAGCAAGCTTTCCTCCACAAAGGGTTCCTGAAGCTACTTTTAATATGCTTCATTCAATGGCCTTAGGCTGTATTTTCAACCTATACACAAAAAGGAGACACTGTAGAGCAGTCAAGGAGCTATTCAGGGAAACAGCATTCTTAAAATTTTTAACTGAAGTAGTTGTAAAAGGTGGGAAACCCCCAGCTGAAGTCAGCCTTGGCTTTCTTAACAATTAATGACAACTCTCAGGAAACCAAAGCCTTAAGTGTACAAACCAGGAGGAACTACAATGCGTAGAGACACAATGTGGTACCAGACCTACTCTGGAACCAGGTTACTAGTGAAAACACCATTAGGGCTGCCTTCTACCGTACTAACACAGAAGAAAGCATCTCTCTGAAGTAGGAGCATTGAATAACATTTTTTTAGAGACTTGTACTGCTAGAAAATTGCAAAGCCAAGAACTACAGATTTAGCTGTTGATACAGCAACAACAAACACAAACACCAATGTGTGAGTTCCATTAAAATACTGGTCCCATGGTAAAGCTGTAGTCCGTAAACCATGTTTGACTGGTAAACTGTTTTTTTTTTTCCCATTAATAATGAGGTTATCTGCAAGAGGTGAGAAAAGGTCAGATTAAGTATAGATATAACCACTGGGTGGTATGGAAAGGACAAAGCGTACAGATTACCTTCGCCGTTACTGCTTGTAGCAACACACCCAGGTGCTAGGGAACCGCATTAACCGCTAGCTGCTCTCAGACCCATCCCTTTTACAGAGAAGCATCCACTGGAAATGAACACAGGTTTAATGCTTTATTAGAACACAATATCCTCAGCATCATTCATGAAAGGCAAGGCTGCACACCCACACCCAGGCAGACTGCAAAAAAGCCCTCTAAGAGGAGACACAGTACGCTGCTGTAACACTACACACACACACACAATGACCACTAGCAGTACTGTGCTCAAGTACAGCTTTAGCTTCACATTTTGGTTTTATTCAATACTCTGCTTTTTACAGAAGCTAAATTTTACAAACTAAGACCGTTCCTGCTCAAGAGCTTACAGTCTACTTTTAGACGCGGTAAACCAGAGTAACAAACTTTGAAGAGGAAACAAAGGACAACGCAACTTCATCAAGACAAGTTTGTCAGTTTTAACAGCTCGGTATTTGTCCCAAAATACACACGCTACATTCGTATGTTATGCGAGTCAGAAGTATGGCTCTAACGAGAATCTTGACAATAGAGCAGGGTAGAGGCCTATAAATGAGGCAACAAGACGCTCAGCACCAGGTTCTAGTGAAAAACTGTTTATTAAATAAACCAGATAGAGATGACACATGTAACCATGTGAAGCTGTATTACTCTAGCGTACCTCATAAAAGCAGTGCAACTTGATACCTGCTACAGAGCGACTAGAACTCCATTAAATGCACCAGCCATTGATTTTCATACAAGAATGCCTAAAAACAGAGAAAAAGCTACTAAGGAAGAGGAAGTGAAGGGGTGGGGGAATCACGTGTTGGCACCAGCTTGGGGGAACAGCAATTTTCTAGGACCTGCCTGCAGAAGCCACCTTGTTCATACAATGAAGCACCGTGGGAGGTCACGGAAGCTAGTTTGTAGACTGCACAGTCCCCAAATGGTGCAGCCCTCATACATTTGTAGCAATTGGTCGGGTAAGTCACACAGCCATTAAACATTAAACACTTGTTTACTTTTACTGTTGATAAATAAACCAGTTTTTGCGTACATTAACTGGAGTTAACTTCTGCTGCAAAGCAAATCGACACTAGCTGCAAGGCAAGAACACGACTCTTAAAAGGGACAGTATCACTTCTGGCAAAACAGATCGACGGTACTCAGGAACAGCCCTCCATGTCACTCCCGAGCATTCCTACCAGTGTCACTGCATAAACGAGAACCTGGCATCTCCCTTGGGAGAAAAAAACCAAACAAACCAGTAACAGCACTGCTTCAGGATTCCACTTGCACCATGTACTCTGCTTTGAAAACAAACTGAAACCCTAGAACTAAAGGGAACATACTGTTTCAGTTTGGTCTCAGCAAATCATCTTTCACAAACATGGTCAAAGTTGCCACAACAAACTCAAGCTGACAGCTCCTTCAAAGTTCAAATCTGTGGTTTTGAGGGTTTGTTTTTCCTTCCCCAGTAGTACTACTATTTCATGCCCAAGATAATATGTACATTCATCATAAAACTGAAAGAATGTGATCATCTTCCCCACATGTGACAAAGTTCAATTCCTGATAATTTTACAATATTAAGAGCAATTTCTCACATTTTTCCTAAACACTTTTCAGCACCTGGAACACAAGTAACAGGAGTGAATAAAATTCAACTTTCATTGTAAGTAATACAGAGAACGCAGTCTAAGTGGCCAGAACCCTAGTATTGACCTCTCTTCACCACTTTGTAAATGCAAATAATACAATAATTTTTTTTTTCCTCCCATACCAGTTTGTAACAAGTTATATTGTCTTTCCCATTCTTCCCTCAGTTTACTGCAGAGTGTTTGCTATGGGCAAGCTGGGCCTTGTACTGACAACCTAATTCTCAGTTCTTAATACACAGAAAGATACTGACCGGCAATGTTACCCTTACTTTGAAAACAGAAAGCGTGTAGTGACATAAAGCCAACTTCTTAGAAATTAAAAAATGAAAAGTACACATGGTCTACAAATCAAGGACCAATAATTGACCACACACTGTTGTTTTTATTCAAAGTTGCTAGCTTTCAGTATCAGGTTGACTCAAAATGGCGACTTCTCCCACTGAATTCATCAGTAAACACTGTGATTGTCACATTAATTCTTAAGAACATCATACCAAGAAAGAAAAGTCATGAAAGTTCAACAGTAAGACAACAGGAAACTTACTCAAATACTCCAAGCCTTCAAATATCCAATATCTTTGTTTTTGCATACTGCTGTCCCCTATACGCTCACTTCCCCCATCACCAATAGATTGAAATTAAAAAATCCTCCTTATGGAAAATACAACATACTTAAGTTAATTTTAGATCTTGTTGCAAGACTACTGAAAGAGTGTAAATGTCTCAGAGAGAATTACTCCCCTTTGAAATGGTGTTGCTTTTTTAATGTCATATGCATGTGGCAACTGTAAAGAAAAAAGCTTCCGTTAACTAACTAAATCTAAGCTCCGGCAAAGAAGGCAAGTTCCCTGTCAACTGGTCAACTCATGCTGTTGGAGAGAAGAAAGTAAAGCAGAATTTGTGCATCTTCATTTTCTGCTTCTATTGCAGCCCACCGGTTACCTATACGAATATTTCAAATTTCTATTTCAGGAACACAGGAAAAAAATCGTACATGAATCCTTAAATATTTTTGAATTATATAAAGAAGGTTAAAGACATCATGATTCAGCCAACACTGATCATATACTCGAAGTTTAGGATAAACCACGTGTTTAAGTAACAGGTTAAAACAGTACAGACTAGATACCTTCCCTCAAATACATTGCCAGCTGACGCTTTCCCATGCTCACACTCAAGACTCTGGTTTGGGTTTTGGGATTCCCCCCCCCCCGCCCCAGTGAAGATGCAGCTACCAGTAATACAGTTCTGGTACAGGAGGAACTCTACGTTCCATTCAGTCTCTCTCTCGTGACACTAAAAGCTCTTTAAAGGTGAAAAGGATGAAGTTATTGTCCTATCCCATTTTGACAAACTGTCTGAAGTGGTTAGTTTCGTTAACAGGAAAGGAGGAGGTATTTTTATAAAGTGATATAAAACACAGCCAAAAAGCTATTTTAAAGCAATTGTGTCCAACAGCAAAAAGATCAGCATTTTAAATTTGTAGCACTGTTTCTCCCAACAGAGAACAGATGCCTATGGTCAGAGACACAGGTTCTGTGAATACACTTGCCAAGTTGACTTTGTTTTAAATCCACCTCAAAATGGAATGTTTCAAATCATGAAGGGGTCTAAAAGCTGCACATAAACATTATTTAATGTTAGACACACACTAAGTTTTATTAAGCATTACACTAGAACTACTTTGGTATAAAAAATACTTTATTTTAAAGCTATGAAAGTTATAAAAATATGTTGTTAAACTTTCTACTCACAGAATGTTTGTTATTTTAACATTAGTGATTTGTTTCTCCTAACGAATCTGAATTTTATTTGAAATGTTTACAAGACATTATTACTATAATTTAAAAAACCCAGCATTACAGGGAGCTGTACTAATTGTGATGTTTTATCAGTATTCATTTAACCTCTATATTTTTAATGAAGGCAGCAAAAACAACTATTTTCTGATGATACAGAATTTCTTATTTCTTGAAGCGTTTCTGTGGTTGACCACTTCTTCATTAGTTACCTGCAGCATGGCACCTTCCTGCCAAAGAAAAAAAAAGTGTATCTGAAGATGTTTACAACATATGTCTAAACCAAATTACCAAGAGGGGAACTTCAGCCATTTTTTTTTTTTTTTAAAAAAAAGTATAAGCAGTTCACTGGTGTGTCTAACACAAAAAGGAACAGGAGTTGTTAGCTGAGTCCACATTCTTCAGTGGGTAGCCTTTTAAAGGCAATGGAACTTTGAAATAAGGGCATTTTTTGGTTGCCTTTTTTGGTGGGTTTTGTTGATTTTTCTTTAAAACCAAATCTAGCAGAGTATGCCACCCTTACTCTGAACAACTCATTACTTGATGAGTTTCCAGTAATTTGAGGTGCAAACATTCAATGCAGTGAGAGTAAGGCTGACTAAATTTGGCACTAAGGTTTATTAGCTGCAAGAACTATAAAAAATGGTGGAAACCTCAACATTCTAGCCAAATTCCAATTTACATTATTACATTATACAGTTATGAAATACCACCTGCAGTTTCATTTGAAGTTTTGACTTCCCCTCCTAAAGAACTGCTTATGCAGTTGGTAAAAGAATGGACGACACATTCCTTCACAGAGGCAGATGTATTCTGTGGTGCAATTTTTTTCCTTACACGTAAACAGTCTACAGTTACTTGGAACCTTCAGGATGAAACGTGTTATATAAAATAGATTACAGTAGACAAGACACACAGCAACAGACTTCATTTTCAACAGCACAGAACTACCTTCATTGCATTACCTTGCAACCACCATAATGCATAGACTCCCAAGAAAAAATAAAATGTTGCAGGATGCAAAAATAAAGTTGTAGGATTTAATTAACTTGTGACCTACCATTTTAACTACCAACACCAGGGATGGAACCCTTGCAAAGCTTTACTAATGGACACTTGCAGGTCTCATTTGTTCAACTGTAGCAGTGTACAGTGGCAGCAGTCTATGCTTGTCCAGGGTTCATATCATGGCTAGATTCCAGTAGGAAAAAAATATGTTAAGTAGCTGAAATTAACAAAAAATTTGTTTGTAAAAAATTTAATAATACAAGAAAACAGGATTCACAAATTTCTTTTCAATTGGTAATTGTTAACTCAATTCATTGCTATGTTAAACTACATAATGATAATCACTATACTGAAAGAATACTGTCAAACATTATTAGTTTCTTGTTTTTGTAACATTAAGAAAGGAAAAGTAAATAAGATCTTACCTAAAGAAGTTTAACTGAAGCTTAGAACTATTTTGCTCTACACCCTCAGCCTTCGTTGGCATCCTTATCAACTACTGTAGTTAAAGCTTTGCAGAAATACAGCGCAGCTTTTTAAGACTGGCTGAACTTAGTGACGTTTTCAAGAGTTCTCTTGTACTAGACCTGTGTCCCTGGAAGAGTACCTCGCTGGGGATATTTCCTTTCCTTGCCATTGAAGAAGCAGCATCTAAAAGATCTAAAAAGGTGTTTCTCCTTGCAGAGATATCCCTTAAGTTATCTAGATATTTTAAACCTGATAATTTACAAACAACATACTTTTTTCTGACCAGCATTTAATTTTACATGTACAACAGTAGCTTTATATTATTTGTGGGACCTTATACTACCCACTCCTTGCCTTATTTTACAATATTAAAAAAAAAAATCTAAAATTACACAATATTTCCTTTAGAATTATTTTATTAAATCATAAATGTACAACAGCTTCTTAACTCTACACACGCACTTAAAGTTTTAAAAGGAAAACGTTATGTCTTATTACACCATGATCCTGGCTAATAGCTTTTCAAAACTTTGAGGAAAATCTTAAAAAAGGTTTCACATGTCACCTGAAACTTACAAATTTAACATTATCAAAGGAATGCTTCTACACTTACAAAGACCACTAGAAAGAAACAACAATTAAAAAGCTAAGAAACTGTCTCAAAGGCATTTTTACAATCCTTCCTCCACAGTAAGGTAATGTTATTAAATAATCCAAATCCATTCACAAAATGGCTCTCTGCATCTGCTCTGGTGTCTTCTGCCATATCACTGCATATTTATGCATGACTGAGATAAGTGTTTCCTTAACATTGTTATTTCGATAACCTGAAGCTGTTCTGTTACCTCTGGGCTCTCATCCTCTCCTATTTATACAGTGAAGCCTGTTTCAACAGAAGTAAAGAGTAAAAAAATAGGTTATGAAATTATTCATCTAACCATTTTTTAAAGGAAAGATAATATGATCCTAAAAAGCTTTTAACTCCTGCAGCTACTCTCAAGAATCACTGCAATTTTAACACTTATAAACATACTTACCCATGGCATGCTTGCAGAAACTCAATAACGGCTCCTCCCCCCATATCCACCACTTCCTCCACTGCCCCCTGGACCATAGTTTCCTGCAATTGAGGAAAACGAGGAAACAGAACAGTTACATCAGTACACTTTTTAAATCTAGGAATGCTTTTGATTCTGTGTAAAGATTAACATCCATTTTACTTCCAGAGACAGCACAGACAACAAATATTTTAATATTGCACTGCCTTCCTCTAAATAACCTCCAAGAACTGCCACAAGAACTACGAGCTGAAATCTCAGAAGATTCAAGCGTCACATGCAATTTGATGTACTGTGCTGTCTTGGGCCTGTGAGGGTTGACTTTACTTGCATGCTAAACCTTAGAAGAATGGGCTTCGTGCTTCTGTTTCACAAGCTTCACACACAATATTAAATAACATTTTAATATCACATATTAAATAACTATTCAATAATTAATAAATTAATTTAAATTAATTATTAATAACTAATAATTAACATTATATATTAAATAACATTTTGACAACAAAATGCAGGAAGTGTTAGGAAAAAAAATTAACAAGAGGGGAGAAAAAAATCCCAGCAAGTTTAGTGGACATTAACTAGGCTCTCTACAAATAGAGTGAGCTGATAGCAAAGAACTTGACACTTCACTAAAATCTTTACAGACTGGGAACTGCAAAACATTTCCTAATATTCTGGAGAATTTATCCTCTAAAAATACAGTAAATAATTTTCCCCAAGACAAACTTCACAGTCTCAAAATGAGAAACTGTAGCCAACTTGCAGAAAGAATATGGGCACTCCATTTATTGCAGAAGCTACTCCATTTCTACATATCAATCTTAGAATCATAGAATGGTTTGGGTTGGAAGGGACCTTTAAAGGTCATCTAGTTCCAACCCCCCTGCCATGGGCAGGGACACCTTCCACTGGATCAGGTTGCTCAGAACCCCATCCAACCTGCCTTGAACACTTCTTCCACAGATGGGGCATCCACAGCTTCTCTGGGCAACCTATGCCAGTGCCTCACCACCCTCATCGTAAAGAATTTCTTCCTTCTATCTAATCCTAATCTACCTTCTTTCAGTTCAAAACAGTTACCCCTTGTCCTATCTTCCCTTCCACTTCCCCAAAAGGCTAAAGCCCATCCACTCAGTTTGCCTCCAAGGCAGGTGAGAACATAGACAATACCTCCACCATATGGTCCTCCCATGTTCCTGCTGCCACCGAAATTTCCACTCTTCATTGGACCATAATTTGAAGGTTGTTGGTTGTAGTTTCCAAAATCATTATAGTTTCCACTTCCATAATTGCCTGCATTATCAATACATAAGTGGAGAAATACCTAGATGAGCTAAAATGCGTATGGCACTCAAAAAAGTTCTCTCATTAGCAAAATTCTAACTGAAGTACAAAATTACACGGCTATTCCAGCAGTGTATGCAGCGAACTGCTTTTTCATACTATTTGGAAAACAAGAGCTTCCTTAGATAATATTTATACCCCTTCCTCCCCCAGTCTCAAATGATTTACAGTATTTGACAACTGAAATGCTCAGTCCATAGGTTACCTCCTCCATAGTTGTCATAACCACCTCCATATCCCCCACCCTGGTTGCCATATCCAGGTCCTCCTCCACCATATCCTCCTCTTCCTCCTCCGTAACCAGGACTGCCACCGAAGTTGCCACCTATGACAATATAATAGTTTAAAATAAACTTTTCAGTGTAGAAGGCAAAATATCCTCAGAATCAGAGGATATTTTTCTGTTTAGAAGTCTACAGGGAAAAAAAAAGTGTCGGAGTTTCATAAAGATTTCTATGAACGCTATTTTTAAAGGCACATACTAACTTCCACCCTAACTGAACTGTGACCAAAACCCACCAGTCAAACTGCCTAAAAGCTTCAATTAAAAGGCTTAACTTTTCAGGAAATTCAAGAAACACTGCTATTCTAGAGAAAAGAAAAGAAAAGGGCATGGTTGTCCAAGAAATAACCATACAATTTACTATGTAAAGGTTTAACAAGAGCCAACAGCCATGTGTGCTTCTTAAAGCCAACAAATGGCTTTGGCAATTAATATGAAAGTTTTATACACATGGTAAGTGAATGTAAAGATATTTTTGAGCTAGAGAAAAACAACCACCACCAAAAAAGTAAACTAACCTCCAGGTCCTCCACCATATCCGTTATACCCATCACCAAATCCACGGCCACTTCCATATCCATCTGTTGGAGAAAAAACCCAAAGTATTTCAATTTAGCTGTAGCAAACTAACTGAATCCTCAAACCCATATGACCTTAAGGGGCAAATCTTAGAGATTACTGATTAAGCAGATATACACTTCAATTTAGAAAAATATATGTGAAATAATGCACCCAATCATTGCTCTCTATCTTCTATTTTCTTGCCATTAGAGGGTACCCAGTTCTAATTTTGGACATAGCCCTTCCACTGTAAAGGTCAGGCGAGTGCTGCATAGAATTACAGAGGAGAAATCTCTGAATTCCTTAACAAAATTAAGTTTAGGTTCATTTTGGCTTTTAGTAAAACCCTTTAAAAACAAAAAAAACCCTTAATTTTACTGAATATCCACATAATCAATCTGCGTACTACAGAAGATGTTTGCATGTTATTTTTCCCAAAAATTCTCTAACTGCTACAGCCGCATTTAAATTAAACAAGGGTAGCTTACAGTTACCAAGAACCAGAAACAGTATCACAGAATGGTAGGGGTTGGAAGGGACCTCTGGTGATCATCTTGTCCAACCCCTCTGCCTGAGCAGGTACACCTAGAACAGGGGGTACAGGAATGTGTCCAGGCAGATTTTGAATGTCTCCAGGGAAGGAGACTCCACAGCCTCCCTGGGCAGCCTGTTCCACTGCTCTGTTACCCAAGTATACATAAGGGGGGGAAGAGAGGGGGGTAAAAAAAAAAACAAAAACAAGCGCTACAAACATGCCTGTCTTACCGGCTCCCCCTCTGAAATTGCTGCCAGGTCCTGGACCAAAGTTGCCACCACCTCCACGTGCATCACCAAACCCAAAGTTCCCTGTAACAGTTTAATATTTTTAAGTGGTGAGATCATGGAATGAGAACACAAAAACCAATCACAAACCATTAACCATTACTTGTACGTACCTCCTCTCCCACTTCTAGAATTTTGAACTTCCTGCATTTCCTGTCTAGAGAGAGCTTTCCTTACTTCTGCATTATGGCCATTGATGGTGTGATACTTCTGCACTGTAACCACATCAAGGAAGATACCGTCACCATTTAAGTACTGATCTGGCAACAAAGTGTACTTCATTTTTGGAAGCCTGATAATTTTCAGATTAATCCATACTTATTCCATGTCCTTTAAAAAAGGACCCAAAATACCATACGATTTTTAAGCAAAGAAGCCAGTACTTATTTAAGATACAAGCCTTCACACAATTCATAAGAACTACGACACAGCAAATATTCATGCACATAACTAATCCCTTTATCTCTTTAGTTTAAGTTTAGCTTTACGCAGTTACCATGACTGTGACTTTTAATACTATCAAGTGGAAGACTGAAATGAAGCTTACTTACATACAATTTTATCCACGGGATCATGGTCATCAAATGTAACAAATCCAAACCCTCTTTTTTTACCAGACTGTCTGTCAGTAATGATTTCAATAGTGTCGATTTTTCCATATTCCTCAAAGTAGTCACGAAGGTGGTGCTCTTCAGTGTCCTCTTTAATACCACCAACAAATAGTTTTTTCACAGTGACATGAGCACCAGGTTTTCCAGATTCCTGTTAAAAGAGTCCTTTAAATTACCACAAAGAAAAACATTTTCACAAATCACTATTTTGCCAGGATTTCAGGAATGGAGTACTGAAAAAGTAAGATTTTTCAAGCACAGAAGTAGCCCTCTTATGATGCATGTCCCTGTAACCTTGCTTGGGGGGCCTTCTGGGAGGGAAGCAAATGGGGCAATTTGGAGGCTTTTCCTCCCCATTTTATGTCAAAGCCTTAAAAAGGCACTGAAGAAGATACAGTTAAAAGTACTACAAAATGCGTAAAATTAAATAAAAAGACTTTGAACATGTTTAGAGAAAATATAAGATCAACTGTTTGGAAAAACTGCAAGTATTTAATATCTTAAGGATGTGTCAGCCTCCTCTGCCTACTTCCCCAACAGCAGTGAAATCCACATTCCACTCGTATCAACTGCAAAGATCCTTTGACTTCAGTGAATCCACAGCTATGTATTTTAATGCCTATTCAAAATACGAAGACAACCCCTCACATTCATGGGTTACTTTTACACTTTGAGCATGATATCCAAGCCGCTGCACTAGGTAGGAATGACTTATTCCTGAAGCTTAGCAATCACTTTGTGTGCATAAACAGTATGCATGTATGCTGCTTTAATTACCTTTTTCCAAATGCTAATCAACCCTGCATTCTGCGGGATATGGAAAGACAAGTGGGATAGCTAACAGAGGTACCAGTGGTTACTGTTTCCATTTCCCTTGACCTCTGAGACAGCTCATTCAATTCCAGTTCATCAGTCCAAATGCACTGAACACATGGGTAAAACTTGAAATGGGTAAACCCTCCCAGAGCTCCCACAACATGGTAAACAGAAATCACCTACAATCTGTACTGGCTCCTTGTCCTGGTTTTGGCTAGTGCTGTATTTTGGATTTAGGACAAGAATAATGTTGATAACACACTGATGGTTTAGTTGTTGCTAAGTAGTGCTTACACTAAGTCAAGGACTTTTCAGCTTCCCATGCCCTGCCAGCAAGAAGCTGGGAGGGGGCACAGCCAGGACAGGTGACCCAAACCAGCCAAAGGGATATTCCATACCATGACATCATACTCAGTATATAAACTTGGGAGTGTTGGCTTGTGGGCAGCAACTGCTGCTTGGTAACTGGCTGGGCATCAGCTAGCAGGTTGTCAGCAACTGCATTGTGCATCACTTATTTTGTATGTTCTCTTATCATCATTACTATTTTCCCTTCCTTTTCTGTCCTATTAAACTACCTTGACATCAACCCAATTTTTTCCACCTCACCCCTATCACACTGGCAGGGGGCGGGGAGAGGGAGGTGAACAGCTGCGTGGTGTTTAGCTATCTGCTGGGTTAAACCACAACCTTAATCCTCAAGTACATCTGTGCCACAGTGACCTGGCAGAAAAGTTCACAGGTGCACTGCATTCCTGTGCACACACCTATTTGTACCCTGAAGTTTAAAACCAAATATGCCTGGGGCTAAAAGCAGAGTAGTCCCAACACCATTTTGTATGAAAAAAATCAGAGTTTCTCTACCCCTACTACATTCTCTGTTTTCAGTCACTTCAGTTATGCACTTTTAGAAATACCAAAAAAGATCACGGAGTAGAGTCAGGAGAGACTGACAGGAGTTTATTAGTTTGAGGTTTAGTCACAGTAACCATTCCAGAGAAAGGTTAGTTTGGAATTTGCATAATTACAGGCATTCAACATGTTTTTGTTAACAATACTTTCAGACCCCAGTTGCATCCCTTGCAGACGTGACTGTACAACCAGAATAACTTAATAATTCACTGTAATAACAGACATTTATAGCATCATTTAACAGACCGGAAGGGTGGCAAATAGCGCCTCAACTACACCCTTTTAACTAGAGAATTCCTACCCAAGCATTTTCTAACAAGAAGAGAACACAACTGCCTGGCCAAAACAGAGATTCCTTTTTCAAAGCATGAAAAGTATTGCTTTCAAAGCCATACTTACCTCTCTAGCCACAGCTCTCTTAGGCTCAACCACCCTTCCATCAATCGTGTGAGGTCTTGCAGCCATGGCTGCATCAACTTCAGCCATGGAGGAGAACGTTACAAAACCAAACCCCCTTGATCTTTTGCTTGCAGGATCCCTCATTACCTAAAAATAAACACATTTAAACATTTCTACCTGTCTCACGTTAAGCTTATTGCTAACAACATTTGGAGGAAACATGTAAACTTAATTTACATTTTCCTTGATTTGATTTCAAAACACAATTATAATAAAGTAGCAAGCTATACTGGTTAAGTACACAAACTGCATTGCTTGGCATCATGGAAATTCAAACCATTGTTGCCCTCTAGGACTCCACCTGTAACTCAGAAATGCTGCTATTATCAGTGACATACATTAATATTTATGTTTTTCTCACCCCCCCCCCCCAAAAAACAAAAAAACCCATAAAAACCACACATACCCCCAAAACAAAACCAAACACCAAAAAAACCCAAAAAAACCAACCAACAAAACCAAACACCTAGTTTCTTTTAAGCGTTCTGAAGACTTTAAATTTGTGTTATGGAACATGTATGTACTGCTCCCAAAAAAAATTCAGTAGAGGTACTTCTGCAAGAGCCACTGTCCCTGGAGATATTTACAAGACATATAGACATGGCACTTAGGGACATGGTTTAGTGGAGGACTTGGCAGGTCAGTTTTACAGCTGGACTCAATGATCTTAAGGGTCTTTTCCAACCTAAATGATTCTATGAAAACATCACACAGACATCCTTTTCCAATTTTATTGAGGCTACTTACCATATCAGCTTTCTGCTCAAGGTTACCAATCACTCAGGTGTAACAGAACTCTGTGTAAGCGCTCCCTAATGCACTTCAGCCAATGACACCCCAGTTCATTTTAAACTGTTGAAATCACTGGTTAAGAGATTATCTGGGAGATTTTACAGGGAACAGATTGTGAATGCTCCCTAACTCTATGAACAGAGTTTGCAAGGGAAGCTCTGTGTGTAGCTTCAGTGGACTGAATTATGGCTAAACCAATCAACTGTATGCTTAAGAAAATTTAGTATTCCTTCTCTTCATTAAGCTATCCAGATAAAAAACCTCCCCACTTTCATAATTTCTGAACATTCTATGCTGACATTGTGCATTAGTATCCCAAACTTACCACACAGTCTGTAAGCTTTCCCCATTGTTCATAGTAACTCCTCAAGCTTTCCTCTGTTGTTTCAAAGCTTAAGCCGCCAATAAACAGTTTGCGGAACTGCTCCTTTTCCCTCTATCACAGAAAAGAAGATTACATTAATATAATTAACAAGACCCCTTCTGCATCAGCATAATTATGACACTAATCTTAACCGTCAAAAACTTTCACCAAGACTTATTTTTCAAAATTAGGATTGGCTCTTCTAAATGTTCTATTCAAGAAATCAAGCAATTTATGCAATTCCGTGGATCCACTTTTACGATATACTTTGATAATGTGCTTCTTCCCATCTCTCCCTCCAAATATGAAGAACAATGGACCACACTCAAAGACGTCCAGAATAGTCCTCTCAAAGATCTTTAGGAGACGCTTTTTACAGAAAAGGAAAATAAAAACAAAATCAAAAGTTCTCATTACAGATAACATTAATTCATTCATACTGTCTCATTCTATTCCAAATGTCATTTATTTTTAAAAATGATTCTGGCTCAAATTGCTGTACGTGAATACTAACATGCTATTTATCCAAGGCACTACAAATGAAAATAAATGAAGATACAGCTAAAGATGTTCCAAGATTGGTCACCGATACATATTTTCTAATTAATTATTAAAACAAATGAAAGCTGGGACATCTGTAAAATTAATCTGGGATCCTGCACCATTGGAACTAATAGTAACCTCAGCAGCAGCGGTATCAAAACTAAGCCGATCCCCTTTAAAATGGAAATGTGAATAATACATACTTGCATTTGTATCCACTAACAGAAATTATGTTTTCAGTAAGACTTCAGTTAAGTTCTATCACCTTTCAGAGAATTTATCATTGCACTTGTTCAGCAGAAATTTCTGCTGTGACAAGTGCATCATTAAAAAAAGAACATTTACTGCTTTGTATGTGGTATTTTATCAGAGCAGGAAAGACAGCCTTCCAACTTCTACCAGTTAAAAATGCTTTTATACTAACTTTTTATACTAAGCAGGCATCATAGTTGTCATTTTCCACACACGATAGCATCACTCACTAGATTATATATTTTGAAACTTTTTATGTCAAACAGCAAAAATTGAAAAATGCACTAAAAAGTAGTTCCCTTTCATAAAATTTAAGACTTCATCATGTTGTTTGAAAGAGAACTGTACTGCAAAGGACAAGACAACTCAAATGGAGTGAATATTTCTGCTTTATGCTGTTAACTAGTTTAAAAAAAAAAATCAAGAAAAATCTGCTTGGGTATTTGGTTTTGTGTTTTGTTCAGGGTGGTGGTTGTTTTTTAAACAACCCAAACACTGTACAGTTAGCTATAACTGACGAACACAACACAACCAACTATGCACTGGACATTTAAGATAAACATAAAATTAGACAACCAATGACAAACAATGAGTTATGGAAAATAAACGAAATAGTTCAGTGCACAAATGCCTTTAGAAGTATTAAGCCAATCTGCATGTAGGCCAATGTGTTTTCTAAGGTTGTCCAAGGCAGGCGTGGACCTAGGTGCATGTAACAGGAAAATAATTACTGTAAGTAGGACTGAATCCGTTTTTGTCCAAAATGCATCACCCTATTACCAGCTTGAGATACTGCAGTCTGACAAGGAAGTCAACCACTAGAAAAATAAACTCCCCCCAATACTATATTTAAGAACGCTCAGTGTAAATGTCTCTTAAAAACCACTTGCAATCTGCTGGTTGACCTAGTATTTTCTTCTGAGGAAGACAAAGCTAGCACTGTCTCCACCTTGTACAGACAGGCAAAATTACACACAAGAGTCTAAAAGCAGTAAACCCACGTTATGACAAGTTCCCTTTCACCTCATCTCTTTAAAAGGAATAAAGCTGCATACCAGACTTTGGCTAAGAAGCCATATGTTGCCAAGTCATAGTATAATTTATAATTTGGGTAGGCAAGCTAAAAAATCATTGTAAGCAACAATACTGCCAAAAAAATCCTCCCTTCAAATTACTTCAGTTCTGCTGCTTGAAAATTAGGGACTACTTATTACAGTTTCATAGGTCCACAAAAGACACTTTTTCCTATATAACCTGTTGTCATGTGTCTAATAATGCACATTTATGGTCTTATAAAAATATGAGAATCAATCAAGTTTAGTAGGCAAGTAGGATTTTTCCAGTGTTAGGTTTATCTTTGAAAACAGTTAAAAACATGTAAATGATGCTCAGAGAAAGAATGGCATCTATCAGTTGTAACAACTGCATTTGACTTTTAAAGGACAAAAACATACCCGACATTACTAATAAACATTAAACAGAGTAACAACACACTTTACAGGTGTATGAATTCTTAGAAGCTCTGACCATGTGAAGTTATACTGAAGCTCCAAAACGTATGATAAAAATTATCACTCCAGTCCCTCTCAGAATCTTGATGAAAATCCTCATTTGGTAAAAACAACACCCCACCCCACCCCCAACAACCCACCCACACCAAGGCGCACAATATAAAAGCTGGAAGAAAAACCTCTTTCAAGATTTCCATAGTACACTCTGTGGCAGGAATGGAGCACGAGAGGATATCTTTATGAACTCTGTAGAATCTTCATTAGTGCTTATTTTAAATCCTCCTTCAGAGGCTTAAAGCAACACTTCAAAGGACTGGAAAACGCGTAGCCTTTGCTGGAAAATTCATCATCAGAGCAAGGAAATGTGTTTCATATAGCAAGAATATGTGCACAAGTACTCCAAGCTGACCGCAGACTTCTGCGGAATTAAGAACCCGTGTAACAAAATGGTTAACTGAGACAAGCGAGTGGCATCTCTGAATTCCTATGCCTAGGCCTGCCAAAAGTAGAGCTGGGTTTACTGGTCCCGAACTACGAAGACCCTGCTTTCTCTCCCCCTCCCGTCTCCAAGCGCCCCGTTAAACCCTATACGTTCTACAGGGCTTCGCAATGCAACAGCCTGGTCCTCCCCCTTCCCCCGCTGCCTGATGTTATCAGAAGCGAAGCGGTTACCGTGCCGGCTCCGCCATGTGGCGGATATCAGGAAAACAGGGGCCCCCGCAGCTAGAAGGGGAAAATGGCGCCCAGAAGCAGCCGTCACCTCCAGGGACAGCGATGCGGCGGGAAGGGAAGAACTTATAGAAGCACCGACCCCAGATTTAAAAAAAGAAAAAAAAAGAAAAGAAAAATAACACCCGGGTCCTCGGGCTAAACAGAAACCAAGTGCTACAAACCGCTTCTAGCGTGCACCTAAACACACGGTACCAGGATGATCTTCCGAGCGCTGTTTTCCGCCTCCGCGGGTACTAGAGGGCTACAGCTGCCTGCCCGCCTCGCAGCCCCGCCTGCCCTCCCGCCTCACCCGCTTCCTCATCCCCGGAGCCATCCTCACAGCTTCACGCACAAGTGAAGCTCGGCGCCGCCATTTTACCCCTCCCCCTCGCCACCGCCATTACTAGCAGCGCCATCCCGGCCGGCCGGCCGGCACCTCCCACGGCAAAGGCGACTCCCCGCATCGCGCCCTGACAGACCTCCATAGCCGTGTGTTCCCCTCCAGCGCCACCCCTACAGCTGCTCGGTTAACGGGTATGTCAAACGATTTAAGAACTCGCCACCCGCCATGCACAGCTACCGCAGCTTCCGCCTCCTCTCTCGGCCGCGCACCAGCCCCAACCGCCGCTTCCAGAACCTTCCTCCCCGCTAACGCTTCCCCTGCCGAAAGACATCCAGCCCGCCGACCCGCGGCGCTCACACCTGCGCTGGCAGGGGCTCACAGCCCCGGAACGCACAGCCCCGGAAAATTTCACTCCCTACACATAACCAAACGTGCCGCCCTCTTTAAAAGCGAACTCTGAATTTTCCCCCTTCACATACCATATTCTTCATGGTTTACGTATTCCTGCTTGAGACTACCGTTCAAGCGGTCAGTAATGGCTGCCTTAACTGTTACGTAATTTGAAATTCAGCTCCACGTAGTGCTAGCGCCCTCCTCCTCCTGCCCAGACTCGCTTCCGAGGTTTTAGGTTTTTTAAAAAAAAAAAAAAAAAAAAAAAGGCTTGAATCTGGAGCTTAAATATCTCCAAAGGGGCAGCAGTTCTGTGTAACGCCCCTAAGTGTTTTTATCACGTAACAAAAAGTCATCAACCCCGTTCGTAATGGCCGTCTCCGAAATGAGCCGAAGGAGCCGTCGTCGTCGAGCTTATCCGCTTCGACAGCCGCCGGAAAAAGCCGAACGGGGAATGGCAGCCCATCCGACCGGCTTCGGCAATTTCCGGAATTTGCCGAAGCAGACCGGAATGGCGCTCGGAACCTGCTCGGCAATTTCCGGAGAAAAAAAGACGCAGCAGCCATCGACCATCCGAGCCCGTTCGGCAATTTCCGACAAGGGAAGAAACTCGCAATACGTGCCCGAGTGGAGCCGAACGGGCCCCGAGCACGATTGGCACCGTCCCGTTTCCTCCCCCCCGGAAATTGCCGAACGGCCCAGAAGGCTCAAAACCTCAAAGCGAGGGGTTATAATTAACCGAAGACGGTCTCGGCTCGTACCCGCCCTAACTCTCTCCCCCCGCCGCGTTGCCCTCCCCGCGGCCACCTGTGGTACTGGCAGGGAGCGGACAGGAGGGGAGCGAAGAGCACCCCCGAAATTTCCTTCCCCCCCCCCCCCGTGGCTGGCGGCCTGGCCCCTTCCCCCTCCGCCCGGGCAGGAGGAAGTGATAACTACCCAGATTTTGGCGCCAGCGCCGACACACCGCGGGGGCCCGGGAGCCAGCGAAGGGAGGCGGACTTCGCCGCAGCCTGCGCCGCTCTACCCGCACCGCCGGCATCGGGCGCGCCGCCCGCTACGGCACTCTTCTTCTTCCTTCCTTCTTCCCTCCCCTCCCTCCCTTTTTCTCTCTCCAGCGGCCCCGCACGCACCGCGACAAAGGGTGAGTGCTGCCGCCCCGCGCACCAGGGAAATGGCGCTGAGGCTGCTCCTTTTTTCCCGCCCCCTCTTCTTCAACCCCCCTCCCCCCAGCTCCCGGTGAAAGCCGGCGCGGGGACCCACCCGCGGCTCCATACTCGCAGCGAAACCTCCCCGGCCAACTCGGACCCCTCTCCGCGTTAATAAAAGAGTTTTCGAGCGCCCCCCGCCGTGCTTTCCTCCCCCCCCCTTCCTCCCCCCCCCCCCCCCCCCGCCCTCGCTAACAACTAGGCCTCCCCGCCGCAACGCGGGAAATGGCCGCGCTCCAAACGGCCCCCTCGGCCACGCCGCGAACAGCTTCAAAACCCTTCGCCGGCGCTCCCCGCCCGCCCTCCCCGCTCCCGGGGGCTCGCCGAGGCCTCGCTCCCACACCGACTGCGGGCCTCGCTCTGCGGCGGGCGGCGTCCGCTCCGGCCCAACGCGCCCTCATGGCGGCGGCCATCATGGCGGCGGCGGTTACCGGGCGCCGCGGGTCCCTTCCCCCGCCCGCCACCCCCGCCGGCTCACCCAGTCGCTTTCTCTGTCGCCGCGAGGCATCTTCCTTCTTTTGGACGCCTGACGCGGTCCTGCGCTAGCCCCCCGTTGGAGAGACGTCTTGGCCCCCCTCCTGTGCTGGCGGCGACGACGGTAGGAGGTTGCAGCTCGCGCGTAGGCGGCGTCGTGCGCTCTGCCCCGTCAGCCGCCGGCGCGCAGTGCTCGGCCAGCCCAGCCCAGCCCCACCAGCCGCCGCCGCGCCCGCCCTGCGCCGCGCTGCCGCCCAGCCGCTCCCCACCCCCTCCCTCCCCCCGCCCTCCCTTCCCCCACCCCCCGCCTCAACCCCCCTCAGATGTCGCTGTTGCCGCCGCTGCTCAGTGCGCGCAGGGCGAGAGCGAAGACGAGACGGGAGACCCGAGCGGCTGGGCACCATTGAAGTCTGTATCCTTCTCTCTCTCCCTCTTTCTCTTGCTCCAGCTGCCTCCTTCCCCCCCCCCGCAACCCCTCCCCAACTCCCCTCCACGGCGCGGGCCTCGCCTGCGGGGAGATGCGGGGCGCAGCCCGCCTTCCCTTCCCCCCCCCCCCCATCAGTACGCCGCCGCTTCCTTGGCGGCGGGGGGTAACGGGCGGAGCAGGGCTGCTGGGGCGGGGGAGGGGGGGTGCGCCCGGGCCCCGAGCACGGCGGCTCCCGGCCCCGAGCGGGAGAGAGGGTTGGAGGAGGACCCCGGAGCGAGCGGGCTTTGCCGCGGGGAAGGAGGGCTGCGCCGGGGGGCGGGGGCAGCGGCGGCGGCGGACGCGCTCGGGAGACAAAGCCAGCCCGCCAGCGCCGAGGGACGGTCTCCGCCACCGGGCGTCCCTGCTCTGGGAGGAGGCGGTGGCGTGTGCCGGGCCCGGGGGAAACGTGGCGGGGTGGGGGAGGTGGCGTTGGAAGGGGCCCCGGCGGCGGGGGTGCGGCGCACGGGGCCCGCCGGGCGGTGGCGGTGGGAGCGGCGGGTCCCCTCCCCCGGCCCTCGCCGTGCAGCGGCGGGACGGCCCCGGGCGTCCCCGCCGGCCTCCCGTGCGCCCACCATAGGCCCGAGGCGCAGCCTCCCCCCGCAGGCCTCAGCAGGGCTGCCTTTATTTTCTGCTGGGGTTTTTATTATTGTGATTATTACCGTTATTGTTGTTCTTTTCCCCTTTCTCCTGCCTTTCAAGCGGGGACGAGCCAAGCCCCTCTGTGCAGGGGCCCTAATCCCTGCCCGCCTCCCACCTCACCTACCCCACCGCCTACGGGACTGCCAAAACCCACCTCCCCTGTCGGGGGAGAATTGGGCGGGATTGCCGAGCCCGGGAGGTTTTCTGGCCTTGAAGGACTTTCTCTTTTGCCTTGCCCAGGCATATGGGGAATTCTAACAGTTCTATAGTTTGCAGTGGGGCGGGGACGATACATGCCTAAGGAGATGGCCGGTATGAGAAATGACATGGAAAAGGGGATGGATTGTGTTCAGCATCGTTTGCGCAGGTTAAATATGTAGTATGTACAGCTTAGCCGAGTTAATATTGTTCTAGGACCTTAACTCCTGCAAACTTGAGAATCAGAAGGCAACGTTATCGTTGCGTTAAGATAAATATTTGCTGTTTGTAAGCATTTACTACCGTGTAAGAGTAATGGGCGATTCGTTATTACACCCCAGATATGTAGCTGCTCCCCACCAGATTCGCAGTTAATGTACCTATGTATATCTTGATTAACTGCTAGAATCTTAACTCATGTCCTATTGGGTTTAAGGAAATAAGCATCCCTGATGGTCCTCCCCCTTTTCCCTAGAAACATCTCTGTGCCTTAGAAGGCCTTGGGAGAAACCTTTTTTCAACCCTATGTATCACTTTGTCAGTATCATTTATCCTGGCTAGCATAATGGTGCGTTACTGGGTTATGCCGGACAAAGTAGTAACCTACTTTTTGTTCTGGATTTAATCCGTATTAGAAATGTTATATGCAGTGAATTCATGGGGGTTGGAACAAGGACCATGCTTGTATTGGGATGCCTTTCTTTGAGTAATGTAAACTTCCTTTTAATTGTCATGCATTTTTCTAGTAAAAGCTCTGCAAGTCTGCAATAAAAATGGCCTCCAATAAAACTACATTGGTAAGTTCATGCACACCTAAAGTATATAAGGATTTAATCAACATATTTTTCTTCAAACTTATAACTTGGCATCTCCATTTAAAAGATACATCCACATCTCCCCTCCCCAGCATTATTCTGACCAAAATCTCAGATCCAGAAAGTAAGGCTACTTGAAAGGACATTGGCTTTGGCTTTAATAAATCTGTCATTTCTGAAGAGACTTGTTGGGAAAAAAATACTAAACGACTCAGCACTATTTCATCTGTCCTACAGTAGGAAACACTAAGGATTTTTTTTTTGCCTCCTTTCAGAACACCATGTAATTAGT
Source organism: Phalacrocorax aristotelis (assembly GCF_949628215.1). Classification (NCBI taxonomy): domain Eukaryota; kingdom Metazoa; phylum Chordata; class Aves; order Suliformes; family Phalacrocoracidae; genus Phalacrocorax; species Phalacrocorax aristotelis. The sequence continues at coordinate 37,119,895 of NC_134277.1, forward strand.
CATATATGTAAAAAATAAAACCCAAATCATGTGTTAATTTAATTTCTCCCAGTGTGTTTGGGGAAACTATTTGCTGAGAAAAGGCAGTCTCTACAGATGAAAATAACATTACTGGGAAATGATGTGGCGTAGTTAAGATGCCTTTTGAAATTATTTTTAACAAATAACAGTTTCTTTGAATTTCATAGGAGCAGAGATTATCAGATGTCAACCCCTCCTGGACCATTTTAATGATGCATTCATGGATTTCAAGTCCTGTAAAGCTTTGCTTGAGGTTAAAAATGGACTTCTAAGGGCAGTTGGTTACTGGTTACCACTCAACTAATAATGATATATAGTTTTGTGAAAGACAGAGTGAGATGCATCTGAGGTTGAGGTGGGGAAATAAGCAAAAAAACCACTTGTACAATTCAAAATTTAGATAGCAGAAAAACTGTTTTATAATGCATTCAAAAGGCCTGTTCTTATATTTCCTGAAATGATTGCTGGTTGACCCAGATAGAGGTATGTTAAAAACTTGTATTAACTCCTGGCTTAGAATTGCAATGGAGTGCTTCCTTCATATCGTACAATAACAAACTAACTTAAAAGATTTCACCAAGGTGAATGTCTGAACTTTCTGTTAGTAACTGACTGCCTGCTCTCCCTAATTTGAGTAAGAGGAGTTAGCCAGCCTGGGGGTGGGGGTGCCTCAGGGAGAAGAAAGAATCCGTGAATGCAGTATTTTTAATCTTTTGCTGTTGAGAATTTTGATGCACAGGTCAGGGAAATCAGTTATGGTTCCCATGGGAACCATAACTAATTCCGCTTCATTATGTATTTGCATGCAAAACCAAAATGTATTAAGGGATAGCGTAGCTCTGGAACTGTAATTCAGATTTTGTTACCTCTTGTATGTTAAACCCTTCACCACAGTGTCACATCAGTATTTTACTCTTGCCCCTCAAAGGAAGAACAATAATCCACTGAAGAGCATCTGCATCTGTCATACGTGACTTCTAAATGCAGAAAGGGAAACGAGCCATAGATGAGCATTCAGTGGTCAGATGCCCAAGTTACCGCTTACTACATGCAACCCTAGAGAAGGGAGCTTCAGGGGTCTAGTGGATGTTTAGTACCCTTTAATTTCAGTCAAGCACCACATTCGCTGTGGGCTGAGATTTACATTGGCTTCTGTAATCTCAGAATGTACAGGTTTTTAACAAATGTCCAGTATTTCTGCATGCTCTGCAATCAAGAATTATTTTAGTAGGTTGGAAAGGCTCAAGACTGGAAAGCAGTGCTGATGCACGGGAGACCTAATTACTTCTCTAATATTTAGAACAAAAATCAACATATTTTCAATTTTATTATTTCTTACTGCACCTCAAGAAAAAAAATACAGATGCCTGTGACATTAATTTGCTTCTGTGGAGGTTTATATAGGTACTTAAGTCTTAGAAAGTAAAAAAAAAAAAAGTTGTTGCTTTGATACAGAAATCCAAAATGTTTATCTTTAAGTGACAAGAATTAGTGAAGCCGAAAAGAGTACCAGAAAACAGTCTTCCATTGAATCAAAGAGTTGTAGTCCAACGGAGAATACTGATGGAGATGTTCCCCACTTGTAGCCTGCTTGCCTCATCACCAGTAATTATAATGTTATTACTATAGTATAGTGAGTCTGTGTCTTTTTGGCTTTTTTTTTCCCCCTCCGCTTCTTTGTTTCCCTCATCTCTACCCGTTTCTCTTTTTCACACTTCCATTTCTTGAAAGAAGCTGCCTTCATAGAAGCGTTGGACATCATGTTTTTATTTTCCTTCAATTTCAGTCTTATATTCTTTTCCCTGTGGAGGCAAAAAAAGCCAGTGTGCTTAAGCTGCCACTTTTCAGACATGAATGCTGTGGTCAAAATATACCTGGGATATGCAGGCAGTTAAAGTCCAATTGGAAATATATGCTCTGTCTTAGATAATCTCTCTTCTATGCTTCCAAATCAAAACAAATATCACAAGATATAATCATACACAGAAACTTGCTGTTTGAAAGAGAAACTTGAAACTTTTCCTGGTCTTTGTTGTTTGCACCTTCAATTTATGGGTTACTAACTAGAGTAAAGCTGTTTTGGGGAGGGAGGGAAAAATTAATTATGAAAAATGAGGGGCACAAAACAGGGCTTTGGAAAGAAAGAATCGGTATCAGATCTTCAGTTTACAAAAAGATGACGGTTTTTCTTACGTCTAACAGATACATTTTTTTTTTTTACCTTTCACCACATCAAGACTAAATTCTACAGGAGCTGAAAAATGTGACAGTTTCAAAATTGTTTTTTACTGTTCTCAAACTAAACTGCATTAGTTCTAGAGAGAGCTAGAAAAAGGAAATCAAGCAAATAGAAGTGCTCTGTGATTTTTGCTTGTCTGTTTTCTGTTATATAGGAAGTGCATTAGTGAGGAATTAGTTATGTCCACTCTGATTTAGGGTACTGCTTGACCATATGTTTTAGGAGCTTAATACTGCTCCCATTAGTTTATGGCTGCCACTTTAACAATTTCCTTATAAGGTGCGGTCCAAAATGGCAAGCAAACTGCTTTTGGTCTGCTAGTGCTCCAGAAATGTGATATGACAACATGATAGGCTTGTTCCAACCTTTTTAAGATCACAAACAAGGAAATTCTGAAATGTGTCCTTCTATTACTATTTAATTGTGCCTTATTAAACTGGGAATGCCTTGAGGATGATGTGGATGTAATATTTATTTTAAGAACTTAATATTATTTGAAATATCAAATGTAAACTTAAAACACTTATAAATTTCATTTATATGTTAAGTGCTGTACTTAAGTGTAGCTGTCTTAAATTTTTGCACCTTTGTGGCATCTGTTTGAATGTAAATTACATCGGTGCGTGGCTAAGAATGAGAAGGGACTGCAATAATGGAATGCTCCTAGCATGTATCCTGTTCAATAGTTATGGGTTATTGTTGAGTATTTTGCTTATTGTAGCAATACATCATAAATTTTGCTCCCATCAGCTTCTCCTTTTTTTTTCGGAAAAGGTAGTAACCACCTTTTTTTGAGTAGCATCCCTTTCTTATTTTATGCATTTTCACAGTTACCTTATTACTGTTCTTTACTTCTGCCTTATGCTGTTTCTTGCCCTCTGCCTTTTCACAGGCGTAGAGTTAACTTTTAGAAGCTTCATAAATTTTTGAGCATGTAGCACTGAGAATTAAATTTATAAGGGGAGTGGAGGCACTGAACAAAAATATTTCACCTTTTTAAACACTAGTGTTGGGTATCTCATTAAGCAACTGAAAAAAACCCAAAACATTAACGTGTCTTGCTCAGGTTACCTGACCACATGCACTAACGTAAAAGGAGTCTGAGCTTCTGGCTTTAGTGTGAATAAATACACGATTCTTTGCTGTTTACTGAGCAAAGTTGGATTTGGCCAGTGAAGTAACTGTGTAAAGCAAACGAACGAATAATGTAATTCTGAATTTCTTTTGTAGCACAAAATGGGAAAGAAACAGAATGGCAAAGGTAAAAAAGTTGAAGAGGCAGAGCCTGAAGAATTTGTTGTGGAGAAAGTCCTGGACAGACGTGTCGTAAATGGAAAGGTGGAATACTACTTGAAGTGGAAAGGATTTACAGAGTAAGGCATTACCTATTTTTTTTTTTCTGATAGAATGCTAAATACTAAATATTTAATTGAAATAACTGCAGAGAGGGGGGATTGGATAATGGGGATACATTTTTAAAGAACCTCAAGGGAAGGGCATCCATAAATGCATATTCAAGTGGGGCAGTCAAGTATGAAAATAAAATAGAAGATATGTAGCTTAGCGTTTGTGCTCCATAAAATGTTCCAAGACTTTTACCAAGTCCTTAGTGACCGTTCTTTTGCCACTGTTGTTTGGTTTAGCTTGTGTCAGTAGCTATCAAGGTAAGCTGGACTGACAGTTGTTGTATTTATACATGCAGTAGAATGAATGTTACTTTTGAGTAAGAAATTTTGCAGGGATTTAAACTGCAGGCAGCTCTGAAGCGATGAAATTGAAGCAGATAGTTTGCTTATTATTATTCACTTTTCTGAACTGCTCTCAAATTAGATGAATTTGCATAAGGAATTCTGTGCCATGGTTGCCTTCATTAGGCATACCCGAAAGGTGTCTCTTGAGTCTCTTTCCCAGGGCTTATGGAAGCACAAGAAAACCTTAGAGTGGACTTAAAAAGTAGATTGTTAAAGAAGACACATAGTTGTGCCTCCTCCCTCCCATGACACTTTCTGGCAGACTGCTTTACCAGCTGCAAAAAGGAGACGCACCTAGCATTTGAACATAAGTAGTTAAACATGCAGCCATATTATTGTTGCGTACCTCCCAAAGTGATTGCATTGCAACATTCTGCATTGTAGCACCTGAAATTTGTGTAGTGATAAATGCATTAAAGCAAAACACAATGTGTTTAGTATTCAAGGGTCTGATTTCAAGTTGTGAAAATATGTTTTAGTAACTGAAAATAATTTGTAGGCTTCTTGCTTGTGCAGTAGTGCTGTGGCAGTATTTGTGCATGAGGACTTCTGATGAGGTGCTTAGCTATTGTAGGGAACGGTCCTGGCTTCTTCAAATTTTAGTTAAAGTGCACGCTCACTGGAACGTTTGCAGTGCCCAGCTCTGGACACGGAACCCTTGTTCCCTCCTGTAGTCAACTGAAGGAGGGAGATAGTTCTAGGTATAGTGCATCTCAGTTCTCAGAGACAACTTTTGAGAGCATTCCTCGTATATAGAAGCTTAGACATATACTTGCACCATTTGTAGTGAGTGTTGTGTACATTCTGTTCTCTGTAAGTCTTAGTGCTCATATCATATGGTTTGTTTGCATGGACAGTCTTTAGAGGAACCAGGGAAGGGAGTCAGTTTAAATGGACAGGTACGTTTTGGTAGGATGGGGATTGCTGGTTAATTGCAGTTGATAGAGGTGCTTATTATGTATCTCCAGTTTAAGAGCATTGTTTTTCAAAAACAGCAAAGCATACTTCAGTCATCAAATGCAGTACAGGAAGGTTACTAAAGATGGCAAGATAAGCATCCTTAGGTTTAAGAAACCTGCCTTACATAATGAGAAAAAAATTAACTTGCTTAAGGTGAGGCATGTGGCTAGTTTTACGTTTTTCTTCCTTTCCTAGTTTTACATAAATGTGTGTATGTTTCAGTGCTGACAACACATGGGAGCCTGAAGAAAACTTAGATTGTCCCGAGCTAATCGAAGCTTTTCTGAACTCTCAGAAAGCCGGTAAAGAAAAAACAGATGGTGCTAAAAGAAAATCTTTGTCAGATAGTGAATCTGATGATAGTAAATCAAAGAAAAAGCGTGATTCTGTAAGTATATGTTCATGTGCTAAGCTTTGTTTTTTCTGTGTCTCTTCCCCACCTCTCCATCCCTATACCTCCCCCCCCCCCAAATCCTGTTGTGACTTTGAGAGTGTGACCAAACATGGGTTTCTCAAAAAAGTTGGAAGGCATTGGGAGGAATAGTTGATGAATAATACAAAGAATATTTTAGTCAATTGTGTCTTCATCTGGTACAGTGATGGCCACAGTCTCAGAAAGGATATTGTGAAACTAGAGGAACTAATACAGGAAGTAGTCGTGATATTCTTTACCACCAGTGCAATCTCAGTGAGCCAAGAGTTGAGGTATTCCCCAAGGGTGTAGTTTCACAGTTGGATTAAGCCTACCCAAGTCTGTTGTTTTGCTGAAAAGGATGTGTTTATCCCACTTCCAGGAGTGCATTTTTGTTTTGCCTCTTTGTTGCTTTTACTGACCATGCCTGCTTTTTTGTCTACTGTAAGGATTTTTAGATCGCTTGTTTCATCCATTGAGTTTTCAGAAATAAATGCTAGAAGCGTTGACGTAAAACTCCTTCATTGTTACTCTACATCTAAATGACTTGGCCTGAAGATCAGTCATGAAAAAATAAATGTCATCTTCTGACAACTTTATGTAATTAGGGCTTTTATAATTATGTGAGGATATATATTTTGTTTTGATACACGCGTTCTTGTGTATATATATATACACACACATATATGTAGCTCTAATGCCAAAATAGAATTTTACCTTAAACTAGATAACAGTGGTATAACTTACTCAATAGGTTGATAAACCAAGAGGGTTTGCAAGGGGTCTTGATCCTGAGCGGATAATTGGGGCTACGGATAGCAGTGGAGAGCTTATGTTCCTCATGAAATGGTAAGTCTTACATCCACAGTTCTGGGCTATATTAAGGGAGGGCAGGCAGTTGCACTGAGGCTAAAGAGACAACTTCATTTCAGGAGTAAGACAGCTGGTGATCTTCTTATTAACCCTGTATTCTTAGAAAAACGAGGGTTGTATAATCAGTTAGTACTTATTGCCTCTTCTTTCCAAAACAAAAATAACTTTAGGTTCTATTGGTTCAGTTCTACGGAAGTAGAAATTTGAAAGGTAAATCTTGATAAAATATGGAAAAATTGGCGTTCGTATGGAAAGGCTGGATCTCAGTAGTGTTCTTGCTGAGGGAGTGGCAGGCAGAACTCCAGCTTTACATGTTTCAATAAGCAGAAGCCAGCTGCCAGATAACCAAACTTTTCACTGGCTGTAGTGCTGCTGTCTTGCGTGCAACCAAGCGGATAGAGAATTGGAAGGAACTGGTGGAGGAAGCTGAGGTTGAGATGAAGATCAAACAATGTGAAGGAATTTTGTGCTTTAAAAGACAAATTAGTGAAGTTCTACTTCTTCCATTTATAGTTACCTACTGCAGTGTGTAATGATTCCCTTTGAATAGTGTTTTCCTTTCAAACATTAAAAAACGTGGGAAGGGAAGGAAGATAACAGCTGTGAAACCTTGCCATTAGCATGGAAATGCTTGGTAGCCATAGTGAAAGGTATACTGAAAACTGATTTCTAGCTGATATCCTTTTCAGACCTTATGACCTATCAAGAGCTGCTAAATCTACTGAATTAATGATTATGCATTTTCTTAAACCCCACTCTCTTCTACATCAGGAAAGACTCTGATGAGGCAGATCTGGTCCTGGCCAAAGAAGCTAACGTGAAGTGTCCTCAGATCGTAATTGCTTTTTATGAAGAGAGACTAACTTGGCATTCGTGCCCAGAAGATGAAGCACAATAATTGTTTGCATTGCTTTTTTTATATATATTAATATTAAAACATGAAATTTGATTTATTAGCAATGTGGGAAGCATACGTTCTAACCAGAATCAAATTTGATATTTTTTTGAAGTAGTATGTTTTGCATCAACAGCAAGTAAATAAAAGCTTTCTGCAACTTGTTTCATTTATCACAAGAGAGCATTTGATACTACTACTTCCTCCATATTAGGTAAAAGCTTTTATAAAACGTTCATAAACTTCCATAGTTATTACAGAGTCATAATGAATGTCTAAACAAACTCACAGATGTTTTGTAGTCTTCTATACTATTGATGTGCATGTATCTTCTTTACCCAAACCTAGCCCTTTAAACCTGTAGAATCATTCTTTTTAGTATCTGGGATCCCTTGGTCCTAAGAAGACCAGGTGAAAACTAACTTTGTAGTAATTTGAATGTTATCAGACTGTATATTGTTTACTTTATTGTAAATACTGGTGAACAGTGGTCAATAAAATAGTTTTATATTCTTCCTTTATACTGATAGGCTGTGACTCTTTTGAAGCGGTATGATATTTCTGAACTTTTGATATGGTAAGCTCTCAATTCGTAATATATTTAACTGTAAGTTGTTTTTTCGGGGTAGATTAATTAATATTACGCCATTGCTACTCTGTAATCACAATATGAGACAAATACCAGGCTTTGACTCTTTGTATTTTTTCAGTGAATGATGCCTGAGGCACAAGTTTTTTTTTTCTGTCAGGAAGGGCCTGTAAAATGAATGTGCTTTGGGTACTTAAAACTTTAAGCCACCGATAGCAACCATACTGCCTAGGTATGACTGCTGGTCACAAAGCCAAGTGGCCTCTGCAGATGTACCGGGAAATATCAGCCTTTGCTTTAATTTCAGGTCTTAATGCAAGGCTGTACTGTAACTAGCAGTGTTTCGGAGGGAATTACTCTTCATGCCGTCACCTGAAGAATACTTTCATAGCTCTGCCTTTAAAATAGAATATTTAACGAAGATACAAAGCAATCTACTGAAAATACTGTTTCTATTTCATATTGAATTTTAAAATGAGTCCTATAATCGACTGCTTGCAGAATGCCTTCAGAAGGGCAGAAATAAGAGGTGGGAGCTCAGGAGGAGGAAAGTTGCCTTTTTCCATTCTTTCTTCAGTTGCCATTCCTCTTTTCACTTGCTTTCATCTACATACCTTTTTGTGTTTGACTACCATGGTACAGGTTGCCTTCAGCTGTGCCTCTCCATATGTCAGCAGCCAAGCTTGTTTCAGAATTCCCCTTAAATCAGAGTTTTGACTAAAAAAAAGATAATACTGTAATGCACTACTGTCAGTGTCCTAGGTGAGACAGTTAAGATTGCCCAGCTATGTTTTCTTAGAAGGTTAAAAAAAGATGGGTATTCCTGGAGACCGTCATATGGTGTGATGAGTGAATTAAGGAATTTAGTCTGTGCTTGATGTTCTCTTGATACTGTTTCACAAATCATTACTACAACTATTTGTCCTCACATCATTTCAAAAGCCATTTGCATTGTGAATCTAAACTTGTCGTTGTAAAACAATTCGAGTTAAACACCGGGGTGACTAAACTGATGCTCTATTACCTTTTTTTGTGTAACTGCTTTGTCTTGTCAAGATTTTTGTATTACTGGGGTTGGGCAGAATTCAGTTGCCATCTATTTATGGCCCTAGGAAAAATCTGATATTGCTGTTACTGCAGGGGTTCCCTTGCATCAAGCAATGGTAATTTCAGAGCCTAGCTAGCTTCTCTTGCCTGCTCCTTAGACAAATGACCCCAAATTTGTCTTATCTGTAAGTCATCTACAGAGTTCATGGCTGTCCTGGTTTTGGATGAGATAGAGTTTTCTTCCTAGGAGCTGCTATAGCGTTGTGATTTGGGTTTAGGATGAGAATAACGTTGATAACATGTTGATGTTTCAGTTGTTGCTAAGCAGTGCTTACACTAGTTGAGGGCTTTTTGAGCCTCCCATGCTCTGCTGAGTGCACAGGAAACTGGGAGGGGGCACAGCCAGGACAGCTGACCCCAACTGGCCAAAGGGCTCTTGCATACCACATGACATCATGCTGAGCAAAAAAATAGGGGGAGTTGGCTGGGGGGACGTGGCTGCTGCTTGGGAACTGGCTGGGCATCGGTCAGCAGGTGGTGAGCAATTGTGTTGTGCATCACTTGTTTTCTATATTCTTTTATCATTATTATTTTCCCTTCCTTTTGTGTCCTATTATAAATTGTTTTTATCTCAACCCACAAGTTTTACCATTTCTCCAATTCTCTTCCCCCATCCCACGGTGGCAGAGTGAGTGAACAGCTCTGTGGTGTTTGGCTGCCTGCCAGGTTAATTCTTTGAGGCCTATAATAGGAATATTTACACACCTAGTATATAAGATTCTGAAATGCTTGCTTTTTTTACCCAGTAGCTTGAGAAATACACAGGCTGAACAAGAATTCCAAAGCAGCTTGCATTCTGCCTGCTTCTTCAGTATGGAGTGCTTTTTAAAGAGTCTTAAAACTGTTATTCTACAGTTTGCATTTTACTGTCTGAAACCACGCAGTTTCTATACTTTGTTTCAAGTGTGGATATGAAGTTTATATGAAGTTGCTGATTTGAAGCAATACAGGTTAAACAACTGATTTAAATTATCAGTTATTGTAAGTGGTAGGTATAGAGGTTTTTGTTGAAAGGTTGATTCCCCTCAATTTGTACCCTTAAAGTACAGATTTGCAACTAGATACAGCTTTTACATTATGTTTGGTTCTTCCTTCTGATGATCTGTGAAAGTGCACTGTATTCATATTTAAGCAACTTTACAGCTGGTTAGATAATTACTTAGATTTCTAATTTTTTACATTATGATGGTAGAAATGCTGACTGGTATTTGTTTCCTTTTTTTTTTTTCTCCTCATTTTGTGTTGAACTGCATTTTGATAGTAATGAAATGCAACACTTTAAAGTTATGAGTTCTGTAAAATGCTGAATGTGCTGCATACATATGCAAAAAGTTAACAAATGTTATTGATTTAAAATTAACTGATTAAATAAAATGAGATATCTTCTGTAGTTAGTGAGTTGTGCGGACGTTTCTGGTCATTGTCCTTTGTTATACCAAAACAAATAGGTTTCAGGCTGACATTTGGTGATCACTCTGTGTTGATGCTGCTGTCCTGAAAAGAACCCCAGTTGTGCTTGCTCCAATACTATTCATGACCCTGGCTGAAGAAAATACTCTTGAGTTAAACATAATCGGGTAGTTCTAGGTTATGCAAAATTCAAATCATGGTCACTTAACGGCATCATCCTGTCACGGCCTGGTTGTTGCTAGGAAAGAATTATACCTTTTGCTTTTATTAAAACTCATAATTTGTTAGTATTGAATTGCAAGTTAATTAAAGAGCAACTGCTGTTAAATGGAATAAAACAAATAATACCTGCAAAAAAAGCTGTCAGCATTGCAAGTGAATTTTATCAGTTCAGCACAAATGGATTCTACATGCTTTGCAGTAACTTCTAGATTTATGGTCTAGTTCTCTTTAAAGTTGCTTGACAGTTTCTTAAAAATAGATTATAGTACATCTAGGATTCAACATATGGTGCTGTAATTTCAAATATAAATAGAATTACATTTTTTCTTTAACTGTCAATCATTATTTATCTTATTTACTCACCTGAATTAAACTCTTGCACTATAAAATATTGCCATCCTTTCCTGTTCTAAGAGCTTTCTCCAACATCCTCAGTGTTTTCCTCACTGCTGGTGTCCCCTTTCTGTTTGGGATTTCCTCAAAATGCCACCTTTTATTCAACTTCTGAGTTTAGGTGCTTATCTTATGACATGTCTACTCTGCTGACAGAGGCCTCCAAACCAAACTGGATACCCCCAGATTTGTTTCTGAGGTGCCTCCCCCACAATGAAAAGTCTTACTGCACAGAATTGATGCACCTTACAAGCTCAAGTGCAATACCATGGAAATAGGGCTGGTTCCTGGGTCAAAATGTTACAGGGTCAACCAGAGCCACGTTTTTACCTGTTGATTTATGAAGCTGTGTCTCCACTAGCTCAAGGAGTTGCACTTCGTTTGCAGAGTGAGTATGTAGACTAACTGTTGTATGCTGTTCACGGGCAGTTTCCACCCGATGGTGTTTTGCTGTTCTCTCAGCCTTCAGTTATGACAGCACTTGGGTGGGTGTGCAGCAGCTGAGGTAAAAGTGTTCGGGTGGTACCTTTCTCTCAGCAGGACCTGGAAAGAGCTGCAGAAGCTTTGAGCTTCGCTCCTGCTCCTTCCTATTGGGACAATCCCAGCCATTAGCTTGGGTGACTTCACATCCTTTAGAAGTTCAAATGGGAAACTTCCATCACGAAAATCCCTTACAGGGACTCCTATCAAAGTACTCTGGGCTCTCATTTCGAATACATGATAGATGGTTCAAGCTAAAAAAAAACAAAAAAGTTTTGCCAAGCAAAACTGAAACACTTGCCCAAGAAAAAGAGTCTGCAATTGATCCTCCCCCCATGCAAGCAGGAATGGTGCTTTTCTTCCTTGTAAAGTGCTGTGGGATTTAACATGGTGAGAGAATTGGATATGATTCCTAGGGCTCCAGATGGCACCTGCCAGATGGGAGCTCATATTCTTAGGTCTAAAGATGCTGGCATTAACAGCACGCTGTTTGAGAATGCAGTAACCTTTTGTGATGGATTTTCTTACTAGATAATGGTTTTCAGTAAGTGGTCAAGTACTCCCATTCGTTGCAGTGTCTCCAAAATTACTTTAATCTGGTGAAAAGCTACGTCTTCTGGGTAAGGTATGGGATGGCAGGGTTTGGTTTGTTTCCTTGGTTAAATGTACTAATCCCTCAGATTTGCTAGATCAGCGGAGGCATCATTGGCTTCTACATCTGATTCCTGCCTCCCAAAAATGGTTTTCTTATTCAGAAGCACCGCTCTGCACAGAGTTCCCATTTTAAATCTATGTGTATTTTTGCTTCAAAATCTTTGTCAAAAACACTGGGGCTTGTTGCCTGACTTTCTGTAAGCAGGATCAACAGTCAGAAGTCTGACTTTATAAAGAAGAGGCATATTAAAGAAACTTAGAATCATAGAATCATTTAGATCGGAAAAGACTCTTAAAAGCATCGAGTCCAACTGTAAACCTAGCACTCTCAGTCCACCACTAAACCATGTCCCTAAGCTCCACATCTACATGTCTTTTAAATACCTCCAGGATGGTGACTCAACCACTTCCATAGACAGCCTGTTCCAATGCTTGACTGTGCTTTTAGTGAAGACATTTTTGCCAACATACAGTCCAAACCACCCCTGGCACAACCTAAGGCCATTTCCTCTTGTCCTATCACTTGTTGCTTGGGAAAAGAGACCAACCCCCTCCTTGCTACAGCCTCCATTCAGGTAGTTGTAGAGAACAATAAGGCCTCTCCTCAGCTTCCTCTTCTCCAGACTAAACAACCCCAGTTCCCTCAGCTGCTCCTCATAAGATTTGTTTTCCAGACCCTTCACCAGCTTCGTTGCCCTTCTCTGGACACGCTCCAGCACCTCGATGTCCTTGTACTGAGGGACCCAAAACTGGACACAGTATTCAAGGTGCTGCCTCACCAGCGCCAAGTACAGGGGCATGATCACTGCCCTACTGCTGGCCACGCTACTAATACAAGCCAGGATGCTGTTGGCCACCTTGGCCACCTGAGCACACTGCTGGCTCATGTTCAGCTGGCTGTTGACAGACACCCCCAGGTACTTTTCCACCAGGCAGCTCTTCAGCCACTCTTCCCCAAGACTGCAGCATTGCATGGGGATGTTGTGCAGGACCCGGCACTTGGCCTTGTTAAACCTCATACAATTGAACTCGACCCATCGATCCAGTCTGTCCAGATCCCTGTGCAGAGCCTTCCTCAAGCAGGTCAACACTACCACCCAACTTGGTGTCATCTGAAAACTTACTGAGTGTGCACTCAATCCCCTACTCCAGATCATTGATAAACATATTAAACAGAACCGGCCCCAACACTGAGCCCTGGGGAACACCACTTGTGACCAGCCACCAACTGGATTTAAATCCATTCACCATCGCTCTTTAGGCTCAGTCATCCAGCCAGTTTTTTATGCAGCAAAGGGCATGCCTGTCCAAGCCATGAGCCGCCAGTTTCTCCAGGAGAAGGCTGTGGGAAACAGTAACAAAGGCTTTACTGAAGTCTGGGTAGACAACATCCACAGCCTTTCCCTCGTCCACTACACGGGTCATCTTGACACAGAAGGAGATCAGGTTAGTCAAGCAGGACCTGTCTTTCATAAACCCATGCTGACTGGGCCTGATCACCTGGCTGTCCTGTATGTGCGCATGATGACACTCACAATGATCTACTCCATAACCTTCCCTGGCACAGAGGTCAGACTGACAGGCCTGTAGCTCCTCACATCCTCCTTCTGGCCCTTCTTGTAGATGGGCATCACGTTTGTAACTCCAGGCAACTGGGACCTCCCCTCCCCGGTTAGCCAGGACTGCTGGTAAAGGATTGGAAGTGACTTGGTGAGCACTTCTGCCAGCTTCCTTGGTACCCTTGGGTGGATCCCATCTGGCTCCATAGACATGTGTATCCAAGTGGTGTAGCAGGTCACTAATGATTTCCCCTTGGATTAGGGGAGCTTCATTCTGCTCCCCATCCCTGTCTTCCAGCTCAGGGGACTGGGTACCCAGAGAACAACTGGTCTTCTTATTAAAGACTGAGGCAAGGAAGGCATTAAGTACCTCAGCTTTTTCCTCATCCTTTGTCACTATGTTTCCCCCTGCATCCAATAAAGGATGCAGATTCTCTTTAGCTGTCCTTTTGTTGTTAATGTATTTACAGAAACATTTTTATTGTCTTTTACGGCAGTAGCCAAATTAAGTTCTAGTTGAGCTTTGGCCCATCTAATTTTCTCCCTGCATAGCCTCTCAACATCCTTGTAGTCCTTGTGAGTTGCCTGCCCCTTCTTTCAAATGCCATAAACTCTTTTTTTTCCTGGGCTCCAGCTGAAGCTCACTGTTCAGCTAGGCCAGCCTTCTTCCCTGCTGGCTCGGCTTTTGGCACATAGGGACAACCAGCTCCTGGGCCTTGAAGATTTCCTTCTAGAAATATGGCCAGCCTTCCTGGACTCCTTTGCCCTTCAGAACTGCTCCCAAGGGACTCTGTCAACCTATCTCCTAAATGGTCTGCTCTCTGAAAGTCCAAGGTGGCAGTTCTGCTGACTCAGCCCCTTCTCCAAGAATCAAAAACTCTGTCATTTCATGATCACTGTGCCCAAGATGGCCTTTAACCACCACATCACCCGCAAGTCCTTCTCTGTTGCAAACAACAGGTCCAGTGGGGCCCTTTTCCCTAGTTGGCTTACTCACCAACTTGTCTAAGACACAAATGTGCTGATACTGCTTAATTTTATCCAAGGATTTTTTACAAATAATCCTAAAGATAGTTCTAATCTCAAAGAGGATGTGGAGACTTTATGCAACGTAGTATCACAAGATTTTAAGTAGAGTCCCATTGTCCATCCAGAGCAAAGGCGAATTATGTCTCTTTGGATGGAAGATAAGCAAATCTCCAACTTGTTCCCAACTTGAAGGTGTTTTAAGCTCCAGAACTGAGAATATTTGTTCATATATCTAAAGGTACATGTCTGGTCTGGGAAATCATAATGAAAAGAAGGTGGTGGTAAAATTTTTTTTCTCCTCAGTCATTTCTAGATTAAATGCTTTCAACCAGAAATGTCCTCTTTCAGCTGATGCATCTGCTGAGTGCTGTGGCACTGAGCCACCGCCTTTTCTTTTCCATTGTCGTCTTCATTAGGCTGAAGGTTTTTCTTGGGCCTGAGATCCAAGACTCAGAATTGGTTTAACTTGTTAGAGCTCTTTATTTGTAGGAGTTTTTACAGACTGAAAGACAACCTTGGTTATGCTTCTCATAATTTTTATTTTTATTTTGAGTATCAGCTAATCCGCTCCTAATGAAGCAGAACTATAAGTTGCAGTTATGCTTAGTAAAAGATGTATTCCTTTTTTTGTATAGAGACAGCTGTTCAGAGACACAACACACATATTGAAGCAAGCTGATGCTCTGCATAAACATTTTTCATACTGGAAGACTGCTTTTTGGGCTTAACTTCTGAAACTGTTTCTCACAGTATTTCTACCTGAAGGGAGAAGAACAAGGAAGAGAAGCCTCACAGGAGCACACTTCTCCCACAAGTCACAGATCAGCGTTTCACGCTCAGCAGATTTAAAACAAGAGTTTGTATTTTCTACATGTTTACTCATGCTGAAACTTCAGACCTTCCAAGGCTCGCTTTCCTTGGTTTCATCCGTTTTAGACACTTCACAGGACACATTCTCTTGTAGGGGAATTAGTTTCTATCTGATCAGTATCGGGTTTAGCCACAGTACACAATCCCTCAAAGCAGGAAGGTCTGACAAAGAGCATCACAAAAGGCTGGTCATGATATATTTAAATGCTGACAGCTTGTGATTTTCCCTCAATGTCATGATACTTCAAAGTTTCTATGCTTAAAGCTTATGTTTTAGTTCTTGGGGTAGAGTTTTTTGGCAGAAGAATATAGGCAGAGGAAACATTTGTATCCCAACTTCTCACCAGCTTGACAGGTAAAAACCATGCATTATGACAATCACAGAGAGAATGATTTGTAGTAATTTAATGCATTATCTTCATATATCAGTGCATCGCATCAATGTATCACAGATGTTGGCAGGCATGGTAAGATAAGAGGTGGTTTGCATGGTCAGGAAAACAGGTGATACCCAATACAAAGCTTTGCCCTGGCTGCAGCTCTGGTGTTTCAAATTGGTGTCTCAGCACATGCCCTCCATTGGACATACCAGTACTGCTGTGATGTGAGGGTTTATTTGTACTAATCCAGCAGATAAGTATAGATATAGAAATACAGAGATGCAGAGGTAGATGTAGACAATATAGATATAGTTCTAGATATAGATGCAGAAACAGATATAGATAAGTGTCTGGTTGTGTGCATATTTCTTGTTTTTTCCTGGTGGTGTCTAAGAGGTGATTATGCTCATTTTGTACCAGGAGTGGGCAGAGGCAATAGCATTTTCTACTGTTGTTTTCAAAGTGAATAATGGTGTTTTGCTTAAAAGAACAGTTTGTTCAGACAGACACAGAAATCTCCTCATTTCAGATAGGAACCCAGCTGGGGCTGTCTTCTGCAGCCTACAGCAACATCTCCAAAAACAAACTTGGTCACTTTCCCTTTTCTTCTGATAGACCACCACTCAAGAAATAAACCTTATAGGAGAGAGACCAACAGTCATTCTGCATTCCAAGAATGTGAAAAAACTTGCTGGGGTGATTTGTTGCAACCTCTAAATCTCTGCCCTCTGTACAGTACCCTTTCCTGGAGTGTTATTTAGCTGAGTTTTTTTAAACTGTTCTACATAAGTGAACCAATTACTTGCTTTTCCTGAGTGTTGCAGGGAAAACCTGCTCAGTTCACACAGCTTAAACCGAACTGGGATCAAAGTGCTTTATGGATCTGTCAACAACATGAAATTAAGGAGCAATCAGTGAAGTGTTGCATTCAAGATCAACAGTAGTAAACCCTCAAACAGGTAAACCCCCAAACTAGGCGCTCATTGATGTTAACAAACACAAGCAAATTTCTAAGCACCCTCTGTTACAAATGCAAAAGAGATTTGTTAAATGCTACAAGCCTTTCCATAGGAAGGCAAGCATTGTGCAAAGCCCTAGTGGGAACTCACCTGTACCGCTATGGACATTTCACATTCCTCAGGTTCAAGAAAGATAAATTCCATCTAGCATGAAGGCAAACAAAAACTAAGCAGTTTATTAGGGGCATAGAGGGCCTACAAAATAAGATGACAACTAGAAGGAGCAAGACAAAGGCTAACAGAGCTGCCATCACTTTCAAGAAAGATACCAAGGTTGAAGGCTGTTGTAGTTTAGCCCCAGCCAGCAACTAAGCACCACACAGCTGCTCGCTCACGCCTCCCTGTTAGGATGGGGGAGAGAATCAGAAGAATAGAAGTGAAAAAACTTGTGGGTTGAGATAAAGACAGTTTAACAGATAAAGCAAAAGCTGCGCATGCAAGCAAAGGAAGCAAGGAATTCATTCCCTCCTTCCCATGGGCAGGCAGGTGTTCAGCCACCTCCAGGAAAGCAGGGCTCTGTCACAGGTAATGGTTACTTGGGAAGACAAAACACCATAACTCCAAATGTCCCCTCCTTCCTCCTTCTACCCCCAGCTTTATATGCTGAGCATGATGTCATATGGTATGGAATACTGACCCAGTTGGGGTCAGCTGTCCCAGCTGTGTCCCCTCCCAACTCCTTGTGCACCCCCAGCCTGCTTGCTGGTGGGGTGGGGTGAGAGGCAGAAAAGACCTTGACGCTGTGTAAGCGCTGCTCAGTGGTAACTGAAGCATCTCTGTGTTATCAACACTTCCCAGCACAAATCTAAAACACAGCCCCATGCTAGCTACTGTGAAGAAAATTAACTCTATCCCAGTCAAAATCGGCACAAAGGCCAAAGGAGGAAAAAGAGGTATCAAAGTGCAAGGCAAAATATGGTCAAGAACACAAAACAATTCAGGACTTTCTTTCACCTCTGGCATTGCCATAATCAAATGAATGTGTATGGTATAAATTCCCTTATTCACATAGTCTGAACGTACAGATTAATTTACATGGATGCCCAGCAGCTGTGCCCAGTGCATGGCTGCCAAGGGCAGGAACAGCACCCCGGGCCTCCTTGGCACAGGGACTGTCTTCGGGCCAGCACCCCAGAGGCCTTCCTCCGAGGGATGCTGGGCAGAGGGGAGGTGGGCGGGGCTGCAGGGGCCCCTGTCACCCCCATGTCACAGTGCACAGTGCCATCACCTGCCAACGCAGCAGTCACAATGCCCCGGGGCAGGATAAAGAGGGCATCCTGCTGTGTCCTGCTGCCAGCCTGCCTGGCTTCACCACAGGGACAAAGCTGGCCTGGGGGCAGCCTGAAGACGTCTGAGAGTAATGCCTTAAGGAGCCTGTGGAATTACTTGGAGGGGGCTGGGGGAGGAAGAGCTGAGACTGGACGAGGCTTCTGGAGGTTCTTACTGCAATTCCAGCTACTGGTGGGGCCACATTCAAAGCTCATCTGATGGATGGAAATCCTGCTTCAGCCTTTGGGGAACAGAAGCAAGCTCCTCAGGAGATGAGAAGAACCACCAACCCCTGGACGTGCCCGAGGCTCTGAGGCTTTTTCGTCTGGATAGCAGTGACAAGACCAAGGGAATGCATTCTTGGCACTTGAGGGACAGTGCAGAGCTCACCATCCTCTTCCCCTGCTGAGCCAGTGGCAGCACCTGTAAGAAATGGCATGCACAGATGTCCCAGCGCCCCGCCCCGCAGTGCTTTGGAGCTCCCACTGATGCCCTGCCAGGCACAGGATGGATTCTTGCCCCCAAGGTCCATCAGGCCCGAGGGCCTTTTGCTACTCTTGGAAGCCCCTGAGATGGCTCCAGGCTGAGGGAGGAAAGGGGATGGGCAGTGCTAGTGTCTCCTGCGAGGCATGACCAGCCTGTGGGAGGAGGAGGCAGGTCTTGCTCACATGCTCAGGGAATAGCCGATCGCCAGCTCTGGGGTCAGGAAGGAATTTTCCCCTGGGGTAGATTGGCACTGGTCCCCGGGGGTTTTTTGCCTTCCTCTGCAGCACTGAGCATGACCACTTGTCAGGGCTCCTCTCATCCATTTTGGCTAGGTTACTGCCTGCTGCTCATGCACCACGAAGATGGCCTCTCATGCCCTGCAGCTGGGGGGAGGAAGGCTTTTTTTCCCCCAAGGTGGGCTAGCGTGTCCCTGGGGGTTTTTTGCCTTCCTCTGTGCACTGGGCACGGCCCCTTGCCAGGGCTCCTTTGGGCCATTTTGGCTTGGTGCCTGCTCGTGCTCCACGAAGGGGGCCCTCGTGCCCCCGTTCAGGGGAGGAAGCTTTATAGACTCCCAGGGTGGGCCCCAAGGGTGGCCCCCCGGGGGTTGCTTCTTGTCCTCTGTAGCAATGAGCACAGCCCCTTGTCAGGGCTCCTCTGGGCCCTTTAGGCGAGGTTCTTGCCTTCTGCTCTTGCACCTCCAGGCACCTCTCATGCCTGGGATCTCTCTGGCTCTCTTTCCCCTTGCAAGTTTGTAGCGGGAGCGAGCTCTGCTTTTCCTTGGCTGCGTTTCCCCAGGTGTTCCGGCTTGTGCAAAAGGGCTCCAGGCTTGCTGCACCATCAGGACCTGCCACTTTCCAGCTGTCCCTGCATGCAACACAAGCGCAGGGCAGGCACGAGAGCACTTTTCACGCATTGCTGGCCAAGAAGAACAGCAGAGGAATTTTTTGAAGGCAAAAAGTATGATTGTCGTCTATAGATGTAATACTTTTGAAAATACCCCGCAGTACCACACACCTCCTCTTCTTCTGTGTGTGATTGGTACTGATCCTCATTCTTTGAATTCTCACTCTTCAGGAAACGGGCTGCTTGGCCTGTATTCTTGCTGCTGCTTTCTGTAGCTCTGTGACTTTCCTTTGCCAGACTGCAAGGGATGTTTTTTTCAAGCTAAACTGAAGAATGCATCAGCCTGCTGCTGGCTATATATGTGCATTTTGTTAACGCTCTTGAGCATTGGCTCTGAAACAGATTCAGAAAAAGAAAAGTAAAATAAAATAAAGTAAAATAAAATCATGTTTCCACCTGTATTCTTCCTGATTTGTGTCCTTGAAAGTGTTTTTGGAGCTGAAAAACCCCTGGCATTTCAGGCAAATAATGGTGTCATCATTATTTGACTCATCGTGAGTGCAGAAAATATAGAATAGAATAGAATAGAATAGAATAGAATAGAATAGAATAGAATAGAATAGAATAGAATAGAATAGAATAGAATAGCTTTGCTGTGTTATGCCTAGCATTATGCACAGCAAGCTATAGCCTAGGCCACAGGGGTCCATCCAGGAGGGCAGCTCTCTGCAGCGCAGGTCCCGGGCCCATCCAGGAGACAGGGTCAGAGACGGGCACACCTACAGCATCGCTCAGGCAGGGACTGAAGGACCCAGGCTGAGCTGAGACACGTCCCCTGGGCCTTTGGCAGGAGACGGTGGGGGTGAGGGTGCCAGGGGAGGCCGGTCCCAGCCATTGAGGCCTATGAGCACTCCCAGGACCCTGACAGAAGTAGACCTGCACTGCTCATGTGCTCTCCTTTAGACATATATTGTTGGCCATTTTGGAGACTGAGTATTGGGCCAGGTGGACCTTTGTTCTGATGGAGTACTTGTCTTCTCAGGCTGTTGTGTTTTGTAATGTTTTTCCCAAGGGAAGCAGCTCAGGCATTTCTAAAAATGAGTACAAGAAAAAAAAAATCCACGTGGAATTGAACAGCTATTGCTCACATCAAGAAGATCTGCAACAATTTAGTTCAAGTGCATGTCCTGCTTCAGGCTGAGGGCAGGCTTGATCTTTGCGCCTCACTAGTGTCAGAGATGTGGTATTTTGCCATACTGTGGAAACACAGCTGAACTGGATGAGCACAGAAGACTTTCAAAAACCACACTTCACACATGCTTTTTGCAAATTTGTTCAGGTGGTCAAATTACCTAGAGAAGATCCACAGCTCTAACCCCCATCAGAGGGTACATGCCTCCTTCACACAAAGTGACAGAGCCAGTGCCTAGGATGGCTCGATTATGATTACCCATTCAATCCATTCTGCTAGTGCAGGGCTGGGAAGAAGTGACATCAAAGATTTCCTCAGCCTGTACTGTTAGGGAGAGAAGGAGGTAGGAAGAAAAATTAGAATAGAATAGACCACCTCTCTAGGAAGCCTATTCCAGTGTTTGACCACTCTCTAAGTACAGAAATGTTTCCACATGTCAAGTCCGAACCTCCCCTGATTCAGCTTTGAGCCATTCCCACGCGTTCTGGCACTGGATTCCAGGGAGAAGAGCTCAGCACCTCCCTCTCCACTTCCCCTCCTCAGGAAGCTGTAGAGAGCAATGAGGTCCTCCCTCAGCCTCCTTTTCTCTAAACTAGACAAACCCAGAGTCCTCAGCCACTCCTCACAGGACGTGCCTTCCAGCCCTTTCACCAGCTTTGCTGCCCTCCTCTGGATGTATTTAAGTGCCTTAACAGCCTTTTAAAATGGTGGGGCCCAGAACTGCACACAGTACTCGAGGCAAGGATGTGCCAGTGCTGAATGCAGTGGGATAATCACCTCTTTTGACCAGCAGGTTACGCTGTGTTTGATGCACCCCAGGATGTGTTTTGCCCTCTTGGCTGCCAGGGCACACTGCTGGCTTCTATGGAGCCTGCTGTTGACCAGCCCCTCCCAGATCCCTTTCTGCAGGGCTGCTTTTCAGCCACTCCTCTCCCAATTTATATTTCTGCCTGGTGTTACTCCATCCCAAAATCCCACATTTGTTCTTGTTAAATTTCATGCCACTGGTGATTTCCCAATGCTTCTGTCTACCTAGATCCCTCTGCAAGGCCTCTTGTCCCTCAAGAGAGTCAACAGCACCTCCCAGTTTAGTATCATCAGCAAACTTGTTAATGGTCATTGATAAAAAGATTAAACAGAACTGGTCCTATAATTGAGCCCTGAGGAGCACCACTGGTGACCAGTTGCTAGACAGACGTAGCCCCATTCACTGCAACCCTTTGAGCTCTGCCCTTCAGCCAGTTCTTCACCCATTGCACTGTGTACCTGCTCACTTCACAGTTGGACAACTTATCCAGAAGGATGCTGTGAGGGACAGTACCAAAAGCCTCACTAAAACCTGGAAAAATTACATCCACCACCATCCCGTCACTCACTACATGGGTCAACTTATTGTAGAAAGATAACACATTAGTTAAACAGGACTTGCCCTTTGTGAACCCATGTTGACTGTGCCTGATGATTGCAGTGTTCTTTAAATGTCTTTCAGTAGCACCCAGCATGATCTTCTCCATAATTTTTCCAGGTACTGAATCAGTTTTGCACATAGAGCTGCACGCCAGTTTACACCTCCGCAGTAAAGGAGCTGTTATAATGAATTAGGTGAGGTCTAATGATTCTACCAGACCCCGTGGATCACTGCACTATAACTCACGGCTTGGTGTTCAGTGGATTGTTTACCATCATTTGAAATGATTGACCTGAAATAAAAAAAATCTGCAGGTAAGCGTTAAGTCTTAATACTTCAGAAATGCATATATTGGTGACATCATAGTTACATAAAGGAAGCCTCTTTACATAACTAAGAAATAGTACCTTTATTAAGTAATTAATTTTGGATTATATGAGGAGAGTTGCAGTTTGGGTTTTCAGTTAATTTCTATTTATTTGAATAATTGAAATAAACAGTCATACACCTGTAAAACTAGAAAGGAGAAATTTTTCACCAGGGCAAGGAAAGCAATCATCTTATATGCTGTACCTTTAAACTTGATATTCCAATTGTTGTACTAAGCCATAAATCCCATTAAGGCAGCATTTCTGGTTATTCTGTATGATTCTATACGTT
Organism: Phalacrocorax aristotelis; assembly: GCF_949628215.1. Classification (NCBI taxonomy): domain Eukaryota; kingdom Metazoa; phylum Chordata; class Aves; order Suliformes; family Phalacrocoracidae; genus Phalacrocorax; species Phalacrocorax aristotelis. The sequence goes on from NC_134277.1 coordinate 37,142,616, forward strand.
GTATCCAATTAATCTAAAGTTTTGGATGCTATTGGTGAACATTTCTTGATTTTGGTAAGTCACAGCATGGTTGATCTCTAGTAAATACATCTCTCTGAATTCAGGATTTTGTATTTGGCAACCACACCATTGCTCTAACTGCAATATTAAATCTCACAGATGAGGAAATTTAAGGAAAAATATACTACAAAGGTACACCTGAGATATATGTAAAGGTGAATATAAGAGGACTTGCTTCCTTAAGAATTCAGGAATTAGAGATTTTGATTTTGATTTTCAGTACAATTCTCAGTGATGTCTGTCCTAATAGACTAAGTTGCAAATTTCCAAGTATTCTGTAACTGATGCAAGAAAGTCAGTGCTTCTCACATTAACATTTTTGACATCCAAAAGCTAGTTTAAACTAGATAACTACATTTAAACCCAAATAAACCAGAGGAAAATACTGAGAAATACAGAAATGCAGTTCTCAACTACAGGCAACCCTAACACTTACTACTACACTATTGGTATGTGCTGTCTTTCTCTGTCCCATGGGCAATAAGAATATCTCCTTAGCGTGCACACACTATGGTCAGCAAGCTAAAAATATAACTCGTTTTTGTGGACAATTGTTATCAAAAGAAGCCAAGAGAGTTACACCAATCAGGATATATACAGTTACAGAGGCTACTATATGGGAACCAATGTATTTTGACAACTTGGACAACACAACACTGCTATTTTTTTTTTTTTTCCACTGTCTGAAATTCAAAGGCTGCTTGAACTACTTCTACCCACCTTTCAAAATACCAGTCAGGAGGCAGGCAATGAATTGCAACTTTGGTTTATCCAGAACTGCAAAGTGCTGTTTGTACTGAACATACTGGGAAGGTTAAGAACCGAAACCCCATTTGCTACTTCCATCACTGAGCACCACAAGTGGCCTGGACAAGATGCAACATTTCTGTTGAACAAAAGCCAGCTGAAACAGTGTGCAGCCAGCATGCTTCCAGTCACCTGAGATACACTTGCATTGTTCCAGTGTTAGTAATCATAGTATTAATGATCCAGGTGGAGGCACTTGAAGTTTTTGCTTTAATAGAATAATACACAGTAGCCCTTAGACAAAAAGCAGAATTCATGGGCTTCCCTTTGAAATTTTGTTGTTTCTTTTAATTGCCACAGGCCCACAGGTGCCATGCCTGTCAGTATTCTGCACATTATTGCTTAGCAAATGTATGCTACCATCTCAATTTGGAAAAGAACTAGTTAAACTTATCTTTTTTTGAATGAGTTGTTGACTTACAGATGGTTTTACTCCTTCAAGGGTAGTTCAAGATACAGTTGCTAGGTTTAAGCATTGAAACATGTTGTTAGGTATAACACATAATTAAAATATCTCACGTGTAGCTGCTTTTATTTCAAATGCTGTGGCTAAATCTACAAACCTTAACCAAATTGCCATAAGCAACGGTGGTGGTGATTCAGTAGATGGCACTCCAGCCTGGGAGTCATGTAGTTGCCTGCACCCAGCCCTGTCAGCCCCCAGCAGGTGGAGTGGCTGTACCCGCAGTGGCTGAGCCGGCACCTATGAGGAGAAAATGATGGAGAACCTCAGGAGCTCTCTAATCACACCTGCTTGTGCATGGTGTGAACGGTGTCTTGGTCTTGCGGGGAGTCAGTCACCCTTGTGCCATCCTCTTGTTGGAAATTCCAAGAGTTTCATGGCTAAAGGGACTCCAGGCTGTTGTGTTTTAACAGCAGATTGCTGCAGTCCACACCTCCCATTTCAGAAAGGCACTGACGCCTAGGAGGTGACATTTGGTTTTTCCCACATCATTGCAAAGAATTCATAGCCAGTGTGCTGTGCTGCAATGATATACCTTTTGACTGCCCCATAGGGTGCAGTTTACAGCCTACTGGAGTACTAAGAGTTGGGGTCAAATTAACAACATACCATTTTTCCATGTTCAGTGCTCCACAGTCAATTTGCTGCTAACACTCTAGGTGCCATCTTCATGGTACTGTGCGCCATCTTTCTGAAAATGACTCATACTGAATAGTTCTTCAGATGTATTTTCTTTCATCTTCATGGATTACTTTGAAGAGTTGGAAGGTGCCACCAGTCTGGCCACTGTGATGTAACGTGGACAGCACTGGAGAAGAGGGATCATGAAAGCAGCTGTTTCTGTGTGGCCATCTCTTTGTGATGCTCCACGTAGGATGAGAATCCCCAGAATGGAATGGCGAGCAGTGGCCAAAGAATTTCAGAGGTGAACAGCAGCTTCCCTCAAGACAGTGCCAGGCACTGATATCTCCTTCAGGAATCTAATTGTGCTCATTGCTTTCCAATGACTAATCTATCCGCTGCCAGTAGATCAGCAGTCGGAGCTGCTGTCATGAAGATTAGTGCCTCCATTAAGAGGATGTTGTGTTCATTTAGAGGGAAGTAAGTGGGCCTGGGGAATAAAGATAGTAAGTGTTCAATACTAACTGCTTAAGTATGGTTCGAGGTTTGAATAAAGAGACCTTGTTTTTCTTTAACCCATGGCAGATTTGCGAGATCCATGCTGAAGTTTGCAAATGTTTTTTAGGATGAACAACTGCTAAATGATAAAGTCTAAAAAGTTTAAACTTAAGTTGAAGAGATATGTAAGATAACGTTAATTAGAATATTGAAATCCCTTACCAAAGATATTGTAGAGGACTCTCTTCACCTGAGAGCAGTTCTGATGAAAAACAGCAGCTTCTCAAGCTGATTTTGGGACAGTCACAGTTACCTTTCTGCTTGTGATTTCATGGCTGCTAGTCACATAGGTAGCAGTGTGATGTCCTAAAGATCCAACTTACTATTTGCTTCTTTGGCTTCCAAAGAGTTTTACTGAACATTTGGACAGGAGGCAGACGCTGTTTAACTTCATCCAAGGTAGGTGTGGAGTAGCAGTAGGGAGGAGACGTGGATGACTGCAGACTAGCTGTTACGTAGCAATGTGCAGTTTGCTTGCTGTGCATGTGTGCAAGAGCAACAGAAGAACTACAACAAATGCTGGTAAACATAGATTTGGGAAACTTTCTCACCAGTTGGAAATGTTGCCTCTGCAAATGCAGATATTTCAAATTGGTTAAAAGATTAAGCATTGATAAATCACTATCTTTCCAAGAAAGTTGTGCTAAACCAGCACTTGAAGCAGCATCTACTGAGATGTTCCTGTTCCTTTTGCAATAATATGAGTAAATGCTGGACTAGAGTCACAGAGCTGACCCGCTGATGCAAGACTGAGGATGCAGCAGAGTTGCTGCTGCAAATAAGCAATGCAAATAAATGAGAGCACTTTACCCGTATGGATAGAATGGTTATAGCATATACTGGGGATGTCGTGGAAAGAACAGATATGGAGCATTTTGCTTCTCTTTACACAATTGCAAGAAACCTGCATCACTGAGACCATCACAGGCTCGATTCCGAGTCCCTCACTCTGTCCCATGATGAATATTAACTGCTTTCAAAATAAAAAATGCTGTATTTTGAAAAAGAGGCAATTTGATTTGATAGGCAGTGCTTTGCAAAAGCAAAATTGAAGTCTAAGGCAGTACTAAAGCTTGAATTTGTGGAGGACAATATATGTACATAAAGCCACCAGCACTCGAGTAAATTGCAAAGACAGAATTACAAACTTAAGAGCTGCTTTCTGTTAGTGGAGAACTAGAGTTCAAACAACTGAAGGCCTCCTCCTCTTCCTTATCATCGTCCATTACTTGCCATCTGAAGCTGCTCAATTAGAGCTGCTACAGACTGCTTGTTGCCTGTGTCTATTTTGAATAAGCACAAAACCAGAACCAATTTTATCTTCTTGTGTCTGACCCTAGTAGGACAACTCAGCAAGTTCTCACTTAAAATTTACATGTCTTTCTGTTTCCTGTACTTAGTGAGAAATGAATTTTGTAATTGCTGAGACTCGTCTGACTAGAGGTCAGTATATAAATGCATGGACTCTTGAAGATGTGAAAGACAATATGCTTTGAAAAGGTGTGTAAGCACTACAGGTAGGGGACAGTTGCTTATGTAGTCCCTTGAAATCTCCATTCTAACTGTACCCCAGATATTACACAGCATATCTGTAATCAGAGTGTAATCAGCATAACTGCACCAGCAAGCCCAACTACCATGCTCGCAATGCGCAAGGGCAAAATGCTTTATTAAAAAAACTTTTATTTAAGTAATATAAAAACTTTCTGAGAAAATAAATTATTGCAAAAAGACTTTTGGTTTCTTGCTTAACTGTGCTAATGAAGTGAGGGAGTGCAGGAAAGTACAGCATGGAAATATTTGAAATCACAGCAAGCGCACGGTAAAGTCCAACTTCACAAACTGACCTAAGACAGGAGGCATTACAAACCTCCCTAGGAATGTTGCTATACCAATAAATCCTAAGGTCAGACCAATGAGTTTTGTAATAATTTAACTAAGAAATCCTCGCCCCTTTTCACACCACAGAAGTTGCACTAATATCCAACACTAGTGATTATGAGGTAATTAAAAAATAAAACCAAATGTTTTGAAGAATTTGGAGTCAGAGGGAATCAAGCCACAGGTGGAAACTAAATAGTCACTCAAATGCCTGAACGCTTGTCTAATTCATAACACACACACTTCAGGCAGTCCTTGGCCGTAGCATTTTAGCCACCTAATATAATGAATGAACCTCACATGAAGTCATTAAGAGCAGGCAAAGCAATGGTCTACACCATAAGACTGTCTACACAGGAAAGAGCTCAGAACAGCTACTGCAGAGTATCTGTTCTGCAACAGCTCCCCGAGGGGACACTTTTTGTGTGGTTTTGCTTAACAGATATGAGAAGTGAACTAAGTTAAAAGCAAACAAAGACATCCATCATGGAAAATACGAGCATCTACTTGAGTTACTGGTGCTGGATAGCTGTTGGGCTTTGGATCCCCCACTTCAGATTGTTTCACGGTAACCACCTTATATAGATCAATACAAAGTGCACTACTCCTTCATTGTAAATGTACAAAATGAAGAAAATGGAACAACAGACCGCACGGCTTCATTATGATGTTATAGTTAGCCAGAAGCTGCTTGCGGTGCCAAGCTATTGCTGCAACTCACACATGTTGGCTCAAAAAGTTTGGGCTGCCAACTGCAAAGAAGCAACAATAGTCCAGCACCACTCATGCCCTACAACATGTTTTTGTGGCTGTAAATGGCCTTGCAAATGTTTATGAGACAATCAAAAAGCTGTTTCAAATATAATAGTGCATATGATACAATTTATATTGTAAGTTCAAACATGACATGGGCATGACTTCTTATTCCATATAGACTTTAGAATGTGCCTGAAAAACTAGCACAATTTCTCCACTGTAATGCCTTTAAGGCAACATATGCACTCTTCTAAAAGGGATGGAATACATGGGCAACAGGGAGGGCAAAGCCTGTCTGATGTAGCTGTGCCAGGCAGTAGAGAGTATCTGATCCACTTGACTTACTACTGAAAGAACTAAAGAAGACCCCCTAAAATACAGCATCAAGGGGGGGGGGATGGTTTTACTTCCCCATTCCTTCTGTTTAACAAGCCAGCTGGTTGAGTAGATTTCATCCATGTGTACTTGTAAAATTTATTTGCAGCAATGAGGTATTGACAAAATTAAAACTGACAGTCATTGACATATTAAATGCTGTACTAGAGGTTGTCTACCTATCGGTGTTGTACCATCACATGAGAGTAGCACCATTCTAACTACTCAGGTATATCTAAAATAATAAAGCCTTGTCAAATAGTTAATTAAATTGGCATTAGAATGGTATATAGATAAGCTTATGCCTGTGCTAAGGAAGAGGGTAAGTTATACTATTGTATGATAGCTTTAAAATGGCATAATACATTAGTACCAGGAATTGTAGTGGTATATTTATTCTAGTAAAAGATTACCCCCCTAAATGATACTTACACCAGCACAAACCCTGCATGTAACCAGGTCACAGGGCCAAGGGAGGGTAATGGCAGGAGATGCCCGGCAAGCGAGCAAGTTCTCTCTGTTCCTTGGCCTGGTGGGAGCCACCCATAGACAGAATCTCAAAGCACTGGGGAGTATCCTGGTTTCAGCTAGGATAGAGCTAAATTTCTTTGTAGTAGCTAGCATGGGGCTATGTTTTGGATTTTTGCTGGAAACAGTGGTGATAATGTGGAGATGTTTTAGTTGTTGCTAAGTAGCACTTTCACTGGTCAAGGACTTTTTCAGCTCCCCACGCTCTACCGGGTGCACAAGAAACTGGGAGGGGACACAGCCGGGACAGCTGACCCAAACTGACGAACGGGATATTCCATACCATATGACGTCATGCTCAGCATATAAAGCTGGGGGAAGAAGAAGGAAGAGGGGACGTTTGGAGTAATGGCATTTGTCTTCCCAAGTAACCAACCTTAACCTCCTTTTTGTTGCAACAAAATTTGCTCTTCTCTCACCTAACTTTGAAGATGTGATGGCTGTGGCTGATAGGAATCCCTGCCTGCCCATGGGAAGTAGTGAATTAATTCCTTGTTTTGCTTTGCTTCTGCGCGCAGCTTTTGCTTTACCTATTAAACTGTCTTTATCTCAAACCACGGGTTGCCTCACTTTTCCAATTCTCTCCCCCATCCCACCAGGGGGGAGTGAGCAAGTGGCTGCATCGTGCTTGGTTGCTGACTGGGGCTAAACCACGACAGGGAGGCAAGATGATAGCATTTAGCTTAAATCTTTCTTGTTTCCTGCTAAATTAGGTTGTATGATACAGCATTTACATGAAGCAGCACCAAAGTCAGTGTAACTCAACTAATGCACAGTAGTTTGTTCAGCTGCTACATCTGCAGCACAGGTATAAGCCCTGACCCTTTGCTGTCAAAGTACCAATGGGAAACACTTGTTTACTGTGTAATTAGAATGAGCACACACTCTTCAGCTGAAAATAGGTCCCTTCTCCAGTAATACAACCACTCTGTCAGTAATGGCAGACCCAGTAAGTCCGGGTGTCTCCAAACACACTTCTCTAATTACATCTCTGCTGTTCTTGATCTTCTAACTTTGTTCGTAGCCACCTTGCTACAGCTTCTTTTAAAATATAGACTGCCAACTCAACCTCTCCCATCTGTGCTCCTCTCAGGTAAAAATTATCAATGCAAATGCCTCTCAAAATGACTAATTCCTCCCAGCCTCTTTATCTGCTCCCCCTCGTTCCCATTGCCAGCACTCTAACTACCCTCCGCCTGCAGGCAATAAAAAGTTACCTTAGCAAGTCATTGCACAGACACTGTCTAGAAGTCAATGGCAGAAGTCACCTCACTGGGTCAGACCCACCTGCCCCTCAGGCTTAGCAGAAGAGGCAAGTTCCAAAAGCTTCAGGAGTGTGGTGAGAACTGTGGGGTAATCTGCCAAAGGAAACAGATGCTCATTTGGAAATACACATGTACAACCTGCTTAAAGCAGGTTTATAGGTTTATAAATAACGGCTAATTTTTTTCTTTTTTTTTTTTTCCCGGATGTCGAGAGGCACATGAGAATTTGTCACAGGTTTCTTTGCATCAAGAGGAAAAACAGAAAAAAAAATACAACAAAGGTACTTACTAACCAAGAGTATTTGGGCTGAGGATAGCGTGTCTATTCTTATTCCACCCCTTTTTATGAATGTATCAGGATAATGGTGGGAAGAAGACAGTAGTCCACAGAGATACTGCCTTTCATATGATGTTCACGTTTTCTGTGCTAACCAGATGCCAGCTCACAGCCAAGCCTCTGCAAACCAAAAGAAAAAAACTACTGTTTTACAGACAGTCTGACCCAGCCACCTCCCACTCAGGGTATAGAATGCCCTTGGCTGCCTCTCTGGACACTGCAGGCACAGGTGTTTTCAGAGGACAAATAAATCATAGTCAGTCTGAATTGTCTGGAGACGTTTGTATCTGCCTCCACTACAGAGAGCTGAGGGACTGGTAAGTCCCTGGTATGGGCAGGGAAAACAGGGCAGCTAGGTCCTTGGCCTTTATGGCTTGCATCCCAGTACAAAGGGCCAGAAGCAGGAGGGGAAACTGGGAGATATGGAAATAAACACTCAGCTGGATGCCCTTCAAGAACAATATTGTTCTGGTCTAATATTTTGTAAGAAAGCAGCACACACCAGTGAAAAACTACAGATGCCAAAACAGCATCTGAGGCTCTTCCAGTCAACTGCTGCTATACACTATTATTACCTTCTCTGAAATAGTCATAAATACCAAGAAAAATTTGAAGGCTGCATATTTTTTTACTCTAGCATTTACCCTTGGTGCCAATTTTTATTTGAATTTGTGCAAATAAACATAGTGGGTTTTGTTATTTGTTATTATGTTATTTTATTAAACCCGACTGAAAGCTAACCAGAACAAAAAATGCCTAGAAATAAAGGGAGGAAACAACAAAGACCTTGTAAGGGTAAAGAAAGTCTGTATTTCTTTGCTTCTATCAAACTTGTAAAGAAGGAGTCCCTTTAAAAATATTCCTATTTGTTTCATGCTTGCTTACTTTTACTGCAGAATATTGTAAAAGTCTTGCAGGTTGGCTAGACAGCTCTCTGCAAGACCAAGGATGGTGATGGATCACAGCTCTTTCTGATGGTTTCCAGTTTTTAATAAGACATTTGGCTTCTGCTTGAGTTGAAAAGATGGTGTACAGATTCCATCAATAGTTCCTTTCTTCTCAATTGATAACTTTCTTCCTCTTTGTGCTAGGAAGACCAAGGCCTTCTGTTTTAGCTTGCCTTCAGGTCAGATCTAATACAGAAACTGGAACTACTTATAGGGAAAAAAAGAAAAAAGTTGAAAGAAAATAAACAGTCCTTTTTAATATTGCATACAAATCCAAATAATCCTCTTCCTCCCACAGTCTGACCCAATTTTGCTTGGGCAGACTTTGTTTTTTCTAAGCCAGGCACCTTTGAGACTGCAAACTTAGCAGACACTACTGAATATCAGTGCACAGCACTTGCAAGATAAAGTTTAAAGCTACTACATTCATGGCACTAAAACGTCCAGGGTACTGGCAAGTTGCCTGTCTAGCCAAAAAAATGGACAAACCAAAGCCAAGACTTTCATTCGTCTGGAAATTTTAGATATGAGGACATCTATCCAAGCTGCTTGAGGGAACATACTACTTGCAGGTAGGAGTATTTAAATATATTCAGCTGCTTATTGTTATACATACTTGAAAAAGGGATAAAAATTACTATCAGGACACTGGAAAATATGTTAATTTCATGCTTTCTTGCAAAGAAGCTACAAAGAAGTTACTACTTGCCAAATGCAACATGACAATATGGTTGAGGGACAGTTGTTTTCCACCACAGAACACAAACCAAATAAAGGGAAATATTTGCAGAGTTCCTTCTTTTCACCTTCTCACTCTTTTCTTAATCCTTACATCTTCCACAACACGAAAGCACTGAACATCTTTTAGAACTGCAATCAGTGACACAACTCCTGACATTATTTATTGGTGCCTCCTAAGAGTTATGCCTCAGAATCCCACCCTAGCCTAATGCTGCATGATTTCCTCCCCTCTTTAGCTATAAAGAGGAAATAATAGGAGAGTTTTAAAAACATATTTTTTGTGCATAATACTCCATGTCTCTTTGTTATTTAACTCTAGTTCAAAGAAGCATACCTTACAAACTCAGGAATTCTCCTTGGTATCTGAAATTTTTCATTATGTGATCAAGCAGTCTGCATCCAAACAGTCCTGCAGCATTTTCTGGACAAAGAGCTTTATTCCAGTTTAATGAAATAGTTGAGGGACTACAAACATGTGGTAACAGAACTGTTGTCTGAAAAGCAGATTCATCGCCCGGTGGGGTGGGCAATGAGTCAATAATCGCGCACTCAGGAGAGACAGTGATAATTTATTTCAGGGTTGCTCAAACATGCGTGCTCGGTGGTTTTCCACAAATCAAGCACACTGAAGCTGGCTACTTCACTATATTTGTACAATAAGTCCATATGTATTCTGCCTATCTAATACATATTCTTTCTAATATACATAGGTTGCGTAATGGCATGAAGTCATTCCTCTTGGCTCTGCCTCAGGTTCTTCCACGCATGCCTTTCTCTCTTCAGGGGCCTTTGGTGGTCTTTACAGATGAAGTACCCTAACCCTTGCTATCCATATATATGGTTGCATGTTACGCAAGGGCAACTTAAAGCAATTTTCTCTTGCCAGCTCTCCTTAATTTTTCTTCTAAAAGGAACATTTTTCCTTGATTAAATGAGTGAGCTGATGGCCAAGACATCCTGTCCCTAAGCTTAGGTTAAATATTAAAACATGAAACAAAGCTTGATCAAAAAGAAAGGAGTCTAGATTCATGCTAACCAAACATACACAATACCCCTTCTTTCCAAGGCGGGGGTTGTTTTCTTACAATCATCTCCCCCCTTTTTTAGGCCTGAGGTGTCTCCAAGCCTCAACCCATTTCTTTATGTCTCCTCAGGGTACGCTGAATAAGACAACAAGTGGTTGTGATTATTAATACAATTAATAAGAAAATTACTAACAGTTGCTTTAGCCATCCTAAATTGGGCAGCCACAAGGTTAACCAAGAAAGATCCAATCCTTCTCTTTCATAAGCTCCAGAGGCTAATTTTTTTATTTGTTGTATTTTATTTTCTAGTAGCTGTCGATTATCTGAGAGATTGAAACAACACATTCCTTTAAATTCCTCACAACCATGATTGTGTTTTAACAATAGTCAATAGCTGCCTGGTTTTCTAAGGTGGCTTCTCGGATTTGGTTGATTTCAGTATCAATGGCTGCCAAGGCCTGTGAAGTAAAATTTATATCTTTTACCAACACAAAACCAACTCATTTTAGAATGTGGTAATTCATGGCTACCCCGACTCCAGGGGTGAGAATGGCAGCTGCCATGATTTCACTTGGACTATACAAAATGATTTGTGAATCAGAGTCACTAGGTAGCTGAGGAACGTTTCTTCTTTTTCTTGATTCATGTTGTAAATCTTTTTTACTTACAAGTAAGGGGGCCAATCTTCCTATAGAATAAGGGCCTCCAGATATATTCACTGGAGCATAAGTGTAAGCCAATCTTCCACAAACTAAGAACTATCCCAAAGGTAACAGAGTATGGGCCCAGGCATAACTTATGGTTTCTATTCTTCTGCAAGTCAGAGGGGGTTGTAATGATGTCAGACTGTCACATTTTGAAGTGCAATTTACAAAAGTAACACAATTCTTAGCAGGGAGCATTGCCCGCACCCTAACTTCTAGCCTTCCTCTACTTCTAGCGGTTCTTCCCAGGCTGTAGGGGCTGCTATAGGTTACATTTATTTCAAATGCTTTGAGCATAGTATAATTCTTTAACAGCTCTAGGGGAGCGCGAACTCCTATCAAGCATGAACTATACATCTCTCCCACTGAACTCCCAGATTCAATACAGAAGGAGGATCTATTGGTTACCTCCTGTGCTAGTAATTCACATAGATTTTGATTTCTGTCCTATTGTGGCAGCATAATTTGTGAATCACTTTTTCCCATCCAAATTATCAGAAAATCTACAACAACCAACCATTTCATTACTAGTTTTGCAAATAATTACCCAATGCCATACAAAACTATTTTCCCTAGATACAATCTTATTTGAATATTTCAATACTGTATATGATTTTATATTTAATTTTGAGGGTCCCTTTGGTGTGGAATTCTACAGAGGTGAAGATGTTTTCTTTATTCTAGTGTAATGGATCCAGGACTCGATTCCCTGGAGCTTTACTGCAGTATTTCTAGTCAGCAGCACCTAATCAGGTCCTTTCCACTTCTCTGCAATTGTTTCATCTTTCCGCGCCCATATATACACTGAATCTCCAGGCTTGAATGGGTGCACTGACGAATCTAAAGGCACAGGAGCTTTAACCAGAATACACCTATGGAGAGAGTCAATAACCTTTCCCAGAGAAGTTAAGTAGTCACTTAGAATCTGATCTCCATTCAGGTGCATCTGACTGTCTTTCCCTGTTAACTTTAAAACATAGGGTCTCCCATATATGATTTCAAAAGGCTTTTTTTTGCATTCGCTGTGTTATTCTGATTCTAAGTAATGCCGAAGACAAAACCTTGGTCCATTTCATTTCAGTTTCTTGACATAATTTGCTAATTTGCTGTTTAATTGTTTGATTCATCCTTTCCACTTTCCCACTAGATTGTGGTCTCCACGGAGTGTGCAAATACCATTTAATCTGCAAAAATGTTGAAAGTTCTTGGAGAATTTCTGCTACAAAATGGGGTCCCCGGTGTGAAGAAAATCCCTCAGAGACTCCAAATCTATGTATTATTTCTTTTAAAAGCACTTTTACTACCTCTCTGGCTTTGTTGGTGTGACATGGGAAAGCCTCTGGCCAGCCTGAAAAGGTGTCAACAATTACCGATACATACTTATGTCCTTCACATTTTGGTAATTCTGAAAAACCAATTTGCAGCTAACTCCCAGGTACAGAGCCTCTTTTTACCTCTCCTGGTAAGGGTATTTTTTGAATTTTTGGATTATTCCTTAAACAGGTCTCACATCTTTTTGTAACACCTTTGGCAATTTTTAGCATACTAATGCCTATTGTGTATGCTTTGTCATTTCTACCAATGCCTCAGCTTCCCTTTTGTGAGTAGCACCATGTGTTTTTGTCACAAGTTCTCTCATTATTTGAGGAGTAACTACACATTGTCCATCTGGAGTCTTCCACCATCCTTCAGAGGTCTTAACACAATTTGGAAACTTAGCCAGTTTATTTTCTTTCTGTGTATATTCAGGAACTTTAATATCAAAAGTTCTTTCAGAGACTAAGGCTGCTATCCTAGCAAACTGAGCAGCTCTTTTTGCAGTCTCATCAGCCCTTTGATTTCCTTTAATTATATCAGTCTGTCCTGACTGATGCGCCCTGCAATGTTCCACTGCCATTTCCTTCAGCTTATTAACTGCTTCAAGCAGTATAAAAATTTCCTTGGCATATTTTATAGGGTTTCCTTGTGATGATAACAATCCTCTCTCCTTCTAAATTGCACATTTTGAGTCTGTATAGACGTTAGCTCGTTTTCCGATATTTCCAAGGCTCGAGTCAATCCAATTAATTCAGCTTTTTGTGCAGAAATGTTCACTGGCAAAGGTACTGCCTCTATTTCCTTTTCCAGCTTTCCATTCCCCTTTGGTGACAAAACTGCTCCTGTCAGTAAACAATTCCCAGTCAGTGTCCTGTAAGGGGACATCTCTCAGGTCTGCAGGCTGGAGCATACCTGCTCAATAGTCTTTAAGCAGTCATGTGCTAGCCCTTCTTCTTCATATTAAGGCAATACAGATGCCAGATTTAAGGCACCAGACGCTCTTGTTATTACATCTTCTTGCTCGAGCAGTGTTGCCTGATACAGAACTATTCTGCTCAGGAACAGCCAATGGTGTCCTTTCTGTTCCAACACTCCTGCAACAGCATATGGCACATAAACAGTGATTTTCTGTCCCAAAGTCAGCTTCCATGCCTCCTGCATCAGTAATACAGTGGCTGCCACTGCCCTCAGGCATCCTGGCCAACCAGCACTTACTTTACCTAGTTATTTTGAAAAGTAAGCCACTGGTCTTCTCAAATTCCCCAAAAGCTGCACAAGTATTCCTAATGCTTGATGTTTTCTCTCATGCACATGAAGTTCAAAAGGCTTTGTTAGGTTTGGAAGGCCTAAAGCCAAGGCACTCATGAGAGTCTCTTTTATAGCATCAAATCCCTTCCGGCAGTCTGGAGTCCATTCTAGCAGTTCTCCTGGCCCTTTAACAGCTTCGTATAAAGGTTTGGCCATTAATCCGAAATTAGGAATCCACAAATGACACCATCCAGCCATTTCTAAAAATGGTCTAAGTTCTCTTTTTGATCAGGGCTGGGTGGGGGTGGGGGGCAGGGTGCAATTTGGCCTATTGCTTCCTTCCTTTCAGTCCCTAGCTTTTTCTCTCCCTGGGAAATCTCTAACCCCAGATATGTTACATTCATCTGAACCACCTGTGCTTTTTTTCTTTGACACTCTATATCCTGCTAGTCCCCCAAAATTCAATAAACTTAAGGTTGCTTTCTTGCATTCCTCAGCTGTGTCTACCTCCAACAGTGTATCATCCATGTACTGTAGTTAGTTCCTTTACCTTGCCATTGTTCCAGCTCTTTTGCAAGTACGTTACCAAAAATTGTGGGGCTGTTCTTGAATCCTTGGGGAAGCACTGTCCTGCACAACTGCATCTTGCGTCCTGTTGTCGGGCTTTCCCATTCAAGCCAAACAGCTTCTGACTTTGTTCTTCCAATAGAATGCAAAAGAAGGGAAGGCATCCTTTAAATCCAATACTATAAAATAGACATTTGAGTCAACTATTGTTGTTAACAAAGTATGAGGATTGGGTACCACCTGGTGTACATCAGTCACTATTTGATTAGTAACTCCTAGATCTTGTACTAAACAGTGTTCCTGTGAATGTGGCTTTTTAACAGGCAAAATTGGGGTGTTATATTCCATTGACATTCTTGTAACAGTCCATATTTTAGGAAGTTATTAATTATAGGCTCCAGTCCAATACGGGCCTCCATTTTTATGGGATATTGTTTTCGTCTTACCTGTTTAGCTTCCTGCTTTAATTCTATTTTTACTGGTTCGGCTGATTTTGCTCTTTCAGGACTCTCAGTTGCCTATACAAAAGGGGTTACAGCATCTTCTACCTCCAAAAAGGGCTACTTGGTCCCTCCTTCTCCTTGTCTTTCGTTGCCTCAAGCAATTCCTATAATACATATATTTGTGCTTCCCAGGCATTATTTTCTGGGATATGGACTTTTATTTTGTTTTTGTCACAGGTTATCTGTGCCCCTAATTTATTTAACAAGTCCCTTCCCATGAGGGGTATTGGGCATTCTGGCATGTATAAAAATTCATGTTCAAACACCTTGTTTCCAATTTCATATTTAATTGCTTGCAAAAAGGGTCTAACCTCCTGCGTTCCCATTGCACCAACCACGGCCATAAACTATTTACTTATAGGTCCCTTGCAACTATTTAATACAGAGTAGGTTGCTCCTGTATCAACTAGAAATTTAACTACATCGTTCCCCAGCTTAACATCAGCCAGGGGTTTGGCTGGGGATTTAATTTCCTCAACCCCCAGTCCTCATCAGTCCGAATCCTCTTCCATGATCCCAATCAATTGCCCAGGTACTGGGGCTGTAGCTGAGATGGGAGTCCTATTAGGCTGTCCATTCAGACATTAATTTTTCCAATGTCCCTTTTTTTTTGCAAAGAGCACACTGATCTTTCTCCAATGGAATTCTAATTCCTGATCCTTTCCCTGTACCTTGACCCCTTCCTCGTCCTGGTCTCCTCTTGAAACCTCACCCTCTAAATGGAGCCTGTGTCTTAACAAAGGCAGCTGCCAATATTGCCACATTCTGCCTCCTAGATTTAAATTTTTCCTTTTCACTTTCTCTCTTTTCAATTTCCTCCCAATTATTATAGACTTTATATGAAATTTCAATTAACTGAGATATGGTCATTCCTGACATTCCATCTACTTTCTGTAATTTCTTCCTAATATCAGGTGCTGACTGTCCTACAAATAATACGGTAAAAGTAATTTTATTTGCCTCATCTTTAGGGCCCAGGTCTGTCCATTTCTGAGTTACTTCACACACCTGCTCATAAAAGGCAACAGAGTCTTCTGTTTTACCTTGTATTACTTGATACAATTTGGCAAGATTCTTTGGTCTAGATACACCATTTTTAATTCTGTACAAAATCAGTTGCTGATATTGTTTAATCATGAACCTCCTTGTACTTGAATTCTGGTCCAGTTGGCCTCCTAAGTCGGCATAAACTGCTCAGGACCACACCTGGCATTTTGCTGCTCATTTTCTTCCCTTGCTTTTTCCATAACCATTCATTCTTCTTCTGGTGTAAATACACTATTTATTGAAGGGGGGGCCTGTATTACAGGGTGATACTGTGCTTGGGTTCTCCCTGCTACCGAGCTAAAGCTTTCACTGCCTCTCTCCCCCTCCTATTTCACTTGTAACATTTTCTCCATCTGGAGCTACCTACATTTGAATATCCTCTTCCTCATCTTCCAGTTTTAAAGATCTTTTTCCCATGCTACAAGCAGAAAAAGACCACAAAGGTTTTTTCATGTCATCCATTGTCACTAACACATTTGAATCAGGTATCAACAATTTACATTTCTTCCTTGTTTCATGATCCTTTCTTAAAGTAAAGAACAAATCCACATATGGAATCTCATCCCATTCATCTTGCCTTTTACAAAACAACATAAGTTGCAAGATTGTATTATAATTCAAAGACCTCATTTCTGGCCACTTTTCCCTCATCTTCCAATTTATACTTTGGCCGCCACTGAGTACAATGTTCTTTAAATTTCCTTTTGTTAGAGGATCCCCACCAAACTATTCCAATTTTTCAAGATGCATCATAATGGGGAGCAAGGGGAAACCTCTGCAGATTGTCCTGCTCCCATGTTATCCACAAAAAATGTTTTTACCAACTGTGCTTTCATGCACTCTGGTTGTCACCGTCCAAACATACACAAAGTTTACAAAACACTTTAACCCTTTTACCTCTACCTATTTCTATGCACTCCAGTCATCACTGTCCAAATGTGCACAAAACTTTACAAAATACCTTTAAGACCTTCACCTATTGCTTCATGCACTCCAGTTGTCACTGCCCAATCATGCATAAGACTTACAAAACACTTTTACCTTTACCTATTTTTATCCCATGCAATGCCCCATTATCATGTGTCTTTGAGTAGCTTACCTGCTCTGGATGGGAAGATCACTCATGGGGTCCGCCAAACAACAGGTTGGTACGCACTTGGAGTCTAAAGAGCAGCTTCTCCCCAGTGGCAGCTGGCAAGATGATCCAGGCAAGGCCTCACAGCTCTCCCATCTGGGTCTCCAAAAACTGTTGTCCGAAAAGCGGATTCATCGCCCGGTGGGCAATGAGTCAATAATCACGCACTCAAGAGAGACAGTGATAATTTATTTCAGGGTTGCTCAAACATGCGTGCTCGGTGGTTTTCCACAAATCAAGCACACTGAAGCTGGCTACTTCACTATATTTGTACAATAAGTCCATACGTATTCTGCCTATCTAATACATATTCTTTCTAATATACATAGGTTGCGTAATGGCATGAAGTCATTCCTCTTGGCTCTGCCTCAGGTTCTTCCACGCATGCCTTTCTCTCTTCAGGGGCCTTTGGTGGTCTTTACAGATGAAGTACCCTAACCCTTGCTATCCATATATATGGTTGCATGTTACGCAAGGGCAACTTAAAGCAATTTTCTCTTGCCAGCTCTCCTTAATTTTTCTTCTAAAAGGAACATTTTTCCTTGATTAAATGAGTGAGCTGATGGCCAAGACATCCTGTCCCTAAGCTTAGGTTAAATATTAAAACATGAAACAAAGCTTGATCAAAAAGAAAGGAGTCTAGATTCACGCTAACCAAACATATACAATACCCCTTCTTTCCAAGGCGGGGGTTGTTCTCTTACAGAACCAACATTTTAATCACTCTGTGACTTAGGCTATGTCTTAGGAAAAGTTCTGCAGTGCAAACCAGCTTATGCAGATGGCCTAACCTTCACCCTCTGCGTGCTCTGCAGCATTTGTTCCAGGCTGGCTCCATCAGTGGTTGGAGTGCAGCTCTTGGTTATGTCTCAGGTGAAATGGTTCTTCGGTGTCTTCTGCAGCTGCTCCACAAAATGATCCTGATCTGAAAATGCTAACATAGATGCACACTCAAGTTTGCCCTTCCAAGTAAATTGGCGGCCATAACTGTAGCAGATTTAATCTGAAGTAAGTCTAATTGATGTCATGATAGCAGAATAATAATTTATTGCAGTGGAAATATTAAGAGAGAGCTGTTTAGAATAAAATTCCCCCTTTTTTGGCTGACATGGAAAAAATACCTTATTCATCAATAACTCACTGATGAGCAATTAGTTTATCACAGCGTTGAGAGGCAAGATCTCGGTGTAGAGGAAGAAGTCCCCTCAGACCAGCGGGTCAGCCAAAAACAATGGGAGGCCCCCATTGTTCATTCCAGCACTACTGCTGCACGGCGAGAAAGGCTCACAAAAAATCTTGATGCAAATGCATTCTTGGACATTCATGTCAGGACACAATGCTGCTGGTGTGAAAAAAGCTGGACAAAAATAGCATGAGAACTTCACAGAAAATGCACAGGAGTTTCTTCTATGCAAATTCTCAGCTGGCAACGAACCAAATTGGTAACATCAGTTTTACAAAACTCCCCCTTGCCTCCAATTTCTAGCCCTTTCTTCAGGATACTAATCCTCTTTTTTCCAGTGCTTTGGTCTTTTTCCCCTGTCTATTTTTCTTCTGCTGCCTCAGTCTTTCCTGTTGTTTTCCTAGGATGCTATATTTTTGTATTTTTTTATTTAGGACCTGCAATAAACCTGAATTTTGCAGTTGAGCTGGTAGCTATTTCCCCTGCAGTAGGTCCAGTGGTAGATGCTCTGAGCAATAACTGACAGGTTCGTCTGGATCTCTCACCAGACAGCATTACATAGCTCAAAGCAAAATGAGAGCTTGTTTTGCTGGCAGAAGGAAGAAGGGAAAGGAGTTGGAACATATGCCCCTGTCATCCATTAATAAATATAGAACAGAACATGAAATAGGAAACATCAATTAAGATGACTGGGATTAGGAAAATTTTATCTATGCTAGCAAGGTCTGGGTGCATTGACAAAACTTGGCTATGGGAAAAAAAACACCACCCTTTTAAGGACATTTATCAAGGAGGTCTTGGACAGATCTTCTACTTCAGAGCCACGAAATGTGGATGTTGTGATGATTGGCATCCAGTCCTTTTGATGCAAGCTTTCCTACTGAACTTTTCTTCCTTCCTGTTCACATAGGAGCACCATTCCTATGTTCATTATGCTGCTCACCACAAACAGGCATCTTGGTAAGGTCTGATGTCCTCCAGCCTCCCTTCTTTCCTGGAAAATACCTGCACATCATAACTTTATGGGAGGAGTTAATTCACTAGAACACTGAAGTGGGACAGAACAAAAAAAAAACCTGGGAAAGGAATTAAGGGTTGAAATCCTATGAACAAGTTTGGAAGTTTGAACAGACCTTCTCTGAAAAAAAAAAAATTTGTTCCCTGTCATAATTGTTCTTTCCTTTTTCAAGAACACTTGCCTGTACAGCCTCTGTTTGCTAAATTTAACTATATCTAATTCTGATTATTTTTTTGCTGGCAAAATTGTGTGGCTTAGAGGTACCACTATTTCACCTTTACCCAGAGATAACTAAGAGTTATAAATCTCACTGATAATAATTTTTATTATGCTAGACTATAAAAATAAAAGATCCGATTTCTGAAAACAAGCTTATACTAGCAATCCCACAGAGAGCTATTTAGTTGCCAGTTAGCCTCATTCTTCCTTTTTCACTCCAGACTTTTCCTACACTGGCCTTCCTTCGTGAATCATTTCTCAGGCAGGATGGTGGCTCAGAGCCGCTGCTCAGCACAGTGTCTGACAGCAAAAAAGGTGAGGTCCAGCCTCGGCGCTTGCACCATCCTACCAAAAAATGGGCTTTATACAACTTTGCAGGAGAGATACCAGCAGCCGCTTGAGCCCTGTCCACACTGGCACTGGGTCTCTGCTGCCAGCGATGCTGAACCACCGTTACCAAAAGCAGCAAATATTTTTGGGAAAAGGCTGATGTAGACCCTTCCTGTAACCCACCTGTAATTCTCTGTACTCTGTTGTTTTGAATAAATTGTTGTTCGTGTTGATCTCTACATGTCTTTGTAGTGTTTTGCTAAAGGGCTCTTAACA
The DNA here is from genome assembly GCF_949628215.1 of Phalacrocorax aristotelis. Lineage (NCBI taxonomy): Eukaryota > Metazoa > Chordata > Aves > Suliformes > Phalacrocoracidae > Phalacrocorax > Phalacrocorax aristotelis. The sequence goes on from NC_134277.1 coordinate 37,162,527, forward strand.
GAGGAGAGTTTTGGGGTACTCAAGGCAAATTAATAATAATAATTTTCTTCTAGCAGAATTTTTATCCCAGAACTTGCTTCCTATTTTAGTATTTTCTGGGAAAAACTAGGCCATAGTTTACATAAAAAGATTAAGAAAAGATTCTAGGCTTTTTAGTATCTAGAAATGAAGCAATTATGTATAACAGTATTAAAACGATTTCTCCTTTTCAAAATAGAAGTTGCTCTGATTCTTTGGTGATTCTTTATCAGTACATAGAGAAGGGAAAATCATTTGAGCTCTTCAAAGTAGAAAACCTTACTAGTTCTTGATGCAACAGAAAATTAACTCGTTTCTTTCCACTCTAATTAGTGGATATTTCCTAGGCACTTTGTTTATTTATCTTAAAACTATTTCAGCACACAAGAACAGCCTCAGCAGCAAGAGACATGTTTTCACAGATAAATGCTTTCTCCAAGCTTGTTAAGCTCCTTTTCAGAAGCCAGATTCCAAAACCCAGGAATCTGACATTCCAGAGATGTGGCACAAAAAGTCACCGTTCTATTTCCAAGCTGATCTCCAAGTGCTAGCACATGATGTTAATCATGTATTTCAAATTCCTCTTGGAACTTTAATGTCTAGCAATCTAAGATGGGATTTAGGTAAAATACAAAAAAACCCACCCCAAACCACACCAAAATCCAATCCCAAAACAGTAAGGAAAAAAAGTACTAGTGTTTTTATTTCCTGAGAAATCAAGTAAAGCTGAAAAGAAATCTTCAGAAGATATTTTATTCACCCTTTAAAAATGTATATTAATTATACTTTATAATTATATATTATATAAAATTAATTAAATTTACCACTCTTAATTTCTCCCTTTTTTTCCCCTCCCTCCTTAACTGAAAGGCTCCTAAAACCAAGTCTTTTTGAGGAAAGCCATTCTTTGTCCCTCTGGGTTTCCATGATACGGATGGAGGACCCAGACCTTAAATTCCACTCATCCGCCGGGAAGCCCCCCCCACTTGGGGCGGGCCCGGGGCTCTCCTCCCGCCCCCCCGCAGAAGCCCCGCCCCCTAACCCCAGCCGGCACCCCGGGGGCGTGCCGGGGGCGTGCCGAGGGCGCGCGGCCCCGCCCACCGCCGGTGGCGCACCGCCTCCTCCCGGCCTGCGGGCGGTGGCGGGAGCGGCGGCGGCGAGCGGTGAGTGCAGACCCGGCGCGGGGACGGGGCGGGACACGGCACACGGCGACTGGGGTCTTGCGGCGGGGTGTCACCCCCCTCCGGCCTCGCCAGGGCTCCGGCACCGGCGGGGCAGGGGCAGAGCCCGCCGGGCGCCCCGGGTGGGATCGCTGCGGCTGCGAAGGCCGGCGTGGCTGGGTGGGTGTGGAGCCTCCGCCTCCTCCTCTGGGTGACGGTGGGGCGCTGCCTGGGCTCGTAAAATAACCCTTGGTTTGGGCAACGCCGTGGAAAGCCCGGGTAGAAGCGGCGGGTACTGTTACAAGAGCTGCCGGCTGTCACAGGGCTTGGTCCCTCCCTGTCTTTTAGAAGTGTATTTATTCCCCTGATCTGTGGGTAAGGATGAGGATACAGGGCTTCGCTGTGATTTACAGCTGTATAAATGACTACTCTTAGTAATGATTAATGCCAGGTGGTAAAAGACTTTGGTTTCAATAATTATTAATCTTGTTTTGAACCAAGGCTTTTTGTTTTGCTAAAGAAAGTCTGTCGCCTTTGGCAACTCTGACCTTTATATGGATGTGTAAAAGCCCTATGTATATATATATGTTATATTATAACCTATATAAATAATATAATCCTGAATGTCATTGTGTATAATAATATTTAAATATACAATGCATATCATATCCTGTATATAATGGCATAATTTTATATTAAGTACATCCTATTTGTTAGTCAGGATCCTGCCTTATTATTATTTTTAAATTCTGCGTGTTATTTATATTAAGCGATGTGAGCACTTTTTGGTACATATGAAGAAAGCCTCTGAAAACATGGTATTGCAATTAAAACTAACCGCTTTATAAACCAAAGGAAGTTCCAGTGATTGAGTTGCTGGGTTTGCCTTGGGCCACATGCTGGAATTAGGCACAGAGGCACGCAGGCAGCTGCCCGCGCCCTTCCCTGAAATGCCCATGTTTGCTTGTGGTCTCGCACCCACCCGCTGGGATGGCCCCATAGAGACGTGCGGTTGCCATCGCATCAGCGCCACGGGCTGGGTGTTCTCACAGCCCCTTGGAGGACGTGGCAACTTTAGGTAAATATTGCCTAATTCTGCTAGCAGTGGTGAAAAGGTAAAGGCAGACGAAGGTGTGGAGGCAGGCCGCTGCGGATCAGGGTCCCGCCTGCTTGGGTGTGTCTGAAGGTCCCACCTGGCACATGCCCAGGTCACCCGTTGCCCAAGGAGAACAGCAGCTTGAGTTTTCATTGCCCAATCTGCTGCTCACATGGTCAGGAAATAGCTCAAGTGAAGAGTATGGTCTTCCTATTTGTGCTAGGGAGAACTGAAACTAAAAGTAATGCAAGGCAGAGCTTATCTAAATGACACAAACCGGGCTTCCTTTAGAAAAATGGCAATACTGATGTTTTCTTTGTGTAGAAGATTAAAATAATTATGCCTACCTCAGCCTAGGGTATTATGCTATGTTTATAATGCTTGACTTGAAATCTAGAAGCCTCCTGTTTATCATGTATGTTTTATATTCACTCTAAGAAGTATTTACCTTTTAATGATTTTCATTTTAAAGAACTTGCATACACCATGCCTGTAGTCATATACTTTTAAGGGCTTATAATACATGTGAGCTTTATTATAGGTGACTATGATTTAAAATTTTATTTGCAAAATAATTATATTTAAGTATTTTTTTAAAGGAGAAAAACATTGTGAAAATATTACTACTAAGGTACTAACAGCATAATCTCTCCACTGCTATAGTAGAATTAGGAGACAGTAGCACCTAGAAGCCTCATCCAGTTACTTGTGCCTCATGGTAGGAGCTGTGCAAATACAGGCAGAAAGGCTGTCCATGGTCCCAGAGAAGTTACGAAATAGAAAGCAAGATGCTATTTGTGAACATAGACAGAAATAGTTGTTTAATCAAGTACCTCCAAATGTTCATACAAGTGGCAAGTTTGTTAGAAATTATATTGGTATCATGGCTCCTCTATCATTTATGTCTCTATAGTTTAATTGCAGTTAACTGTTATCAGCTGAGCTACTGGAATTAAGGATTTGTGTTTCTATACTATTGCAAAACAGCAGTTGCCAGCTTGCAGATGCTCTTTCCTAAAATTAGCGGTTTTGTGATAGAATCTGCTGCAGTAGTTTTTATATTTGAATAAGATTGTAATTTATTTCAGTGATGCAGGTTTAGTGTTTTTTTTTTTATTTGTTTGTTTAGTTTTTCTTTCAAGATATGTTTATGGTACAGGGATAGCCCGGTAGAAAGCTGGAGTAGCATCACACCACTGTGTTGCTGTGTTTCATGAAATATTGCTTAGGTTCTATCTCAATAGACTTTCAGTTTTCTGGTTTTCCCTTGTTCCCTGCCTTGCAGGCAGGGCTGGGTAAATGTTGCCTTTACTCTTCCAAGCCTCTCCCTTTCACCTTTTAATACACTAAGCAGTTGTTTTCAGCTGTGCTTTTCCGCATTAACTTCTGAAGGCAGCACCTTTTATCAGCCCTGGTTTACCTGCTTAAGCTACCTCTGCGCTCACCGCACGCCCACGGTGCTGTGATGCTTTTAGCGTAGATGCTGTGCATGGGTCAGGCATGAGCGGTGCCCTGCTGTGCTGCAGGCTCCAAGTGTCCTGGGATTTCCCTTCCCAAGCACAGTGCCATACACAGCAAAAACCACTGGGGATTTGGGTCAAACTGAGTAGTTCTCAAGCATAAGAGGAGGTGGAGCATTAAATTAAGCCAGCAGTTGGTAAACATGTTGTGATTTGGCTTTTCTGGGTGAGCGGTCACCATCTAGCCAGGACTGGTGATGTGCTGATGTAAGGTAGTAGTGCTGAACAGATAAGGGCAAAGGCTATGTTCCTAGACATTTTTACAGAGCTCATGCCACTGCTGCATATGAATATCTTACAAAATAGCTTTTCCCACCCAGAGAAGGTCGTGGCAGTTATCATTTTGAAGCTTCCTGCATCCTGTTCCTAGTTAAGCAACCTTAGAGCACCTCCCGTTGATGCCTCCCTCCATCGCCTTGATGCCTCCCTCCATCGCCTTGATGCCTCCCTCCATCGCCTTGATGCCTCCCTCCATCGCCTTGATGCCTCCCTCCATCGCCTTGATGCCTCCCTCCATCGCCTTGATGCCTCCCTCCATCGCCTTGATGCCTCCCTCCATCGCCTTGATGCCTCCCTCCATCGCCTTGATGCCTCCCTCCATCGCCTTGATGCCTGTTGCCCCTACTGTAGAGTAGCCTTGCCTTTTGACTGAGGGGCTGCACCTGCTGGTACCAAATGTGCTTGCTTCAGTGTGGTGTTCCCCTCCGCCTGCCCTTCTGCTGGTGCTCTGATCCTGTGGAGTGAAAGATGCTGCCAAGAATATTGATACAGAAGTTGGGCCTTTCTGACTGTAAAGGGCTGAATCGGTCTTGCAGCCCTATTTTAGTCAGATTTTGCTGACTACTTCTCCCTATAATTTCAGGCAACTGCAACCTTCTCTCCTTTTATCATACAAATTTGTAATTTCTCCATATGAAAGAAGGAAACACTTCTCTGGCAGGCTGATTTTTAAAAAACAAAACAACACAAAGAAAACAAAAACCCCAAACCAACAAAACCCACACTGTAATAAATCCCGAAGTAAAAAGGTTGTGAATATTTGCTCAGCAGCATGGACTGCTGCAGGTGTTCCTTGCTTCCTGGGAGTAGGTAGGTAGGATAGGACAGGTGACAAATTTGATATATCATATCTCAGCAATGTATCACATGGATCTTATTTCCATGTATGTGGTATGTAGTATGCATAAGCTTTTGGCTTTGTAAGCAGAGAAGTAAAAGAAATCTGGATAATTTAGGACATTGTGATTTTTCTTTCTTTCTTCTTGTTAAAGATTTTGCATCTTTATGTTATCTCAAAAAAACCTAGCTCAGCAAGTTGTTTATTCTTCTGATACTAAAAATAATAAGAGGAAAAAAACCAGCTATGTGTCCTGCAGGAATTTCCTGACTTCTTGGCAGGATAGCTCTTGGGATAGAGAAGCAAATCATGGTATAGCTGCTTGTTGACTACAGGAAACTACATGCACAGGTCTGGTGCATAGAATTTTGGCTCTGGATCTGTTTATCTGTAGCATTCCTTGATAAATCTCTACACAGTACAGCTTGGCCATGGGTTGGTTGCCTGGATGTAAGTGACTGGTGCCTTTCAGGGTGCCTTTCAGCCTGTCCAAGGGGATCCAGGACATCTTTATGAGGCTGGCATCCTGACACATGACCTACAGTTGACCCACCTTCTTCTTGGGCAGCAGCTGAAGACTAGGACACCTTGTGAGCATCCACAAAGACACTGAATGTTTATGTTTAGCTATCCAGATTTCTGCAGGACAGGGGGATCAGTGGGAGATTTAACAAAACATAATGCAATAATACAATTGCAAATAGTCCTGCATTTCCCACAGAGTTCCTCCAGTGATTCTCTTTCAGCCTGGAGAACTTAAAAATATAATTTCTCTTTTCAAGGTCTAATTAGTGATATGTCTTCACAGAATCCTTAGATACCCTCAGAGCTTCTGGTCCTAGAAACTAGTTTCCTTTTGAATTTTGCTGGGCATGTTACTTACATGCTGTCTTGCTGGTACCACAGCACAAGTTATTTCAAAATGTCTCCCAGTACCACAGAGGAATTAATCAATAGACATGAACCATGCAAAAACCTTTACAACTCAGCATCAACCTGTGGGCCTGGCCTAAAAGGAAGGACTTCATCGGTTTGAAAGGAGTGTCCCTTTGCTCCAGCATCCTCATGTGATTGATTGATTGTTATGGATTGCCACAGAGTCATTGAGCAGGATGCATACTGATGGGTTTCGTTTGTCTAAGAACAGATAAACCAATGATGATTTTGTTACGGATCTTCTCTCCAGTAACTCTTGTGCATGAAAAGACAACACAATTTGCTTTCCATGCCTGCTTCTTGAGGTACGAAGAAATTGGTATTTCTTAGTATTTAAAGGATTTGTGGCGTAAGAAAAATACTTCTTCCTTTCCCTTTCTTTTCTACCAGAGTTGTCTAGGAGGATAAACTTACTGACAGGTATATCCTACACCTCAAAGCAAAATGGATGTTTTGCTCCTGCAACAAAGCATCTATTTTACTAAAGAGCTGACAATGAGTAATATACCCTGACCTCTGTGTGTGTGTGCTGCCATCCGTCAAGTTCAAGTTCCTGCTCCTCCTTTCCCTCAGGGAAGCCCTAAATGCCCACCTATCTTGCTCCATGCATACAGCAACACGTTATAACTTTGTGCCTTCTAATAGTCTTGTTGTTTTAATTGCATAATGGTGATGCATGGTTTTAAATTAGTCATAACTTTGGTACCCGTTTTAATGAGATCTTCAGCTGTCTTCCCAGAGGGGAAGGCTTTGTTTTCCCAAGAGCAGCATGCCTCTTCCCAGAAGAAATGAACCTCTATTAATGAGGCATGAAAAGTGAGGTGGTAAGGGGAGTGTTGGGGAGTGTTTACAAGGAGAAGGGCGATAGCTGTGAGTTCTAGGCGCTGGAGAACATTTTGATAATGCCAGAGCCTATAAAGTCACATCAGTGTGTAGTGTCGCTGCAGTCATATTTGCTTTGAGGACAGTTAAATGTAATAGCCTTGTCTCATGGTGTGGAGTAACACAGCCCCAAAATACCCTCACGTGTCTTCACAAATGTGAAACAATGAGACCAGCGTTTAATGGCTGTGACACCGGTTGGTTTGCTCCCCAGGAATTTATGACTACGTTGCATTTGTTATGTCTGTCTGATCAGGGTGAAGATTGGTTGTGGTATGACTATTCAGAGTTGAATCAACTCTAATTGTTGGGGAGACAGGAAAGCAAATCATTCATTTGATATGAGATAAAACCCCTTGTCTCCCCCTTTCCAGGCGGATGAAGGTGGGAGTTGCTGTGAAGATGGTTGGGAAGGCAGCCAGGTGGCTGGCTTAAACAGTCCCTCCACCTCTCACACCACAAAACTGGATTTGGGCACTAGGGTCCAAGAATCAGAGAGGATTTATAGTGAAAATGTCCCTTTGGGGATTTTATGAAGAACTGTTTGAAGCAAATACTTGTGCAGAAATGAAGCCTTCCTAATCTGCTTGTCTGCAAGGAAGCTTTCTGACTGCTGTTTCACTCCTCATCGCAGGTAGATTTGGTAGGAAGGTCTGCTTGACCTGCTGGCCAGGAAAAGGCTGTCTACACTAGGTGTGTAGTCCAAGGCTGAATCTTAAAGTAGGGATGCAAGATTCTCTCCCCGCTGAGATCTTTTTCAGTGAGCTTTGCACAGCTGAACCACAGGGATTTAATGCAAACCCTGGTATGTAGGTGTTAATAATTCAGGTCAGTTTGCAAAGAAAGCATCCTGACTTTCTCAGGAAAACCACCCTTCAGTACATGCGCCAAGCCTTATGACTAATGCAAGATAACTGTAAAGAGAATTTGGAGTACTGTGGACTATCTTTAAGACAGCATAAAGGCAGTCATCAGGCTTCAGTCAACATACAGATTTTTACTTTCCTTTTTGCCATTACATATTTGAATTTAAGTAAAAGATTTGAAAAATAATAAGCTATCATCTAGCATATGGGTATAAGCAATGATCTTTCTTTTAGAAAAGATTCTTCCATATTCTCCAGGCTCTTCAGAGCCAGAGATCTTTGTCCAAGGCAAGTTTTGCATGTTAAATATCTTTTATTAAGACTAGCAAGTCTGCTTGAGAAGAACATGGCTTTAGGATGTGTAGCACCTCAGATTCATTGGAGGAGGGCTTGCAAACCTGAGAGCTCATTTCTTTTCTCAAGTATACTTCTAACCTGTCATATAAGGCACTGTCTCTGCTTACAGCAGTATGTTGCCTTGCTCTTAGACCATGACAGCGCTGACCGGTAGCATGTTTCTGAATGCTGTAGAGTTATTTTGTCCACCTGAGGATCACTACAGCTTCTGTCATTCTAACCTTGGGTGGCAATTGACTTGTCCTAGACATCTGAAACATAAGTCTGTTGGCAGCGTGGAAAATGGTAATTTGGTTTGGTGTATATGATTACCCATTGACTAGATTTCTAGCAAAGCTTAATTCTAAGCAATGCCATCTTTTCCCCATAAGCTCAGCGAAACCAGATAACTTTCAAACGTCAAATGACTTAATTCTCTCTTTAATGCAGATGAAATTCTTGTTTTTCAGCAGTCAGTTAATAGCTAGCTCTTATACTTACAAAAGTTGTGTTGTTTTTAGGCTAGATGACAACCATTCTCCTTCCTGTTCTCCTGCTAGACCTGTTTTACTAAACAGACCGTGTCGGGACGGACAGCACTATCCTTATAGAGTGCTTTCCAAGTATGTAAAGCACTTGCCCGTATATAAAGTGTTGCAGGATTTGAAACTCACCTATGAAGCGGAACACATTGTCAGTGATGGTTACTTCCCTCTTGGTTGGTGATAGCAACCCAATTGCATCAGTTCTGCGGAAGTTACTGGCAGTGACCAAGTAGGCCGGATACCCACAGCCAGGCTTTCCTCTGCAGGTTCCCAGCTGCAGGGCTCCGCATCATCTGGGCCATTCATTTCGCTGAGTTGCCTTGACTGAGGTTTCGTTCTGAGATGCGTGTGTAGTGCTGGACTGAAAAGCTGTTGTCCCTGCAGCATCATTGTGTTTCTGAAGAATGGTAGAGCTCTTTGTGGCTGTCAGGTCCCAGCAGCCATGTGACAGGTGGTTATTATGGATTTGCACGTAGGTCTGCAAAGTAGGTTTTCAAATACATCCATACATAATGTGTAGGTTTCAACTGGTTTAGCTAAAGGTGTGGTTATATAAATTGGCAATTTTTCTGTTTTAAGACTGGATTGTGCTTTTTTTTGGCCTCAAGTAAATATATTTGAGTGAACTTGGAATAAGCCTGTTGTGGTTTAACCCCGGTCAGCAACTAAGCACCACTTACTCACTCCCCCCTGGTGGGACGGGGGAGAGAATTGGAAGGGTAAAAGTGAGAGAGCACATGGGTTGAGATAGAGACAGTGTAACAGGTAAAGCAAAAGCTGCACGTGGAAGCAAAGCAAAACAAGGAATTAATTCTCTCCTTCCCATGGGCAGGCAGGTGTTCGGTCAACTCCAGGAAAGCAGGGCTCCATCACGCGTAACGGTTACTTGGGAAGACAAATGCCATTACTCCGAACATTCCTCCCTTCTTTCTTCTTCTCCCAGCTTCATATGCTGAGCATGACGCCATAGGGTATGCAATACCTCTTTGGCCAGTTGGGGTCAGCTGTCCTGGCTGTGCCCCCTCCCAGTTTCTTGTACACCCGGCAGGGCATGGGAAGCTGAAAAGGTCCTTGCCTAGTGTGAGCACTACTTAGCAACAACTAAAACATCAGTGTGTTATTAACATTATTCTCATCCTAAATCCAAAACACAGCTCTGTACCAACTACTAGGAAGAAAATTAACTCTATCGCGGGCGAAACTAGGACAAAGTGCGTTCTGCTCATTCAGACAGCACCTGCTCTGTAAGTGGGAAGTCTTTCTCCTGCTAAAGGCAGAAAAAGTCCTTCAGATTACTTAGTGGTCTACTTGAATTCATTGTTGGGAAAATATCATGTGGGTTTGGGTACTGCGAAAACAAGCTGTGGGATGTATTTGTTTTGCAGGGATGAAGTTTTCTACCTTTGCTCCTCTTGCTGCTTGACCTCGAGCCAGTGTTTGTTCTAGGATGGCTGGCAAGTCCTTCAACTTGGCTGTGATGGCAGAACAGTCAAACCCAAGTGCTGCTTTTCTTCTCTTCCTCCCATTTTTGTGTTTGTCATGTCTCCTGCTGTTCTCTCACAACTTCTGAAAGTTTTCCATACCAGAAATCTGCCTCCCATGCTGAGAGTGGGCTGATGCCGATCTTATGAAGTCATGGTGCAACAGTGTGCTCCATAATTGGGGTGAAAGTAACCAAATCACATCTTAACATTTAGTGGGCAGAAAAGAAATGAGAAGCAGAAAATCCAGGGATATGGGTAAATCACTGACTTTCAACCTGATTTTCTTATTGGTCAATCTCACGAAAAGTTCTGCTGGCCAAATGCTGTTTGCTCCTCAGAATTGTCTGTTTTAGTAATGAGTAACACTATTTAGAAGCTGTGTCCTTCCAAAATATTGTTTTCATGCCACTGGCACAGGCTAGCTCAGAAGGAGAACAAAGCCCATTGAACAAACAAGCTGCCCACTTGAAATCACTGTTAATACATTCTTAAATGGTTAATTTAACTGTTGATAGGTGCAGCTCATAAACTAGTGCAATATATGGATGCAGCTATGCAGACGCAACACCAGTAAGGTTTTGCAGTAACAATGGACCATCTGACTTGTTCTTTATGGGAAAAGAGCCTGAAGAGTGAATTGCCATTGTGTGAGAGACTGGATGGCTGATCCAACTGGACCATTTCAAGCATCCGTCGTGGGCTTGATCGACCTAAACCACCCAAGAAACACAACAGTTTGACCGGAGTTGATCAAAATGCGTTGTGAACATGCTGTATTGACTGCAATATTTTCTATCTTCCCCACAGTTTTGAGCTGCGGTTATAGAGAATGCTTAGGATCAGTCTGTTTCAGGATGTTATTACTTGACTCTTCATTTTATTTTTGACTGTATCTGTGCTTGGTCTTTCCCAGCCATCTCCCCAGATGCACATCATAAGACTGGGACTTCTAATTTTGTGGTTACGGCCAAGACTATTGCTTTTGCTTCACTTTCGTCTCTGGGGACAAGACCAAGCACTAGCACCTCCTAGATGGGACCAAGTGGTGTGTCATAAAAATAGCTCTTTTGGTAGAATAAGGAAATCCACAGCAGGAAGAAAGCCAAGCTAAAACACGTAGTGCTGTGTAACAGGAAATCAAGCAGCAGGGAAAAATCATATCGTAAATGAAAAGCATTTGAAATGACCAAAAAATGAAAAATTACTGGCACATGAGATTCAAAATGTTCCAGGGGGTGAGTCAGGAAGGAAAAGGTCAGGCAATGTCAGCGTTTGTGTTTGAGACACTGAAAAAGAAATGTTACAATAAGCCTGCATGGCACTTGCTGATTTTTGCTCTGCTTACTCAGCAGGAAAGAGGCAGCTGCCTTCAGCCCTTCTTTCCCCATAATAAGTAAAAATTAGTTATTACAGAGAGATACCTTGGTGAAGATAATATTTTTAGGGCAACATAATTTGATTTAATGTAATGCAATATTTAATTCCTGTAAGAAACATGAAGCTTTGGAAGAAAGAAAAACATACATTCTCTGAACATAAACCCTTCTTCAGAAGCAGCATTCAAGATTTTTATTAGGATTTTAATCAGTTTGCTGAAATGCTGATACTTCAGTGTCTATGTACAAATCCCTTCATTGTAATCCAGCTTGTAGAAACAACAACTGTCTAATGTGGTTTTTCTAACTGGCATCATATAAAAATACCAGGGGTGGTTTATCTGTCTATGCTTGTACATTGCTGGTTCTTGTTGGTGCATCTAACAAGATGTGCTGTGCACACGTAAACCATACATGTGTACATCTTCACTCATCACTTTTGTAACTAAACAGAACTTCGACTTGGAAAGTACTTGGGTACTATGTCAGCAAGTGATTTTAGCCTGGAAACTACTTGCTGCTTTCCCTTTGTTTTCACGGGTAGTTTTACTGCCAGTGGTATACCCTGTTTGTGTAAGTATTGGTATGCTACGAGCTGTAGTGCTTATCTGGTATTTTCCATGTTGAGTACAGCTACAGTTGAAGGATGGTTGAACTTGCCAGATTGCCAGTGTTGCTTCTGCTTCTGAAATCAGTTTTCCCTAGCTCAAGGGATCTTGGAAGTCCTCTTGAGCAAACACCCTTACTGGGACTTTACCTTGGAGGTCACCAACACTTCCCTTCAAAGACTGCCTTATCTCTTTGTCTTCTGAAAATGCCCTAGCAACAAAACCTGCAATTATTTACGCTATAAAATAATTTAGTGTAATTTAAACTACTTAGTATACACCATAGTGTTTGGAAAGAGTAGCAAAGGCAGGCTCACATGGCAGACCAGATTGACAGGCTGCCTCGAGGACACAGGAGCTAGAGCTGGAGGAGAATTTTGAGTGGTCCCCAGGTTGTCTGCAGAAGCTGTGTCGAGCATCAGCCCTGAGTAATAACTGATTACCATGATGACTCATGGACGTCATGACAGATTGACATGTGCTGTTCCTTCGGTGTCTTCACCCACAATTACCCTTTTCTAACCATTCCCTAAAAGCCCAGTCTACCAGCATTAGCCTTACTGGTATTGTCTTATGGGAGAAAAAGAAAGAAATGGTTGCTCTGGGATCAGCCACCCACCAAAACTGCAGAGTATACATGAAGTCCTTTGGTTGAGCATACCTCTGCAATTTGAGACTGAAGGAGAAAAGAAAAAAAAAAAAAGAGGAGAGTGAAGAAACATCTGATGCTCTCTCCTACTGTGAACAGATTTTTTAGTACTTCTTCCTTGTCTATCTTTAGGCTTTTAGAAGTTTCAGAGAGGCTTGGCATGTGAGTCATGTTGCTGTCCAGCAATATGGTATTAAGTTCATGCAATTCAAAGTGTGGTATAATACCAATATAATTGGAAATCTGTAACCCACACCTGACATGGCAGTCCATGTCATATATATATTTTGGAGGGGAGAGGTAAGTTCGTATGTTTAGTTAACTCTTCGATTCTTGCATTCCTCTGAAATGAATTATTCTTAATTTTTTTTAATGGACTGAATTAATTGTCTTGATAAAACAGGTCTCCATAACTAGGAAGATCGCAGCACAAAGGAATGGCTGGTTGGGGAAAAATGATAACATAGTGTTTAAAGAGGAGCTGTCTTGCACCTGCTGGCCATAAACAAGCATTTAGCAACCAAATGGAGGGAAATCCTGTAGGAAAAGAGTAGTTAACTAAGCATCTTGGCAGCGGTGGCTGGAAGTCAGAATTTCAAGGGCAGCCAGAAAGGCATGATATTTGGCAGTTCATTTCTACATAACGTTGTGGTTGGAGGGAAGGTGTGTGAATTCTGTCGGTGGTTTGGAAAGCTCTTGTTCTTTTAAAAACAATTTAGGCAGTGTCCTCATTTTTTGCTCAGCGGCAAAGTGATTCTGCTGCTACTGTAATACAGCACTGATGAAACAGGTACCTTGAGCTGGAAGGTGAGATGGATTTGCCCAAGGCGTACTTTATTTTGTTCACTTCATTAAGCAGTCTGCAGACATCTGAGCGCTGTGCAGAGCTGAGATGAAAATACTTATGTATTTCATATTTTTCTCACTGCTAATGAGCAGACCTTTACGGTGATTTGCTGAGGGAAGGTGGGGCTGGTAACCAGCAGGGCTGATGAAAGAATGAAGGATGCTCTGTGACCTGCACGGTCTAGTTTCAGTCCTCACCATCCTGTTCATGGACAGTGAGGGACAGAAGGGAACTCTTGACTCCTGTGATGAGCGCAGTCGAGTTGACCCCAGATATTAAACTGGACCAGGAGAAGTAGAAGGCATCAGCTTATGCTGAGGCTGCATTGCTGTGGACTGAGTGGAAGTCTGCTTGGGGAACAGCATTTGAATAATTGAATAATTTGAATGTTTACCGCCAACAAGAGCAGTAGTTCTGTGATGGCCACATACCTGATTCCTGTAAATGCCAGGATGTGTTATGATGTGGTGAGTTTGGTACCACAGAATATGGTACATTTTATATGTATAAATTTATGCCACCTATATATAGTTTTCACATTATTTTCTTCAAAGCTGAGGAATAAGTCCTCAGAATTTTGCCTGTTTCTTATACTCTGAGCTTCCAGTACAAGTCACCATCTAAGTCACTGCTGAACTAGAGGGACCTTTCTGCTGATATATATGGTACGGCTGGTCTTATGATTTCAGGCAGTTCTGTTCCATGAGAAAGTTAACATTGCTTTCTGCCACTCGTAATCGTTTCGTTTGAAACCTATAATAATATTTCATCCATGCTTCTGACTAGCTGTGAGCTAGTGCTAATTGGGGGTTTACCTCCTCCATTTCATACTCCCTTGGAACAGCAGTGGCACAGATGTCTCATGGGTCCTCTGCTTGGTGCAGGAGTTGCAGGAGATGCTCTTTCCCCAGCAGTGATGCTCCCTGCCAGTCACTGACCTTTCAGAATTAGTCCAGAACCTGAGGCTTCTGCAAATCCAATCAATGCTCCCCAAAAGAGTTTTGCATTATGCTATCCTGAATATAAGTACTACTTATGTTTTAGCATGGGATTATAGTCTCTTTTGAATTCTCCAGAGCTAGCATCTTATTTTATTATAGCTCTGTTCTTCATACGCTCCCCCTCCCACCATCGGTCCCTGTGTATGTATTTTCCTTACAAATCCGTACGGATGACTTGACTTTCACAAACATAGTGCGCTTGAGTGCACACAGGTATGTTCTGTGATAGTGAACTCCAGGTACGGATGCAGCTGAACTTTTACGGACTGTAGATTAGATTTCTTACGGTTTTTTTTTTTTTTGAGTGTTAAGGTAAGAAAAACATAAAATGCAGGGAAGATCTTTAAGTATATAGAGATTTAATTGTGATCTCTCCGTCACACTGAAGCCTTGAACAAAAGTTTCATTTGATACTGATGACGGGAACAACCTTGAAAGTGCATCTGAGGACTTTGCTTGTGACTGGATAGGACTTTCAATCATCACCAATGTCTAAAAATAAATCACTCTTCCCCATTAAACCTTGAATCTGGTCATTTAGTCATATGTTTAGAAATAATCAAAGGAGGGTGGATGGATAATTCTTGTAAAGATCAAAACTTATTGCTTGAGGGGAAACACTGGCAACACAGAATCTGTGAGCCCTCCCAGAGCAGACAAGAATATTGCGTAAGCCACTGCCCAGCAATGAGTGAAATCATAAAATTTCACTGTAAATAAACACAGCTACTAATGAGGTAGCTGGGAGGGCTCACATTTGTTTGAGCTGTTTTTGTAGCAAGTTGTCATGGTTTTTGTCTGTGGTACTGCTTAAGTTTTAATCTTTCAGTTTGGGGAATGTAGAGAAGAAGTTACTTCCTCCTTTAAGAGCACTCCATTTACATGATAAAAGGGTATTCCCAAGTAATATAAAAGAATTAGTTTTAATTTAGATATTAAAATATAAAATCAGCTCTATATGATGAAATAAAATGTAATACTTCACAGTGTTTATCTACTATCCCTAAGAAGAGCACTGGGGTTTATCTATTATACCTAAGAAAAACACTGCAGTACTTGTTTGGGGTTCTTCTCCCCCGCACCTGATTTCTACTTTTTTTTTTTTTTTGGTTAGGCTGCAGGAAGTATGGCAAGTCATCCTACGTAATCTTTTTGCTTTGGGTTGTTGTTGGCAGTTGTGGAGCCATTCCCTGGCGGTTTCATTGGTTATGCAATTAACAACTGTCAAAAATATGTACTGTAAGGAGCAGATGTTATATGAAGCTAAGTAATAATAATAAAAAAAAAAACCTTCAGTCTGATAATAGATCAGAAGCAGAACTAAAACTTACTCAAAGCAATGGGTTTTTTTCCCCCAGTCACAGCTGAAAGTATTTTATCAAAACTACAGATCTACCACTGCCTTTTTTGATTCTTTTTCCCAGCATTGGTTCATTTCTTTGTCAGTGGAATTTTTTTTTTTTTTAATGACTAGAGAGACCAGCAACCTTCTGTTTGTCTTCTGGAGGTAGCTGCTTCTATCACCGGTATTTTGGGTAGGGTTTTTCTAAAGATAAAAAGGCATCATCTTAAGCAGACAGTTGAACTGTTCTGCTTCAGTGACTTCTGCATGTGTTAAAGAAGTCCTAAAATACATATCATGCTAACAGCCAGAATACTGCATTCAGTATGTTTGTAAGTGGCAGAAGCATGACTGGGGCAATCCTGGACTTGCTGAGGCGTCTGTGGAAAGGGTAGCTTTGATGGGCTAGTATTTCCATTTTTTTCAAATTATTTGATAAGAAAAATTAAATATTTCAAATATTTTAGGAAGGTTTTTGGTGCTGAAATATTAATTTTAGTCATTAAATATGGCTGTTTGGAGTTTAAACTGTTCTTTCTAATCTGCACTAGCACATAACTCAGTCATTAGAAAGCAGAAGACAGAATGAAATGTGTTATTTCAGCCCTGTCATTCACTAACAGTGTCAGGAATGAGATATTTTGGGCTTGCATAATTTCTTACTTAAAGCAGTTAAGAGACAGGAAAGAGAGAGGCTGCAGAATCTGATAGAATAAAGAGAGATATATAATTGAAAAAAATTTTGAATTGCCATTTAAAAATCAAAACCACATTGAAGCAGAGCAGAAAGGGGGGGGAAGCCCCAAAACTATATAGGTTTACAGCTGCAGAAACCGCCCTTCTTCTAACAGCCCGAGCCCTGCACAATGTTTTCTGTGGTGTGGGCTTGTGCTTGCGTGAGAGCTAAAGCCATTTACTGCCACCAAAAGGAAAGCTCCTCACAGACGTCTGTATCAGCAGCAGTTACAGCTGATGAGCCAAATTCTCGCTGACCTGCTTGGTACCAACTGCGAGGCAGAGCCTGTGCAGCAAGGAGTGCTGAAGTGCTCTTCTATGCCTTCAGCCCTGAGCATATATACCAGTTAAACATAAACACATTGAGCAAAAACCCCAAAAAACTTTTTGGGAGTGTTCAATAGTCCTCTGTGTTTTTTATCAGTGCAACCCTAGCTACAGAAGCGAAATGGTGGCCTTATCTTTATGGAGACTAGAACCGTACTGGTGGCTCCGTTTAGGATGTCTAAAGTCCTGTGCACAGACATCTCTATTTGGAGACAGAGTATCCTATTTTGATATAACTAAGCCTATAGAAATTTGACAAAGATGTGTTTGTTCCAAAATAATTTCCCGGTCAAAGAAATATATGTGTGCTTATCTTTGTGCTCTGTTTTACTGAAATAGGTGGAGCTGTATTTTGAAAGTTAGGCATGTTTGTAAGAGGCATTGGGCAGCGGTGGGTGTCTAGGAGTCCTTAGCTGGCCTTGACCTAAATATGTAGTTATATACTAACAAGAGCTAACCTAACTAACGCTGTATCGCTAAACCTTAGCAAACCACTCCAAAGGTGTAGCCATGTGTCTTCCCTAGTCACATACAAACATTTTGCAGCCAGCTGACCACAGCTGCCAAGGATTGCCCAAGAAAGCTGCAAATCCACCTTTTCCAATGCAAGGTGCCCACCCAGAGAGATGCGTGGGAGGATTTTGCCCAGCTTCTCCTGCTTGAGTAGCATCCATCCTGACCATGGGGCCAGCGCGGGGGGCCATACTCCTGGGTGATGGGGGGATCCTGCTTGGGTCCTCTCGGTTTGGAGAGAGGACGCTGTTTTTTAAAAGCTGAGGAGGCAATAGGACGGTCTTGTAGGTGGGGCTCAATGCAGGTGTTAGCTGGCAGTGGCTGGATGGCATGTGGGAGAGGTAAAGGGGAAAGGCAAATTGCAAATCTGTTTCCCATGGTGGTTGCTTTTCGGCAGGCGGCATGTATGTAAGTTGTCAAGTGAGTAAAGCTGCCCTGCTGTTCCCGTGTGGGTACCTGTCCTGAGCGAACCAGCTGGTTTACGGGACTGCAGAGGTAGTTAAAATTTTTTTTTCTGGGGGGACTTCCAGTGAAAGAGTAGGTTTAAAACATAAGTTAATGACGGGATTTTTGATTTGGTCTAATTATAAGCAACCCTTCATGAGGTTTTAAAACCATGGACACAATGAAATTTAGCCTGAGTTGCAGCTGGCCTGCAGGATCAAAACAGTTTGTTTCTCTGCTTATCTCCGTTTCAGAGAAACGGTTGAAAGGGGCTTTTGATTCTGCTGACTCAGAGGTTTTAGTGTCTCTGGACCTCAGCTGCAGTCACGCAGGCGTGTTCTTGGGTGCCTGAGAGCAAGGTTCAGGCAGCACTGCCTCGGCTGTGTTTGTGCGCTGGGGGTGCACAGTGGGGAGCTGTTGGGAGGTGGGTGCAAGGATGACCCCCGGGGAGGCTCTTGGAGCAATGAACAAAAGTGCTGAATACCAAAGATGGACAAGCATCACTGGGCTGTCATGTACAACAAATATCTCCAGAAGGGAACTAACCTAGTGCTTCTAAAATGGGATTTTCTGGTTTTTTTTAAATGAATGAATTCTTTGATGTAGTTAATGCAAACATGTTTTCTGGTATATATGACACTGAGCCTGGCTATTTCCACTGTCTACTAATGTCCAGCAAAGGTGATAAAGACCTTCAAATAACTACTAAATGCCAATCTGATGTCTGTTTTGTCTTTTCAGGTTGATTTTTATTTTAATACAAACCAGTGAGGATGACACCAAAACATGAAAAACAAGTAAGTCATGTCTAAGCTTTAATAAAAAAGGATTCTAGTTTGGTGGTAGATGCTTTAATTGACAGGCTACGGAATATTCTGCAGTGATGCAGTGCCAGTTCCTTCTGTTAAAGTTTGATGGAAGAATCAAATATTCATTGGATCAGAGAGAAGGAGAGTAAGTGACTCTCTGCATAAAGAGCTCAGACACTGAGACAGGAGAGAAAGACTTGGATTTCAGTCTTCTCTCCATCAGTCTTCAGGTATTTTGTAGGACAGTGGTTGGAGCTGGGTCTGAACTCTGATTAGCAGATGCACACCACAAGAATCACACTTGGACCTTCTTTTCAGCTCAGGCTTAATGAACATTACAAGTTTCAACAAATTATTTTGTCTCAGCTGTTAGTCTCTTGTCATCCTTACTACTCGGCATGCGTGGAGTGAAGATGCCCCACATCCTTTGTGGTTGATCCTTTTACTAATAGGCAACCTGATAGGTATTCTCGTTTAAGCCTAGCCATCAACTAAGTACCACACGGCTGCTTGCTCATTGACCCCCTGGTGGGATGGGGGAGAGAAGTGGAAGAGCAGAAGTAAGCAAACTCATGGGTTGAGTTAAAAACAACTTAATAATTGAAATAAAATAAAGTAAAATAGTAGTAATAATAATAATATACGAAGTAAGTGATGCACAATACAATTGCATACCACCCACTGACTTATGTCCAGCTGGTCCCCCAAACAGTGATCACTGTCCTCTGGCCAGCTCCCCTGCCAGTTTATATACTGAGCATGATGCCATATGGTATGGAATAGCCCTTTGGCCAGTTGGGGTTGGCTGTCCGGGCTGTGCCCCCTCCCAGCTTCCTGTGCACCTCCTCGCTGGCAGAGAATGGGAAGCTGGTAAGTCCTCAACTAGAGTAAGCACTGCTTAGCAACAACTAAAACATCAGTGTGTTATCAACATTATTCTAATCCTAAATCCAAAACACAGCTCTATACCAGCTCCTAGGAAGAAAATTAACTCTATCCCAACTGAAACCAGGACAATGGGAAACTATTTTCCTTGGAAGCTTTGTGGAAAATGACTCTGGCGGTTATTGACTAATCAGATGTGTAACAGTGGCACCATGGAGCATGAGTTCATCACCTGATTTGGTCCTGAGCACAGAGATTTGAATTAAGATGCAGCTGGAATGATTAAAGCAAATAATCAACTCATGCAAGATTATTTTTATTCCTCCTCCTTGTGGTGGATTTTTTTCCCATATTAAAAATAGATATTTCCATGTCAGATTTCCTTATTTTCCTAGTAGGAAAATGTTAACAAGAGACTTCTCAGAAACACAGTTTTTGTGGTCAAATTCTATATAGTAGAGCTTCTGGCTTATACTTGTCTCTGAGTGATCCATTGCATTATGCAGAAATATTTCCAACAGGAGAAGGGCGGGAGTGGGGGGAGAGGAAGACTTCTTATGTCTGCTTTAGCTGCTTTTATAGTGTATTCTTCCTTTTGAGGCAAATCCAAATGTGAACAGTTTTCAATGCTTGTATCTACCTCAGTGCTGCCCTTTTCCCCTGCTGTCAGCACTCGTGTTCTTTGCATGGGACTGTAATCATGAGGGAGTAGGTGTAAACTAGGTTTGGGGGTCACTTTGGCCATTTTGACATTTATGTCTGACACTAACTACTTGGGCTGCTCCAGGCCTTGAGGACAGGGTAGCAAAATGCCATGGTGCTATGCCTAAACTGGCTGCCTTAGCCAGGAGTTAAAAGGCACGTCCAGCCAGAGACGCTGCTCTGCTGATTCCTGCTTGTTAGGTAGTTATGACTACTTTTTGTAGTAGTTATGACTGATTTTGGGGCAGATTTGAAGTTCTTAATGAAGACGTATCCTGGTTTAACCCCAGTTGGCAACCAAGTACCACACAGTTGCTCACTCACCCTCCCCCCCATGGTGGGATGGGGAGGGAATCTGAAGAGCAAAAGTAAGAAAATTCATGTGTTGAGATAAGAACAGTTTAATAATTGAAGTAAAATAATAATAAAAATTGTAATGAAAAGGAAAATAACAAAAGAGAAAGAAAGGAACAAAAGCCAGGAAAAACAAGTGATGTAACTGCTCACCACCCACTGATTTATGTCCAGCTGGTCCCCCAAACAGTGATCACTGTCCTCTGGCCAGCTCCCCTGCCAGTTTATATACTGAGCATGATGCCATATGGTATGGAATAGCCCTTTGGCCAGTTGGGGTTGGCTGTCCGGGCTGTGCCCCCTCCCAGCTTCCTGTGCACCTCCTCGCTGGCAGAGAATGGGAAGCTGGTAAGTCCTCAACTAGAGTAAGCACTGCTTAGCAACAACTAAAACATCAGTGTGTTATCAACATTATTCTAATCCTAAATCCAAAACACAGCTCTATACCAGCTCCTAGGAAGAAAATTAACTCTATCCTAGCCAGAACGAGGATGGGATGTTTGGGCTGGTGTGGCGGCTGCTGGGCTCCATTTCAAAGCTATAGCACTAGCAGTTTGGATAGGAAATGCTTACTTATGAGTTTAGCAGTTTCCAAGGAGAAGGAATAAATGGAGATACCACTTTTTCCAGTAGCTTTCTGCTGAGTCTGTATTGTTCCCAGTGCAACAGGCCACCACGACGAAGCTTGGATACTTTGAAGTGTCAGCAGTAAGTTCTGGTTTTGATACAATTGTTGCACTTAAGTGTTACAGGACACACATTATTCTTGAATGCATGATGGACATGTGTGTATTGTGCCCCTCAATTGAAAAAAAAAAGAAAAAACACAAACAAAAACCCCAACCAACCAAAAACCCCAGAAAACAAAAAGGGAAAGTATATATAATGTGGCATAATAGCTAGATATGCAATTCTGGAAAAACCAAGCAGAACTGGGTGGGGTAGAAGATACCTTGAGAAAGATTGCAGCTGACAAAAGTAAAAAGTCCCTGAAACCTTGGCTCTTTTCAGGCTCTGCTTCTCAGCTTGTGCAGCTGGACTGCAATGCAGTCTTGTGAGAAAAGATGAAGTTAGTCTTCATGTGGGTTGTGGGAGGAAGAGGTCAGCCTCCAGTCCATTAGGTGAACAGTGCATTACTTGAAGATAGACATGCCTACTGAGAGTATCCTAAGTTTTATAGCAAGATGGGGAGGGAATGGAATATATATGGAGGAGAAAGGCATTTGTTACCCAAAACTGCTGTAATCTGGTGACTGTGACCAGTGAACAGAGCAGAGCAGAACAGACTGAGCACACAGCAGCAATCTCCCAGAGAAATATTATTCCTAACCTAGCTCTGCTTGGACCCTAGCATAGCCTATATGTGAATATTGGCCTTTACAAGCCTACTTTTATAGGGAAAGGGAGGCATAAGCACCTTTTCTAGAAGTGTATCTGCAAGTACACTGGGCATTTAGGGCTGCTTTGATTAAATCAATGTTGTTGTCCCAGTGGGGTCATGTATCCTGGAGAAGGCTTAAAGGTCAAAAGAGAAGGGATAGTCTACATCTGCAATGCCAATGTTTCAGAACAGCAGAAACTATAGTGGGAATTGGGATTAACGCTTCCTGGATTCAAGACCTTTATAGAGGAAGTAACCAGAGATCTTGAGAAAGGCTGTACATTTTTGGTTTTGTTTTCTAGTTGCTTAATGTTTTCTTGCTTCATTCTGAACTCATTATTGGTAATCTTAGGTAAATAAAGGGGAAAAAAAAAATAAACAACAAGTGTTCTGCTGAAATCCCAGTTTCAAATCAGAGC
Organism: Phalacrocorax aristotelis; assembly: GCF_949628215.1. Taxonomy (NCBI): domain Eukaryota; kingdom Metazoa; phylum Chordata; class Aves; order Suliformes; family Phalacrocoracidae; genus Phalacrocorax; species Phalacrocorax aristotelis. The sequence continues at coordinate 37,184,879 of NC_134277.1, forward strand.
TGACACTGACTGTGCATGAGGGCTGCAGTTTGCAGAGGTGCTCTGCTGTACTGCAGATCATTTTTACTCTTGGCTCAGTGCTATTCTGCCTAGACACCTGCCTGCCACAGTGTGTGGCAGGTCTCCTTTCTTCTATAGGTAGTCTGGAGGGTGTTTGACTTCCTCAGTATTGAAACTCAGTGACTAATTGGAAATTAAAAGTGTACAGGTGTGGTTTTTTTGTGTGTGTGAATCATGTAGTCTATAATGATTTGCAAGGCACCCTGTAGCTAACCCCCAGCATATCAAATAGTAACTTTTAATCATAATACTTTGGTATAACAGAGGTTGAAAGAAGCATTTTACTTCAAAGATTGATTTGGTTCTGTACAAAGGAGAGGGTTACAGAATGTTACTTGGAAATGAAGTGATTTGGGGAAGCGGGACGAAAGGGAGGTCAGTGAGAAGTTGGTGCGGCAGTAGGTAAGAGGAGGGGGACTGAGGTTAGAGTATGAGCAGGCTACCTGCAGTTGTCACTTCTGGGCTGCAGCAGTTGGAGGGAAGAGGAGAGCAGAGTTCCGTTTGAAGCTTTCTGGCATAACCCCTCTCCTTCCACTTGCAGGACTGATGCATTTAGTCTTCAGGAAAGAAAAGGAAGTATGTTTAGAAGTGGTTGCAGCTCTGGGGAAGAGTGGGTCACGGGGAAATAGGAGGCTGAGGAAGACAAAAACTTGGGAAAATGTAAGACTATGGCTATGAAAAGATCTTAGAGTGGGTCTGAAAGCATACTATATCTATACACGTATGCTAAATAGGATAGATGGTGAGGCAGGTGGAAAAAAGCAACCAAAAAATGGTTTACCTCTCCTTTGTTCAGCACATTGCTCAGGATCTACCCAGGAGGGGGAATAACTTTCTCATGTCTCCCACCAGCGTTTTTGTAAAAGTAAAGGTGTGACCCTGAGCTGGTAGAAGTATTACAGCTCTGTTCATTTGTTTCTCTTGTGCTACATTGGCTTGGGGTTAAAAAGCTGCAGTGGAGAATCACGCCTCTGGTCTCTGGTGCTCTTCTGCAAGGAAAGAAACGGCAGAGGTGGTGGGAGCCTTTCAAACAGGTTTTCTTTGGCAAGGTACTCATGACACACACCAAAAGTGTATCCAGCAATAATGCAGAAAAGACCCCAGCGACTACGAGCTGGGCTGAGATAAAACCATGGGCTGTATCCAACCATCAGGCCACATGCCTCCCATCCCTGAAGCAGTACTGCCTGGAAATCGGAGTGGTAAACGATGTAATCAAGACCGTGAACACCTCCCTGACATGTACAGAGTGCAACGACTGTTCAGGGAAAAAAAAAATCTTTTCCCTTCAAGGTTGTCATTGTTCTGCTGTCAGTCTTGTGAAGGTTGCTGTTGGTGGCACACTGAAGCGTGCGTGGTGGTGGGGAAAAGACTTGGCTGAAGAGTAAGGTTTTATTTCTGACATCTGTGGTTTGAGCATGGAGTGACACATTTTGAGAGCTTTCTACTTCAAGATTTCTTGATTTACGCAATGATATACCAAAAAAACATGTTAGTTACCAGAGACACTGTCCTTCCACAGTCTCCTGTACCTGGAGATCTTGTGCAGTGCCTTCCTTTCAGGGGGAATGTAACTAGAACTTAAAATTATATGCTTTTCTTTAACTGAGCCATTAAGTGGTTGACTTAGCCCTTTGGGTGAATAGCTTGCTTAAGCAACTGAAGTAGGCCAGCTTATTTGTTTGCTTGGGAAATAACAGGTAGTTGGCACACTTTCAACCTTTGTATTTTAAAGGAACTTTTTCCATCTTAGTATGAGCATACAGATTTAGCTGTAAAGGCATTTTGGTTTGGTTTGGTTTTGTGGGTGGTTTTTTGTTGTTGTTTGTTTTCGTATTTGTTTTTGTTTAAAACCCAGTACCAGTTTTTACATGGTCACTGAGGATACTCAGAAGCATTTAATTCTTCAGCATCTTCCTATTAGTGATGCCCAGTTACATTACAGTAATGCCCACAGGCCTCTCATGCTCCTTTGGGACCTGAATAAATGTAGGAATTACAAGGAAATAGGCTAGATATGACGACTGCTACAACAAAGACTCTATACTGTTGTCCTCTGAAAATGGGGAATTACGCTCTGCAGTGCAGCTGTGTTGCTTCCTTGGGCAGGTTGATGGACAGACTGGAACCAAAGTGCCCAGGTCCTATATCCTTGGCTGTACTCTGTGGCTTAAGTTCCTGGTGTATCAGGAAGGATATACAGCAGAGGGGGAGGATTCATCTCCTTCCACACAGCATCTGGGACACTGGGCTTGAGACCTTGATTCCCTGTGTCAAATCTGTGACTGGGGCAATTAATAGTGGTACATCCTTTTCCACTGGGCTGGAGCAAGTCATTTGGGGTGTAGATAAAGGCAGTTTTTCAGTTCCTTGTGGAGATACCAAGCACTTACCTCAGATCCCTGAGTCTATGGGTATAAATACTTGATTTAAAAGAATATAGATAAAACAGCAAAAAGAAATATAGAAGCAAATAAATTGTTATATATAAGTATTGGGTAGTTGGAGCAGGTTTAAAACACATTCTTTATGAATGTTGATTAATTACAAGGGTGGGAGAAGCCTAACATACCTGCCTAGTTCTCTCTGACATGGGTGACTTTGATTGTTAGGTTTTTATTTTGTGGCTACTGAGTTCACCAAACCTCCCATGCATGAAATATGTATGAATTTTCACAGTATTGCTTAATATGAAATATCCCTTTTCAGCTAGCAGTCTGGCAAAAAATTTCCCAGACATGTGGTGGAGTGCAGATGATTCATTGCTCTTTGCTTCTCCTTTTATAGGGTTGCAAAATTCAATAAAACAGCAGTTCAGCTTTTAATCTGAGCACAGTAGTTTGTGGAAGAGCAGAGCAATCAAGAGAGTCTTTCAGGCTGCCTTTGTCTTTGGAAATTAATTGCTTGATTTTTTATTATGCGCTTGCAGGAATTTGTAACTGTCTTGGTGCGAGACCCCAGGACACAGAAAGAAGACTCATGGCATTCCTACGTAGATTATGAGATATTTATTCACGTAAGTATCAAAATGTCAGCATAGATTCTTTGGGCTCTTACTGCTGTTTCTGTCCAAGCCAGGGTTCTCTTTGGGGTATTAATGGAATTTCTTTATACCACTTCTGGGAGGCTGGAGGCTATTTTCTTCCTTTTAATGACTGAGATGCACTGGAACAGGTAGGGTGGGTTGGCCAAAGGCCGTGTAGAAGGTCTGGCAGAGCTGGGAGTTGAACCTGGTATTGTGTTCACATGTGCACTGCACAATATCTTGCAGCAGAGACTCTTAGCTTTATTTGTCAACTAGAAGACTGTCATAGTCAGTGATATGTTACCATTATAGAAGAATTTTGATTTTAGATATTAATGGGAAAACAACTTTCTTTTCAAGGAATTGTCTGGTTATTTGTACTTTAAGTTCTCCTCAGTTCTTCTTTTTCTCATGTTATTTGGTTCTCGCAATGTGGTTGTTTTCACTGTACCTTGACATTGATATTATGCTACTTTAGTGGTGCTTGGGTATGTCAAGTAACTACCTTTGGGTTTATGATTGTAGTCTACCATATGTTAATGGGAGTGCACTGAGAATTATGGTTCTCATGTGTCTTAAATCTACCCTATACATAATTTTGTTTTGTTGATTATTCTTCTTTGGTGGATGACATATAGAAGGAGTTATCCTAATTTCCCAAACCTTGACCCAGGGATTTTAATTGCAATGTAAAAACAATTTTTGTGAGGTGTATCTGCTATCAGGTGAAGAATTTGAGAGCACGGAGTCACATGGTTAATGCTTGGCTCAAGATCAAAAGCTGTTCCTTCCTGTGTTGGGAGAGTTAAGCATTCAGCATAATGAGAGCAAGCAGTCAAGTGATGGCTTATTAAATGTCCATCGTGACAAGTGCTTCTCTCCTGTGTGGCAATCAGAGCTGTGAAATGTTTATGTTTTGCAATGTGGTTTAGGTACTGGTTCCAAAGCAATTATATTTTTGACTCTGGTAAATAGAAATTCTGTAGATTTGGCGGGGTGGGTGCTGTATTATGGTTTCACAGGCATCGGTGCTTCTGAATAGAAGTAACATTACTGGCTTTATCAGTGACTGCTAAGTTGGGGTGATGCCATTTAGAGCCAGTGGTACATGACTCAGCAAGGGGCATCTCTGAAGCTGACAAGCATCAGCTCAGCTTCTTACTAGCGCAATGCCAGGGCTTTCAGAGACCAAGTCTCTAGGTAAGTCCTACCATCCAGGCTTCTCAGTGGATTCAAAACCTTGGGTCTGGCAGGCTCTTAGACCAGCTGGGTTCCCCTTTGTCCTCCTAGAGCATTTGGCTTCTTAAACTGTGAGCTACCCCAGATACTCTTCCAGAAAGCTGGCGTCTTTGGGCCCTCTAAAATGTGCATCATGCGGCTGGCTCGGAGGCATATGGCGCCTGGCAGGCGATTGAGGGTGGATTGGACTGCAGGCAGATTTATAAGGGACTCCTGTCTGGTAGATGACGTTTCATCTAAATGTATGCTCCACAGGAGAATTTGGCAAAAGCATTTAATTTCTGTGAATTGTTTCTCTTTTGATGAATTGGCATTTTTCTAGTGAGCTAATAGTGTTCTGTGGGAAAACTTCCAAATGCTGCTACATGCAGAGAGCAGTCACATTGGTTTATTTGATTTGATTTAAGTAGGTTTGCACACTGGAAGAACTCTATGTAGCTGTTTGCAGGATTATAACTAGAATAGCTAAATATGATTTTTTTTCCCCCTGGAAAGATTGGTGTTATCTGCTGAAACTTTTTTCTGAGATCTTTTTCCCTGTTACTGCAAGTTGTACCATAATCCAGAAATCTTGCTTTTAAAAAGAAAAAACACTGAAAAATATTTCCCTGAGAAAGCAGTAGAAACTGTCACCAGTCCTATCTGAAATGATAAAGCACAGTCCTTAACCTAAACTGAATTAATGTCAAGCTTTCCACTGGTGTCTCAGGGATTAGCATCTTGGATATGGTTTTAATACCATGCCTGCACTTTAGCTTAAGCTGATTTACAAAGTAAAATGTTTTTTATTCCCCAACAGACAAACAGTATGTGCTTTACAAGGAAAACATCCTGTGTTAGACGACGCTTTCGAGAATTTGTTTGGCTTCGGCAGAGGCTTCAGAGCAATGCAGTACTTATGTGAGCAACTTTATATATGGCTATTTAATAATCTGTCAATCATGGAAGGGGAGGATTGTTTCATCTTAATTCTGAGAATTACAGAAATGAGAGCTGGAGCATGTCCTGTGTGTCTTACTAGCACAAGTTTAACTCCGTACAAGGCATTTTCTCTTCTTTAAATCCAGAAGAATGGGGTTTGTACTAATACCCTTTGTTTGTTGTGCCTCCCTGTAATTTGTAACAGATTTGATCTGTTTCCTTTTGCTATGCACAGGTAACAGAAATAGCAGTCTAGCATAGGTGTACCTACCTCCTTTCTGCGCTTTTAGCATGTGCATAGGTTCTGCAAGGCCCATAACAGACCCAGCCAGACATGCATAAAGGCTTAACAAATGAACCAGAAAAATTAGATGAATTTATTTTTCCCCTTGAGATGTGTGAGAAGCCCTCTCAGTTCTCAACCTTGTGTTCCTAAATTCAATTTCATGAGCTTCTAGAACATGACCTGTGATTTTCACATACTCGGGGTTGGCATTTGCTTATGGCATTTTTCTCCGCTATTTCAGATTGGTTTTAACTGTGTATTTGCTTCTTGTTTATAAAGACAGCTACCTGAACTGCCATCTAAAACTCCCTTTTTCAATATGAACAATCCTCATCACGTCAACCATCGCCGGCAGGGTCTGCAAGAATTCCTGGAAAAGTAAGTACAGTCTTTCCTAGAGATGTTGGCATTTCTATGATGTCATCAGTTTTCTGGTTTAAAATAGCTCATCTCTGGTACTCGAGAGCCACCCTGTGGTCATCTGTACATGTTACACATTTGGTTCTATTTTTTGTTTGTACAGTCATATTTCATACACATGACTTCAGCTCTATTGGTTATAAGGAAACTTTGACTATGGCTTTTCCATTGTGTTTCACTGCATTGGTTATAAATAATAATTTTTGATTTATGTCACTTTGCAGTTGTGTACAAGGGTGGGAGATCTTTCACCATGATGTCTATTTCTACCTTTCAAGAGTGAGCTAGGTATCCTCATACAAAGAAACAGACTTCTCTCCCTCTTTATGTTTATGGAAAATCAGTGTCTTTGAGGGCAAAACCCCTGGGAGCCTGGGAAAATTCTGTAGCGAGATCTCCTAACACAGATATTGCTTATAATGCAAATTACTTTGTTTACCAGTCCCATTAACATAAACAAGCTTTAGCAGCTGTGACCATTTTCAGTACAGCTGCAATCTGTATAAAATCATTCATCAGGGTTAGCTAGAGTCGGGCCTGCATTACAAGGGAGTCCTGTATGAGTTTCAGTACTGCATCCCTCAGTCCTGCTGCTGTAATCACTTCACCTTCTGCAGTGGCAGAGATCCTATTGGTGTAATTTTCTGCTTTCTCTGCCATTCTTGTAGTACCCTGTCACTGCAGGTGTGAGAGCAGGGTGCTCATAGCTGCTGGCGCAGGAATTGTGCATATATTTGCAGGCTCTCTTTAGCCACTGCTCCGGGTAAGGGCACGGTAGGACACTGTGCGTAGTGACTATTCATCTTCCTTCAGTATCAGTGTTTCCATAAATGAGAACTGCATAAGCAAACGGAAAAAGGAAATCATTTAATTAGGCTTTAAGAATTGTGGTCAGTGGGTAGAAGAATATTGGACCCACTATTTTTCCAGTAAATTTATTATAATTATAAGCCTCCCTAACAGACATTGGTCCTGAGGCATATTTGTTAGGCTTAACAGCTGTATGTACAGTTATATGAGATCTGTGGCCAAAAGTATAGCCAATAAGTACTGGTTGAAGCCATGTGAGTCAGGGAAGGGAAAGCAGAAAAGGGTCAGAGGGTTTTTTCTGCACCTCGAGAAAGGACAGTGAAATAGAGTGACTATGCTTATAGAAGAGATAACATTAATGGTCATACAAAGAGTGTGGTAGTTCAGGTCCTGAGTCTGAGCAGTTCTGGCTTAGCTATGCTGCCCCGTGGAGTAGTGAGTTTCCAAAATAACTCTCATTTTAAAATGGCAAAGAGGCCAATCTGGTAACAAGGTACGGTATTTCGCCATCGACAATATTTACAACCACTGTCTATGCTTCAGAAGGTAAAACACAGAGGCAGATTCTCTTAAATGTATCCTCACTCTCCAATTTTGTGGATGTCCGTAGCTTAAATGTAGCAGAAAATGGCGGCATGTGGAGTGTTTTACCTTGCTGCTGTTAGTCCAGGAGTAGGAAGAGAGGCATCTCTGTTGTAAGGTAATGATTTAAATGTTTGAACTTGGATGCTGTTTAGAAAAGTGTCAGCTTTCTCTCAGCCCTGGGGAATAGTTGGAAGGAATTTTCAGAGATATGATGAATTGGCTTGGCACCTTACGTGCTGTACCATTGCCCTCTGCTGGCTGGCACCTCTGTGCTGCTGCTGCTGCTGCATACAGAAGGGATCTTTTTACTGGCTCAGTGAGCCTGCCATGATGCCTTTTTTTGTTTATTTTTATTCTCTCCCCTTTTTTATGAGTCTGAAACAAAGGTTATGATTTCTTTTTCTGAAATTGTATTTTTGAGCTTCGTTGATGTATACACACACACACACACACTTCAGTGAAGCTCTGGGTCTGGATGCTCCATGTTCTGTAGTGTGGCAATGCCAGGGGAAGCTGGACCTCCCTGGTGTATTAGGAAGGTGGTGGGAAAGGAGCCAGAAAGTAGTTGCGTGGGGTCGTGTAACCCAGAACCGCAAAGCTGAGTACTCCGTTCACCCCAGCAACAATGGCAGTCACTGTGCACAGCCTCACAGCCCTGCTGGTGTTTCTTTGTGACAGCAGGAAGAAGTGGGATTCTAGTGTATGTGGACCTGTCAAGGGCGAGGTTCAGAGGTAGCATTTCTCAAATGCCCACATGCAACACAGGAACACAAGCTCCTCTCTGCACTCAGTGTCTTGTGAAGTTATCGGGATCCAAGCCATCTCTGAAATGGAGTTTACATCTTTCACGGTCTTGGTTTGTGCCCTGTGCCTATTTCTGCGTGAGCGGGTTGCTGCCATCTCTGCCCAGACAGGAGCCACGTACCCGAGGAGTAAGGGTCGAGTGGCTGTAGGCTCTCTGGTATTTAGCTCCTGTCCCTGGAAGCTCCACCATATTGCCTATACGTGGACAGCTATGGAGTTCTCTTGTCCTCCTTCACACATCACTCCAGAATGAGTTACCTCGGGGCAAGGTGCTTACTTAGAGCCTTTGTGAAGCCTCTCCGTGCTGAGCACGGTAGCATGAGAATTAGGCCAACAGCTGGAAACTACAGCAAAACACTAGAGTTTGGTGAGATCTGGAAACAGGTGCCCCATTTTGATTTGGCTTCACTGCACAAATGCAGGGTAAGACCTGCTTGTCTTATAGGTTATTACCTCTGAGTGATGAAGAGCTGTAAAGCTCACTTCTTTTCTGGGCATAATTTAATATTTCAAGAGGCCATTTGCATTAACGGAAGTCAGCTAGCCCCTTTTCAATTATGAATTACATCGTAAGAATAAGAAAAATTATGTGTTTTTCCTGGTAAGTATCCTCATACCTTTGAGGATGTCTGTAAATTCACAGGAGAAGCTTATTCTTAAACTGGAGGTCAAAATTAAAACACTGTCTTATAATATTAAGTTCTGTAAGAACCCCCTTGCTTTCATCCCTTTTTAGCTGCACAGGTTTAACTTCAGGATTTAGATTACCTTTATAGATCATCCCTGCTTGCTTATTAGAAAGCTAATTAACAAAACCATTTTAAATGAAGTTGGGTTCAATCAGTGACACTTTTTTACTGAATACAGTTGGATCTCAAAAAAATTATGTGGTTCAGGAAAAAGGATTAGTCTTCAATTAGTTTTCAAACATGCAGTTTACGCTGGGGTGGAAGACATAGTAGGGGTTTTGGGAAAGGATCTGAGGATTGACAGGAGATGAAGGGCATCCACAGTGTCACTGCTCTAGATGGCTGTGTGTTGGGCTCACTTGATGCCAAACAAGCCACCCAAAACTCGGCTGCCTAAGGCAGAGCCATTCTCTGGAGGTGGCTGGGGTCTTGCCCTCCTCCTCACACCTCCTTACCTTCCCCACCGCAGTCACGCAGGCAGGAGCTGGTGCAGGGTCAGAGGACACTCTCCTGGCGGTGTCTCCACTGGGTGCTCTCTCAGGGATGCAGAAAGCAGGAGACTGGCTCCAAAGGGGGTGGTTGCGAGGTTGCCAGGGCTCAGGCAGGAGCATTGGCAGCCATGGGGCAGGTTGGGATCTCCTCAGACGCATGGTGGCTGCCTCTTCCCAGTGGGAGCCTTGCTAATATTTCCTATCTGGTGAGTGAATAATGCCTAGCAGGCGCGTGTCGCTTAATCCTTTCTTAAACGTATGCATTATCATATGCCCTACAGTTGCTCCGCAGTTGCTCGCGTTCAGTAACGTTTCCTCCTTTACAAAAAATGAAGGAGGGAACACAGCTGGCTTTTTTTAAGAGGAAAGTGGGGCTTTGTTTGCTGTGGGCTGGGGCGAGGGGCTGGATGCTCAATAGAGGGCACCACAGTACAGGCTGTCATCCCCCGCCTCTCAACTCCTGCTGTTTTTCTTCCCCTTACTCTCATGATGTGATGTAAACGGGCAGAGTAAATTTGTCGAAAACAAAATCAGAGTGTTAACCTTCCACACACATGCAAGTGTGCATCTGTCATTGTATTAGGTTACAGTAGATGCAGGAAATCTTTAGTTAGGATTAAGTTGTACTGTTCAGCCATATGTTGTTCTCCTCCAGCAGAACAGTGTATAATATACCTAATAAAATCATGTTGAAGAAAACCAGATTTTGGACCTTGTCCAAATAAGACAAAACACATGTTTTGTCTATTGTAAATGTTCTTGCTGTAACACGGGGAAGGAGAAATACTCCTCATATAGTATCCAGCATTTCCTCAGAAATGACATTTTTTTCTTTTGGTTGTAAAGTGACATTTTTTGGCCCTGCTTCTTTAAAGGTCTAGAGATCACGAGCGTTTACTGAAAGCTTACAAACAAAGATTCCCATGGCCGTGAATAAAAAATTATTTTATTACCACTAATTCAAATGTAGAGCCTTATCCTGCAGCCCCCTTAATCACATAAGTAGTCATTATGCATGTGAGCAATCTGGCCGAGCGGAGTGAGATTTCTGACAAGTAATGACTACTGATGGGATCAAGACTTGCAGGATTTAGCCTTTCGTTCTTATTCCAGGCATGCATAGAAAGTCTGTTGTTCTCTTAAATATGCCCGGTCAGTTTATAGGAATTATCACCATGAGCCATGACTCTTCCATTAGCATGACAGCAGCGAGAGCTGATTTACATCGCCGTAACCGCAGCTTTGCACTGACACTGGCTGTAATAAAACTGTTTGAGAAGCACTGGGAGTGCTACCGCTTGTGTTCAAACTGCGCACGCGTTCAGCCTCTGCTAAGATATCCAAGTATTAATATTATGACACTCCGCCTTTCCTCTTGCCTTTTTAATTTGTTAGGTTGTGGTTTGTAATTTTGATTTTTTTTTTTTTCTTTTTAAAGTTCTTGGAGCCAAATCTATTTTTTAGATGTACAACCCTTCACACAGTGAGTCCCCAGGACAGCGAAAGCCCTGGAGAGTAACTGCTGTACCAACACTTTGTACTACTAGTAACGTCTGGTGACAAATATATGGTTATTTCCTTGAAGAAGGAGTATTTTGAACTGGAAAGTATAACATTTACAGAGAGCACAGAATTTATTTTTCATTTGGATTGCTTGAAGGATGCAATTCAAAAGCAATCTAACCTGTTGGTTCAGATGGGGGGAGGAAAGCAGAAGTTATTTTTTGATTAAAAGAAAGAAGAAATGCTTGAAGGGTATGCCTGGGTGAAACGTGTTCATGTATTTGCTTTCAGGATGGTTTTAAATGGTTTTCAAAATGCATTGAGTGTTTGGTCCCTTCCCCCCTGTGAAAATACACACACACACACACACACACACATATATATATGATTAACTTTATGAACATCTTTCCATTTCTTCACTCCTTTCACCTCCAGATGGCACTATGAAGCAGAAAAGAAAATTACTGTGAAATAATGAGTCCAATGTAAAGTAAAATTGGAAATTGAATTATAGCTGCAGAAAAAGGACAGCAGCCTTGAGGTTCTGATCAGTCTGTACTCTTATCACTTTTGTTTGCTGTTCCATGCGTTAGGTTACTGCCGAGTTAATAACAGTGCTTTAGCAGTTCAAGGCTTAGCAGAATTGTACTGGACATGAAATAAAGCTAAAATGAATTTGTGTCCAATATCATTGACATTAGTGCTCATTACTTCTCTGGTGTAATGCCTCAAACCATCTAAAATCAATTTTAAAGATTACCCATTATTTTATAAAGAAAATAAAATACATTTCAAACAGCAACAGAGCTGTAAGTGTAGTGTAATCTCATGAACAGTTAGTTACTTGTGTTTTCGCTGGTTGGCAGGAAACTTTTGAAGGTACAGCAAGAGGAAAATCTGTGAAACTAAATGCCATGCACAGAATTTAATGTCTTGGCTTTTTGCTGGGTTACTTGGTATTAGACACGCAAATGTTAGAATTGCAGAAATGTGCATCCCGACATTGTGCTCGTAAGCCTGGGAAAAACGGTAACTCTAGTTACTCTACACTAAACCCCAGCATGTTATTTTTGTCTTTTATTTTTTTTTCTTGAAGAGGAAGAAAAGAGGAAGGAGAATATTTACTCCCCCAATTGCATAAACTATAAATGTGGATTTATTGTGTGGAATGATACTTTTTCTTTTGCTTTTTGTTGCAATGTTTGTCTTTGTTTGGAATGTATGTTTATCAAGAGTCAAGGCTGAAATCCTCTTTTAGTGGCCGCTGAATTGATGGCTTTTCAAACTGTATTCAGAGAGCTGTTGCTGTGAAGGTGTGTAGACCTGTAAATTCTGTGTTTTCAATCATTTTTGCATAGCATTTGCTGGCTTCTTTTAGCCTACAAAGAAGTTTTTCTGTATATTAACACACTGCGTGCGTTGATTTTACAGATGTCTCTTTGCTATGTTTATTTTCAAGTAAAATTGTGAGAATTTAGATCAGACTAAAAAGGCTTTCTCTAGGTATGAAAGTGTGCTTATTTTGAACTTCAGTGAAATCTGGTCTGAGACTGAATTTCAAATGCACCTGGTAGATCATTAGGGTCATTGCAGACATTTTCTCATTGGAAGGTGTCAAAGTTTGAGTTATTTGGTTGAGACTGCGTGTGTGTTTACCTAGGCAAACAAAATGTGCATGTACACAAATACCCCGCATTTTCAGTTAGATATCTCTTACTACTTACTTTGGTTTGACAGATTTTTATAGGCTTAGATGAAGCCAGAAATCCTTTAATGTATTTATTAAACTTTATTGTAATGTTGGCCACTTTAGAGAACAGTTTTCAGAACGTATTTCTGTTTTAAAACATTACAGTCCGAACACACCATTAATCTTTCTTGAGAGAAGGAACTAATCAGTTACACTTTTCATTTTAGTCAGAGTACCCACAGAATGCAATATTTCTTTCTGCTCTTACTAGTTCTTACATTAATGTCATCTCTTGTTTCCTATTGCATAGCAATGACTTTTTTGTTAACGACAGTAACCTTAATGGGTGGAAATAGGTAAATGTTGACTCTTAATAATTTTGATTTGTTTGAAGATATTTTAATAATTTTCTGTGGAGCACTGTTTGGCATGGTCATAGCTCTGATGACTTTATTACATGAGTAAAATTACATGTACATATAAAAAAAAGGGTGTCTTGCTAATCATTCTTGGTTCTGTGTATTAAAGAATTCCTTCTTTAGGCAAATTTTGCAGCAAACTTGCCTTTTTTTTTTTTTTCAATATAATGATGAGGATCCTCAATTCTCAGTCCTTGTAAAAGTATCTCTACAACTTTCTGTGTTACTGGAATGTATTGTATTTGTTTACTCTCGCTTGACGTAAGTAAATACTCTGTGCTAAATTTATTTGAAGACTTAATTTAAAATACATCTAAACCAAAGATTAAAATGGACTTTTGAAAAGAATAGATGGAATGAAATAGTATTTAAGATTCCCTGAAAACTCTTTGCAAGTAAATTTAAATCATTGTTCCGTATTTGCATTTTCATTCTAGCTTAAATGTACGCGTATTTGTAAAAGTGGAAATTATTTTGGCTAGTGTTGGCTCTGTTGTTTACAGGTATTTCAAAGTCCTGACGCTGTGTGTGTATGAAGTCCTCTGTCTCTGTGCACACTTCTTTCCCCCTCAAAGAAATTGGTGATTTGTAATTTTTAGAAAAGCTTAGCTATTTAAAAAAAAAAAAAAGTTCTCAAACGGAGACCAAATTTTTGTAAGAGTATACGCCTCCAACTGCCCCAAAATCATTAATTGATCCATGTGGTAATAACAGATGGTTAAATGGAAGAAATGTCCTTGAAGTTATTCTAATAGCAGATGTGCCTAACTATTAGCTTCGTGTTTTTACTCACCTAAAATTCCAAATAATGTAATAAGAAAGTAACACACACCTAATCATTTTAATATGTTCATTACCTTCTGTTACTGATTTAGGATTCATCTGAAAACTTAAAAGCAGGACATCATTTAGAATTTGTTCTGGTAAAACACTTCAGAATATCTACGTGTGTGTGTAAATCTATATAAAAACATTTGACTTCTCTTTTTCTTTTTCCAGGATCCTACAAGATGCATTATTGCTTTCAGACAGTAGGCTTCACCTCTTCTTACAGACTCAGCTAAGCCCAGAAGATATGGAGGCTTGTGTGTCTGGACAGACCAAATATTCTGTCGCTGATGCAATTCATAAGTTCGCCTCTTTGAACAGACGTTTTCCTATAGAAGAGGAAGAGAGAGAAAAAGGAAAAAATGATGTGGACTCTGATTCAGAGAGGTGATTCCTGTATTTCCTTACTTTCCGAGATTATATATACATACATACAGACGCGCATGCTTCACTTTTTTTGTTGATGTAATACTAAGATAATGAAAAAATTAATTGACTGAGATTTTATTGAGCTGTGACAGCTCATCATAGAAGTCTTCACACACACCTCCACACTGAATTAATGAATGCAGTAGAAATTCAATTATCTGCATTCTGATTATGTGAATTTCATTTAGTCAGACTTGAATTATTCGCGTTTAAATTATCTTGCTAAAAAAATATCCAACTGCACTCCAAATGGCTAATTAAAAGTCCAAATTTCCTGTCTCTCTTTGTGACTGGAGATAATTAAAGTTCTCCTCTGTTACTCAGGCTTTGAGTGTGTTGTGAAAACCAATTTCCTCCTCTTATTTTTTTTTTCCCCTCTCCCCTTTTCTGCAGTTCATCCTCCAGGCTCGGACCTAGTGATGACAGCATTGCATGTGGATGTAAAGCAAGCCCAGCTTCTGAAGAACCATGAAAAATCATTCCTGTATTGCTGTCTTAAGGACAGTACAAAGCAGTTTCTACTCTGTTTACTGGTTACGTCTACCACGTAAACACAGCTGGCTGGTAACGCGTACCTAAAAGACACATTATCCATACAACCGTATGTCCTTACAGTATTTTCAGAACAGACCTTGATCCTGTTTCTTTGTTGTTCTATTATGTATGTTGATTCAGGTCTACACGCTACCTATTACATTTAGGTTTTTGTGACTATTAAAATCTCAGCATTGGGCGAGTCATGCTCTGCTGACATGTGTGGCAGTTAAAATACTTCCCTTAGCGAGTGCATGTCTCGGATCTGAAAAATAAAGATAACTTAATTCCTCAGCTTAAAAGTTGGTATAGCATATCAAATATATTCAAAGCATCTTTTTGTAATTTGCATCGGAGAAGTTTCATCTTTAGAAGTCATTTGACATTGGTGATGAAATTACATACCCCACAAGGTACTCACTTTTTAAAGTAGCTCAGCAACATCAGCAAAACAACATTTGTACAAACTATATGCTGCTGACAATTTGAGATATAAATATATCTTCCTCTGGTCTTTCTGTAATGTTTATGGAAAGCTTGGTTTTATCATGCATAAGAACTGAAGGCCAAAATTCCTGAGCGTGGTTGCTTAGAAGTTAGAAATATTAATAAAAATGACATCATTTCTAGGCTTGCTGGAGATTCTCAGTTCCCAGGGAATTACGGATACTTGTTCCCAGTGAAAATCCTGCATGAGGTCCACTGAAACCCATGGCTGAATTTTGCATCGGCCTCGCTAGGGCCAGGATTTCACCCAGCACGTTTAACTTCAGTCATTTATATTTGAAGACACCGGGAGAGATGTTTTAGTTTAGGGGTTTAAATGGAGAGTATCTCCCTGTCTGAGGCGATGATGATGATAATCACATAGCTGTAACACCCTTTACAGGCGTGGACCTTTCCACTCTTTGGGGGTAACAGGAGCTGCTCATTTCACTGTGCCTGTAGTTAACGCGTTGGAATATTGTCATTTTCACAAACAAAAGGCAGGCTTGAACACAACTTCGTAACCACCAACGCTTATTTCGATTAAGCGTCAGTTTTGCTCTTTATTGTTAACAGCAGCTGCGTAGTGTCTTGTCCCAGATTCTGTCAAAGGAATATGTTTCACTGTGGTGTTGTATTTATATTTGACATTTAACTGCTATTAAAAAGAGCTAGGAGGTCTGATCGCCCTAGCAAAACTCCCATTAACTCCAGTGCTGTAGTTACCGGCCTAGAAATGGATTTTTTAAAAATTTTATTTTTTAAGAATTCTGTGGATACATTCAAAGAAGGAGCATTTTAAACCTGTGAATTACAGAAGAATATATTATTAAATGGCCAGATAATAAAGGTTTGCATAGGCATGTGTGGGCATGCTTTTTTTTAAAGCATCCAGCTGGGAATCTGTGTAATTTTAGAAACGTGTTTTAATAGCCTGAGGATAACATCTCTTGGGTAACTACTTTAAGTGACTGTATTTTGTTGATGGTAGCACTTTTATAAGATAAATATCCATGTTTCTTTTTGCTCAGTCTTATTGAATTGCACAAATGTATCTATTCAGGTTCTCAGCTTGTGTGTGAGTTAGCAGCAAAGCTATTTTGATGTAAAAGTGGTAACATTTAATTAAAGCAACAAGTTATCACTGAAGGTAGCTTAAAAAATAGCTGTTATTGCCAGGCAGAGATGTTTGGTAACTTGACTTTTTATTTTTTTTGAGATGGCACATTAAAAGAAAAAATGTTTAGCAAATATATTTAAAAATATAAAACCAAAACCTGGAATAATGTCTGAGAAAGATAGTAACGTTTTTATTTAACACAATCTTAGGGTAGTGGGTTTTTTTGTCTTGTTTTAAAAGAGTGAGCTAAACTGTTGGAGCACTTTACAATTCTGGCCTGCTAACACATCCTCAATATCTGATGAAAATTATAGAAATACAAGGTCTGGAGAGCCTTTGTGGCTGGTTTTTTCATTCTAGGAGCTTATCTGTATGCCAGTGAGTGTTTTCCAAATGAAGATGTTTCTGAAATAAATATTTGTTTTCTCATAGTTCTGTTGTTGTTCTGTTATTTTATTCGTCACCCTGTTCAAAAATTCTAAGACTACTATAACGGAACTTTCTTCCCAGCTTTGACAGAAATATGTTTAAATATTTATCTTTTGAATGTTGTTTGTGTAGCTAGTACTACTGGAATTTTTCTTATTAAAGGGGAAGGAAAAGTATTCTATGCTCTAGTATGTCGTCTTTTTGTATCAGCTGTATGTAACTGCATGTAAATGCTTTAAGACATTTTGTTTAATTTGGAACATTTAAACTTAACTGTTACAAATTTGAATGTAAAAAAAATTTATTTTTAATGTCTTTTGTGACTTCAGTGATTTGGTAATTTTTCAACACTGTGTAATATATTTTGATTCAGTTGACCACTGGTATTTTGATTTTCATTTTTAAATTTTGGATAATGCTAATATTTCCTGCTAGTTTTTTTTTAACCAGGCTAATATCCAGTTTATAATAACCATCTAATTACTATTGCTAATTTATATCTAGCTGCAATAACTCTGCACTCAAAAACTTCACTTTATCTTTTGCTTAGAACTTTACATTCTCATTTTTACAGTGATTTCTTAAAAGCTTTTTAAGTAATTAGAAAGTAGTAACTTGATTTATTTATCTCGTGTTTAAACCTGCCAGTAAGGTTTCCTTTATTTCAATATCCTAATCACTTTATGACCTTCCATATGTAATTACTGTTCAACTAAGTGGTGTTTGGTTTTGGGTTTGTTATTGTTTTTGTAGAAGATAAAAACAAGTGAAAATAAGTCCAGTCATACATGCTGACAAATTATATAAGGTGTAACTTCAGGATACTGTAAGCTGCTACTGGGCAACCTGTTACATACAATGTCATTGAAATAAACTTTAAAGAAAAAGAAAAAAGTTGTCTTTTAAAAAAAATCATTTAAATAGCAGATCAGTTTTATAAGCATTGAGAAAACTTACACTCTCAAATGCCCCACCATGCAACAACACTGCAACATCCGAGTCTTTTTTTTTTTGACATGTGCTATGTTGGATTTTTTTTTTTTTTTCCAGAGCAAAATTTAAATTAGATGTGTACACAGTGTCTGTGCCTTGCTCTGTTGTAAAATACAAGGTACAGATAGAGTCAGCGTGAAGAACACAACTAGTATGTTTTCTGTGCCGTGCCTCTGTGACTGCAGGACTAGGAGCGGTGCAAACGGCCAGGGCGTTTACCTTTCCCCGCTAGCTCTTATTATAATGCTGCAGAAATGTAAATCGTTATTTCCAGTATCAGGTCGATTCTTTTCATGAAAGGCCTAAATGCTTTAGGAAGGACGCGGTTTTCCTCTTCTTCGATGCTAAAAAGTACTCTGTAACGTGCTAAATCGCTTCTTTGCCTTCTGGAATAAAAACCTCTTTAGGAAACAAGTGACCTTATCGCACGGAAATCAAACTTTCTCCTTTGGGGCTTAAACCCCCGAGCTTTTAATTGGCGAGGCAGCCCTAGCACACGCGTGGGTGGGGGTGGGCGCTGTCACTCCGCGGCAGGCGAGCGCTCCCAGGGCTCTGCCCGGCGGCGGCGGCTCCCGCGGGTACCGCGCTTACCGGGGGCGAAGAAAAAAAGGGGAAAAAAATGAAAAAAGAGAGGAGAAGGCAGGCGCAGCATCCCAGGTGGCGCTCCCCGGGAGGCAGGAGCGCCGCTCCCGCCGCCCCCCGCCGCCGCGCCCCGGCCGATCCCCGCGCCCTGTCCCCTCCCGGCCCTGCCCCGCACCGACGAGCGGAGCCGGGCCGGGCGGGGCGGAGCGGAGCGGGGCGAGAGCCTTACCTGGGGCCGCCGCGTCTCCGCTCCGCTCCGCCCGGTCCGGCCCGCCATGGCGGGGGCTGCCGCCCCCCCGGCGCACGGCCCGGGCAGCGGCGGCGGCGGGGTGCGCGCCCCCGCGGGGCGGAGTGCCCGCGCTCGCCGGGGGAGGGGGCGGCTGTCAGGGAGTGAAGCCGCCCGGCCTTGATCCGGTAACTCCGGGCAACAGCAGCCCATGGCAACGGCGGGGGGAGCGGGAGGCGGCGGGGCGGGGCGGGGCGGGGCGGGGCGGGGGGGGGGGGGGCCCTCTCCCGCCGCACCACCCCCGCCCCCCGCCATCCCCGCGCCCACGCGCGGCCGCGGGGGGCGCCAGCGCGGCTCTTCCCGCGGGGGCGGTGCGGAGACCGGATCCGCGCCCCCCGCTCCCCCCCGCCCCCCGCCCCTTTCCCGCGCCCCCCCGCTCGCCGCGCCGCGCCGCCAGGGGGCGCTGTGGCTCAGCGAGAAGCGCGCGGCCGGGCGGGGCGGGGCGGGGCGGGGCGGGGCGGTGACCCCCGCTCTGACAGCGCGCTTCGTGCCCGCCGCTTTCCGCGGGGGCGTGGGGGGTTACCGAGTGTGTTTCGTTTATTTCCTCGGCTTTACCGCTCCCCAGCCCCCCACCCCACCCCCCTTTCCCGGGCCCCACCCGTGACCGCGCAGATCCGCGACCTGGCAAAACAGGGAGGTGCCCCCCGCGCGCGGGGAGGGGGCTGTGACGGGGTGGAGGGGGGAGGCTGCACCTGCCTCCCCATGGGGAAGCCCCCGCCGCCCCCCACGCACCGGCCCCCGTGGGATGGCAGCGCCGGCCTCCACAATTTTTAAACAAAACAACCCACATATATATTTTAAATTTTTTTAAAAAATTTATACAAAAGCAATTAGAGGCCAGCACAAAGCCAAGGCGTGACATTTACCAGGCTCGGTGGCAGGCAGGCTGCGCTTAAATGGAGGCCTTTCTGCGGAACAACAAGAGCCAAAAGGCCTGGTGTCACCCAGTTATGTAAGACACAATCTCGCCTGAAAATTCACAATGAATCGGGAAGGATTTATGTAATTAATTGACCAGTCTTAACCTGTTATCGTGATGTAAGGAATTTGGAACTCATTAATTTGGGCCCTGACAGATTTCATATTAGAGCTGGCAAATATGGATTGAGCCTCTTATTCTTGTAGCAGCTGGAATTTCCATGACAGTGAGGATTAGTGAAGAAGACCTATTGCTCGAGTCAAACTGCCTCTTTTGTAATCAGCAGCCCTGCTCTGCATTAAAGGGGTAATGGGAAAGAGAAAAAAAATAAATACCAAGAGAAAAAAAAAGAGAAATATATTCATCTACGGAGCAGGGAGAGGGAGAGGAGGGATGCATCCTGGTGACTGGAGGCACCAGAGTGGTGCTTTCCTGGCCCCGTGTCAGTGAAAACTGGTGCAGTGGAAAGGGAAGGCACCCGAATGACAGATCTGCAGCATCGGTGTGGGGCGTGCTGCCTCCCAGCCAGACCTTCAGATGGAGCCTGCTGGGAGCCACCGAGCACTGGGAGCTGCAGCTTCAGAGGTCCCTGGAATGGGCTCTGAGCTGCCAAGGGCTGGAGGGATTTAGGGATAGAGGTGTTTGGGTCGGGACCTTGGGGAAGTGGGGCCCGGGAGGTACCCCTTTTCCAGCCTGGACTGTGATGTCCTCCCTGGTGGGGAAAAGGATGCTCAAGGAGGGTAAGGAGCAGATCGGGGGGGGGGGGGGAAGGACAGGCCTCCGTGCTACCAAGGTGATGGTGGCTCCACGCATGATGTGCCTCAACTTCTCACGTACAAAGACAAGAGTAAGAAAACTCCCTTTGTCTGCTGGTTCACGGCAACCTCGCAGTACAATTTTTCACGGTGCCTGGCTGGGGACGGCCCTCATCCCATTATCATTTCTAGGCATTGATGTAATAGTAATAACATTGGGTGCAGACTGTATGGAAACAGTCTAGGAGCTTTTATTTTCTCTCCCGGCAACCTGTTAATGACTGTGCTGTAGTGAATACAGTTGTTAGAAATGACTTTAAAAGGTTTCCATGAGACATCATCATCTTTCTCCCTGCAAAGTGTTTACCTACTATTGTGACAAATGCCATGCAAAGGTGGAGGGGTATTTTTTTCCCTTTCTCTTTGTTTCTTTGCTTTATGCTTTTTTTAGTGGAATATTTCCCTCCGCGATTGCGTGGATCCACCATTTGTTCCTGTGGTCATTTCTGCACAAATACTGGAAGAAGGAAAAAGATGTAAAATGGGGAATTGACAGTAAAACCACAATTGTTTGCGAAGACTGTAATGGCAAATGCATATTAAAAATAAAATGCAGCAAATAAGGTCTGTGTGGCTCGAATCCTCTGGTCAACCTCTCCCGTGTGCACGTTGGCCTTGCCTCCCATCATTGTGCCAGGACGGTTATAAGAATGCTGGTACCAAAACTCGAGCATTCAGTCCTAAATTTGAGAATCTCCATGGGCTTGAGTTCATGGTGCTGGAGGCCTGTCCTTACCAAATTGCAGACTCTTTGGAGAAAGGCTACCGTGTCCTCCTTGGCAGGGGACTAGATCTTGCTCTGTGATAGCCTTTACCTTGCTCTCATAGTTGTCACCTAATAATCTGGATGATAGTTTTAATCTCCTTGATTTAAAACAACAAAAAAAACCCCAACCCAACCCAGACCAATAGATTACAATTTGATTGTGCTCCTTCAAAGAATATCTTTTGTCTTACTGTCGCCTGATAAATTAAAAAGTCTTCACACATGTCAACCAGCTCAGATTTCCCCCAAAGGTAGGGAATAATTTGTCTTTTATGGCTGTACACAGATCCAGCTCAACCACTGTCTCACCGAGTCTACCTTTGCTTTTTTTAACGGTCAGGAGTGGCAAGCCGCTCAGGTACTACTGCAGCTATAGGTTTTGCTCGAATGTTCCTCATGTTAAAATGTTGATCAGGCACAGCAAATTTCCATTTTAAATGTGCCAGCACATACCTGATCGTAGAATTATTTCAAAAAACAAAACCAAAGCATTTTTAAGTTTAAATGGCTATTGTAATTTTAAATATCTTCCTCTGATTCCTTCCCACGCATATATTTAAAATATGCCGGAGTGGTAGAACTTTACTGTGACACCCATGATTTTGGATGCTCACAAATTTAAAGTCAGTATTTACTACTATTTACCAGTATTTACTAGTTGGGGTTGTTTTTTGCTTGTAGTTAAGAAAACATCAGCTGGGATGGGCATTTTGCCAAGTTCTTGCACTATTTTTATTCTTTGATGGCTAATCAGAAAGCAAAGCAAAAACACAGTATAGAAAACCAAATAGAGGAAAAACACCCCACAGTTAAACCTTCCGAACAAAAATATCTTTGCTGCAGATATTTTGTAACTTATACCAATACAGAAATCCTGTTCTAATTTATGTGCCAATACTAAATGCAAATTTCAGAGTAGAAGTGGTTAAGAAATACCAAGCACTGATTCAGTTGAAGTAGATGGAAAAAACTTTGCACTGAAAGTGAAAAAATTCTGTCTTCTGAATGGCACTCAGATTAAAAATGACATTCTTGTTTGAACCTATAGGTGGCCTTTTTGAATCTGCTATAGTTAATTTTTCCTAAAAACAGAATAACGTCTACTTTGAAGTAGAGAACATTTTTAAACAGTAATTTTCAAACACAGTGAAAATATATTTTTGTTTCTGATAGGCAATAGGTAGAGACCAAGTTCTGAACTAATTTCCTAGTATTCTAGAAGTTTTCCGTGTACTTTTGTTTACATTAAGTACTGAGTCTTCAATGCATGATAATGGTTAATAATAGCAATGATAAAGTGGCCTACAAAATCTATCCTTTCTTTTTTGTATGTTCCTGCTCTCAAAATGCCACATATTTCCAGCTTCTAAGACCTCTCATAGGTTCTTATTTCATGTTATTTACACAGGTAATTAAAACAGTTTTAAAAGAACAGTATCTCCTTGTGCTTCAGAAAAGGAGCACTTGTGATTTTTTCAGAAGTCACACCTCTGAGCCGAGTGTCAGGAATCTTGACTCTATTTTATTTCCCATATAAGCAATACATTCTTAGAAGGGTTTCTGCAAGGAAAAGGCAGCCAGCAGCCATAGGTGGCACAGCTCTCTTAAAAGCTTGGGTCAGGTGAGGGTGATAAACACTTGAAAATGGAGCCATGAGTTCTTCAGGACATCCCTCACTTGGGTCTGGATCCCCTGAGATATTTTAGCAGCTCAATCCCCGAGCTGTGTTTTTCTGGATACATGACTATGTCTTGGGGATTTTTTTTGCCAAATTTTGGGCTTGTGTTTTTATCCTTGTGAAGCTAGTGTGAGGCTGAGAGCTGGGCAGGTATCCCAGGGAGGGAGGCATGCCTGTCTTGCCCCTGCCATCTTCTCCTGGTGCTTGCAGGTGGCCCCTATCCGATAGCAAATTCAGAGTCACAAGGACCACTGGTGTGACTCAGCTCTGATGTTTCTCAAAGGCAACGGCCTTCAGGTAGTAACATTCAACTCGGTCTTCACCCAGCACTCTCACCATGAAATTGGGCTTTAATTAGACACCTCAGGATGGGCCAGGAGTTGACCCACTCTGTCCAGTGTACCTGTGTTCGCATTTATGTCTGCACACTGTTTTTTTCTTCCAATGCTCATTTGAAGGCTCTGTGTTTTGAATTATGAGACTTGGTACCTGAGGTGTGGGCAGAGTTTTTCTCAAAGGTTAACTTCAGCCTAGGGAAGCTGGTTCCTAATTAAATTTAGTTGCTCTGACTCATCCCCTGAAGGAGCCCATCCTCCCCTGACATGTGAGAGCCTTGGGAGATTCAGTCCTATGATAGAAAAGTAATCCGCTGAATGTCCACCTTGGGACGGTAGTGCTTATTCCCAAGAAATAACTTTGTTGGAAGAGTAACCTGTATATAGCAATACGCTGGCTTCTTACTATATGGCAAAAAAATGCCTAATCAGTGCTGTTTATATGAATCTTCTCTTTTATTACTATTCTCCGCTCTACAAAAGACCCGCAACTCTTGCTACTTCTAATAAACTAAGACACTGGGAGGGGAGGTGGGATATGACTGACTGTCCATCAAAATGTTGCCAACTCAGTTGCACAAAAAATGAAGTCCTAAAGCAAGTTTGGCTCCTGGATGGTTTGAATTATTTTGGGAAGTCAAAGCTCCCCGTTGGCACCAGAGTCAGCACATCACTGGCTGGACATAGGAAGTTAATAATTTGTCTGTGTTTATGATAAAGCTTCCCTGTCTGGAGCCTCAAAGCCTTTTGTGAAGAGGGATTAATTCAGCCTTACATTTAAATGGATCTCCTATTTTACAGCTGGGGAAACTGAGGAAGAGTGAGGCGATGCACAGGGGTGTACGGGGCGTCTGTTGCAGACAAGGGGGAATGAGGATCCTCCAGCTGCCTCCTGGACTCCACTGCTTTAGCTGCTGGGAGGGACAAAGAACCACGCTACTTGCAAAATTCCTCACCCCAGCTATCAGCACAAATTGTGAGCAGTAGCAGAGGGGCCCTAGTTTTTGATGTTTGACCTGAAACACCTGAAAGGGATTTGGTTTTTGCTTCCAAGCGCTGTGTACTCTGGCACTTGGAAACCAATCTCCCTCTGGCATCTGTTGCATGTGAAAATTTAGGGCTAATTATCCTTGGGTTGCAGCATTCAGAAGAGATTTATGTCTATTTTGGAAAAAGGGGGCTACTCGCTCCTCTCTCTAATTAAAAAAAAGAGGTGAGAGGAGAGAGGCAATTCGGGTACCTGGTTTGTATTGTTTAAATAAGCAGCGCTGACAGGATTTTCTCCGAGGGACACTTGCAGAAGTGCTGTGGTCTTGTTGATATCAGATGGTGTTATCATTGGAACTGGACTGAAGGAAGCAGGGCTGATATTGACTAAAAACTATAGGAAAGATTGATTTTGGTTGGATCTTTCAGTCTTCACTCATCCATCCATGACAGCACTTATTAAAATAATTTGGGACTGCTAGCTTGAATAAAGACTGTTTGTGTGAATGAGCACTGCAAACCTGGCTTTAAACTCCCCATACCAAAGTTGTGTTGCCTGGTCAGCTGATTCCAGCTGATCTCACACCACATGAATTTATTTTACCAATGGGATGTGTGACCTGGCCTTCCATATGGCTGTAAAAACAAGTCTCAAAAATTTACTTCAAATACAAGCATTATAGGTAAATATAATTTTCTAGATTGCAACAAACCATTTAATTAAACCCAAGCAGAATCTTTTAAGATTCATATTTTACTTTCTGACCAGGTCTTTTTCTCAGGACAGTGGCTGAGACACTTCACCAGCGGGGCCTGCGAGTTTATCCTTGATTCTGCATTGTTTGTACAAAGTGACGATGACTTCTGAGCAGGAGATGAAGACTGTGCCAAGGACAGAGCATTGTGCTGTGCCTGGAACTTTACTAGCTCTTCCCTCCCACCCTGTTTCTTGCTAATCACAATGGCTTCCTACAACACATTTATCAGTGGAGGCCACGGCCTGTAAATAAGAGAGTTCTTGTCCTTTCCAGAAGCCAGAAGTACAATGTTATCTTTCCTTTTTCCCACAGAAGAAAGCCATTAGGAAATTCCTTGGTTTAGTTTGTTCCCCCTTGTTCCTGGATGATGTTGGAGCCATTGTAAAAAGATGAGGCTTACATTTCCTTCTGAAGATCACAAATTAATTGATGCATTGGATTGAACTGGATGTGCACTGATGTGTTGCATCCTGTAAGGAGCAGGGTATTCTGGGCTGCTTCAGGGCTTGGGAGTCCACAAAGCATTTTGCTGGTCTGGGAATGGAGTACTTGGGACTTTCCTGGGTGAAACACAAGCAAGTACAGACCTGAATGTTAAATTTAGTGAAAAATGATTTGGCAAGTTAGTTCACAGCAGCAGTGGTGATGTGCCCACTCATGACCATCATCATCAGCATCCCCTGAAATTTCTTTGAAGGCAGTGCCCTAATTCCCATGTGGGAATAACTTGGGAAAGAGGCTTCAAAGATTTGGCTTTATAAAGTGAAATGTAGTTCCTAGCCAAGGATCGTCTGGCAGTTCTGTGTTCTCTGCCTGCCATAGCAGGGAGGGCAAGGAGGGGCCCCAGCCTCAAGCTCTCCTGCCACAACCGAGGGGACCACTTTGGCTGTGGATGGTGCCAGTGGTGTCACGAGTGGGAAGGTCACCTGCTCTTACTCATCCCCTGTTTGCATCACTTTGATGTGGGTTTGGCCTGCCCAGCTCTCCCCCCAGGAACGGTGTTTTGAGGTGTGCTGAGAGACTCCTGCCAAATTCTGCCACTTGAATGCATGATGCTTTGCAGCTCCCCTGATAGAGCCGAGGATTTCAAGCTCCCCTCTCGGTTAGGCAGGTATTAACACTGTGCACACGCAGAAACTCTATAGGCAGATAAAGGATTTTACTCTTCGTGAGTCACAGATTAACAACCAAACCATCCTCACTTACAGGAGTCATCCCCCAGGGTCAGAAGAACCATTTGTGTTAGCAAGAGAGGTGAGACCTCCCGAGATGTGCCAAAATGATCCTGAGATGAAATTGCTCCGCTCTTCCCGGGAGGGCCTGCAGCATCTCGCAGGGTTGGCTGCATAAATTGTATGTTCTTCAGGGCAAGGACCTTGTCCTCCGATTTGTCTGGGAAGCACGTGTTCAGTGCTCTGTACCTCAAATAATAAATAACTGCTTCAGTTTCTGGCTGGGCTTGGGATTATGAGTCGATTCTCCCTCCTGATTCATTTCTTGTTCCGAGATGCCAGCGATGCAGTTTTACTGGAGCATGTCATCACTGGTGTTCGCCCCCTGCTCTTCCCTTGCTCACGGTAAGGCAACTGTCATCTCCTGTCTACATCATACTTTACAGCAACAAGGAAGAATATTAATAAGATTTCCAAAGGGCTTGCTGCCACTTTTGGTGGAAAGGTTTCCTACAAAGGATGCACAGCAGAAGTCCCAGGAGACAGAAGGAGAAAACCCTCACTCTGAGAAGAGCTGGTGTCATCCTGTTTCATTGTCTCTGTGTCACCGTAGAGCCCCCCCTGCGACTCTGACAAACTGTTCTGTGCTGCTCTGGCTTGTGCTGCTCAATATAATTTCCTTGGTTGAACATCTTTATTTCTGATTTGTAACATGATATTAACTAGTTTCCCTGTGCCTAACTGTTAGGTGTTTGCGGTTTAAGGAATGGTCTCCTTCCTGGTAAGGTCAGCTAGACTTTTACTTTCCCCATTTGTTTTTGTATCACATCACATTTAAAAAACCCCTCCTTATGTGCCATATTTCCATTCAGGTTAAGGGCTCAGGATCACAGCAGTGCATCTGACAAAGAAATCAGAAATGCACCTTGTCAGTGAGCAACAAACACATTTAGTCCAGCAGCCAAGAAAAGAAGAAGGTAGACAC
Organism: Phalacrocorax aristotelis; assembly: GCF_949628215.1. NCBI lineage: Eukaryota > Metazoa > Chordata > Aves > Suliformes > Phalacrocoracidae > Phalacrocorax > Phalacrocorax aristotelis. The sequence goes on from NC_134277.1 coordinate 37,211,923, forward strand.
AGAGAATCCCAATGCTAGGCAATGAGGCCCGCAGTTTATTAGATGTGTTTCTCCCGGGCAAGCTGGCCAAGAGTCGGTGTTACTACAAAATTACTAGAGTGCACTTTGAAACGCAATGGGCATCCCTGCTGTTTCTTAGCCATCTCTCACTTGCTGCCATTGCACCTAAGTCTGTGCTAGGTGGTCCCGGAGGGTGGCCACCCCTGCCCTGCTCCAGTGGGGCACTCTGTGCTTCCACCACCCCTTGCCAAGAGAGACCCTTCCTCTCTGCAGTTGGCTCCAGTGGGGTGTGGATCTGCCAGAGGCACCTTGTTGGTGTATGCCTGGCGTCAGCGATCGTGAGGCAGACTGCATTTTCCAGGTCTGCTCCTGAGGGTGCCCCTTAAATATGACCTGTGGACGTAAACAGGGCTGCTTTCTAAATGAAGAGGTAAAGTGTAAGGGAGGAAGGCTTTTAAAGCAAAAAATGCTAATGTTAATTGTCGAGGAGCTCCCATTAGGTGTTAGGCAACCTCAAGCCAATCCAGCAGCTTCCCTGTGCAGATCTTGACCTTTGTTATTTTTATCTTCTTTGGGTTCAGGGGGAGACAGACCTTACATGGAATTAAGAGTCTGTGAGCTGGCTCTGTATCTGCAAGCAGGTGCTCGTCAAGCAACTGCAGAGTTGACCAACAGATTGCTATACCTTTTATTGCTTTTCATGTATCATATACATATATTTATATAGTTTAATAAGTGTAATACTTTAGAAAGTTTGGCTAATATATCAGTGGCGTCAGCCAGACATAACTTTTAATATGGAGCAGTGATATTGCTTGGTGTATTCAAATAATAAATCCCTAACTACTGCATAAGGCATATTGAGTTTTTGTTTCATTTTGTTTTTAGATTGAAACAGGGAAGATGATGTACATGAGTTGCCCCGTTCTGAATCTTTGTCATCTTAGACAGCCCTGCTTATTGCCAGCTCATTTCACAGAGATCTATTTCAAATCAACTCATAAATTATTAATAGTACATGTGTAGGTCAGAGAGACACTAACCCTGACAATCACACCCTAATATTCTCTCTTTAGCATCAGAAATAAGAAAGGGGCTATGCATAATCAATATTCAACAACCAAGGTACATCTCACACAGATATGGTATATGCACTTAGAAAAAAAACCCCAGATCTTTGCAAAACCTGTCAGGCGGGCATTAATCTTGCATGATGAATAATGTGGCAATCTATGAATTTTTAACACCTTTAAAATGATAAAATTGTGGAATGTGATATCTAAAAGTAAATTTGTTCAAATTGGAGAATATTTTTGATCAAATGGAGATATTGAATAATGTGTATAAAAATATTTAAACATCAATTTAAATTGCACAGCAGGCAAGACAGTTTGTACGGGTTTGTGACTGGGAGCAGCTTTCCATCACAAATAATTCGCCAGAAGATTTAATTATAACTCAAAGCTTTAAGCAGTAGCTCTTCTGAGAAAAGACCTAACTCTGGAGGCCCCAGGCAGCTCTCAGGGCCTGCGGGCAGCTCTCGCCCCCCAGCCGCAGCTGGCGTCGGAGGGGCCATGCAGACCTGGCAGGCTCCTGGGTCAGGGAGCGTTGCTTTGCCTGGCTCCTACTGTGCTACACCCTCTGCAGAAAACCACACCAAACCAGGACTAGCATGCTTGCAGAGAGGATGTAATGCAGTGGCAGAAAGGGGCAGGAGCAGAATTTTTTGCCTTTCATTCAGAGCAAGGCTGGACCCTGGATGTGCTGCACATGCAGGCTACCCCTGGGCGCTGCCAGCTTGCACCAGTGAGCAGGATCAGGCCCTTGCTCAGCTGATAATGCTTGGTGGGAGGGGGCGAGTTTGGGTTTTTAGGTTGGAAAAAAATGAACCACTAATGTATAGGAAATAATAGGACAATGCTCTCCTACCTGAAGTCAGTACAAATTTGTTGTTGACATTCATGGGGAAAGGATCAGACTTTACATTTGAAGTCACCTCCCTCTGAGATTGCCTGACAAACACTAAACCAAAATGTTTCATTTAGAAACTGTCAAAAAGGAATTACTAACCTTTTATACTTACTAAAATTGCTATATGCATTCCTGTAAAGGGACTAGAGTGCAGCTGGACATTTTAATTTTCAGTCTATGCAAAATAAAAATGACACTCAATAACTTTACCTATTTTAAAAATCCTTCTAATTAAAGCATTTTATTCCGTTTTTATTGAACAGAAGATAAAATGTGTTTGTTTCCCCAGATTTGAGGAGAATTAACATGTATCTGATTGTTAATATTTGATCCTTCTTTAATTATTTATGGTATCAAGGAATGAATCTGTCAAGTAAATAATGAAATGCGTACATGCAGCATATGTAATTAGGTTAGGTGCATAAATCCAAAGTGTTCACTTTATAGTTGTCAGTGCAAAATTTATTAATAATGAGAAATGCTAAGTGAAGAAAATCCCTAACAGTCTACTCATTAGTGTAGGTTAGAGCAGTTGCTGAAAAGGGAAGTTATCATTCCTCTCTTACTGTATTTCATCATTTAAGAATGTTAGTAAACCGCTATACATTCTCCTTATCTCTGCCTTAAATCTGTAATAAAAGCAGCCTTTAAGTTGTGCTGGGAAGGTGCACTTTATCGTCACACTGCAGAAAGACAGCTATCAAAGTAGAGGTTTTCTGCACCTTTATGTAGTTTAAAGCCAATGTTATACCCCATGTCTTGCTTTCCTTAGGACACCAAAGTTCCTATAGATTTAAAAGGGAAGAACTGCACTGCATTTACCTCCTGGTATTCTAGGACCGAAGGTGATGAATGAATGCTTATATACAAGAGCAAACGTGACCGCACATTTGTCAGGGGGGTAGGGCACAGCCAGTACAAAATGGTGGGTGAAAAGGTGTGCGTTTGCTTGTGCTGTATACCATCTCCTCGGTTAGTGTAGGTCACATAGCCACAATCTTCACACAGCGTGTGTCTTATATGTAGCATACAACCTCATTGCTTAGAGGTCCTAGTTTGTAGCCAGGTGTAACAATCATGACACCATCTATTTTGAGTGGAGTGGTGCGTCTCAGTATTTCTTGGGCCACGGGTGATTTGGTCCACACCATCACAAACCGTAATGTATTGCCAAGGGCAGGTGACCTGAGGGAGGAGCTGCGTGGCTGTGCCTGGACCCAGGGGTATATGAGCCAAACTAATAGGCTTTAACAGCGGGGCTGTGGCCTATGTCACTCTTACCACTCCTTCGCCTTAGCTTGCCATCAAGTTGTTTCTGCTTTTTTGCAGATTATGGAAAAAATGGTTCTACTTAATAAAAAACAAAACAAAATTAATCTGTGAGTTTATGCCTCTTGAGGTCTGAGAAAAATGTGTGAGAGAGATGAAACACCTGTTTGAGACAGAGAACTGTCATTGTGGGACCACAAAGAACATTTCTCGATCCCAAAAGGTATTTTTCAGAGCTCCCTCTCTGAAAGAAGATTTGATTGCTAAATGTATATTTAAAACAATATTTCAATATCATTTTGAAGCTTATGATTAGCATGAGCACTTCATGGGCTAATTCTCTATATCCAAGGATAAGCATTCACCCCAGCTCACTTTCGCTGTCGAAAATTAGATATCTAGTCTGAATTAGTCATCTGGGCTCCCTACACAGCCGTTTTGATTCATCCCAGCCTGAAACTGGGGCTTGAGGCTAAGCCTAAGATACAGGGGGTGAATCACTCCCTGGAGACACCCATGCTCTTCTTGGGCTGCAGAAAGCTCAGGCTGGAAACCTAACTTCTAGGCTGCTAAATGAGGTAAGCTGAATCCCATGCTATGCATCTGCGCTTCCACTGGGGAGTTTAGTGGGGAGGTCATCACGCAATGACCCCTATGTAGCTAAAGCTCTTGGAGACTGACCACGCGACCACAGCAAATTGCTTACGCTGGCTGTGTCTTATTTTTTCAAAGCATTAAAATAAGGAGGACTGGATTTGCTGATCAGCAGAAGCTGACCTAAGCCTGGGCTGTCACTGAAAGCACCCAACCTGAAGCTGCATATCTGTATCCCTTGCTTCTGCTGGCCTCAGCATCCATGCAGCTCAGCAGGCAGCTGCTTCAAGAGCTGATTTGGCTGAGCACTAGTCTTTGGGGGGTGTCGCAGGGTAACTTTTCATTTTTAGAGATCTAGCTGACCATGCAGCCCCACAGTCACTAGTGCTGGCACAAGGGAGAAGATGGGAAGGCAGAGGTTGCCGGCGTTGTGAGGTGGGAGGGTTGCTGCTGCTGGTAGCGGTGCAAAATTAAATGGATTGTGAAATCAAACCCTGAGCAAAAAGGATGCTGACAGACATTCATTAAATTTTGCATCACACTGTTAGAGTTTAATCACAATGTTTTGGATCAGAATCGCAAATCCTCTTATCTGCCGTAAGAGCTTCTTTCAAGCTTAACATTTTTATGCCCCATATAGGATGCAACAATATTCATCTCTGCTAGTCAAGCTTAGAAATGCATTAAACTGCCCAACCAGAAAATCGGGAACAGGCATTTAGTGATGCAAAATGGTCATTTTGCAACCTAATGCCTAAGGGACAGATCAGTCATCACAGACTCCCACTTCTGCCTGAAAAGACCAATTAGGTGACTCTGCCTATTCAACTATCAATACAGGATTGCTCCCAACAGGATATTCCCCTGTGCTTTACCCACTCTAATTTTAAATTACTCAAGTGCCAAGACTTCTATCACTTCCCTGGGGTGACCATTACACAACTGAAGGCCTCACTGTGAGGAAATGTTTCCTGATATTCTGTCACAATTTTCCTATGCTTAGACTCATCCCATTTTACCTAGCTACACATTCTTGAACAGCTCTACCTTCTTTCATAGCCACATTGTCTCAAAATACAATGACAGCTAGCACACATGCCTCCCTTTTTTTATTTTTTTATTTTTTGTAATAATTATTCCTGCTAGGCATTAAAAACATAAAGGAAAAGTCAGTTCTTTCAACTACTGGTATCATTATTGGTGCTGTTCCAGTGCTTAGGTGCCCTGATCATTCAGCATTGAACAAAGCTTCTCAGAGAGGAACTGGTTTCTGCGCACATCCTTTGAGGAAGGATGATAAAGGCTGAACAAAGGGAAGTCTAGGAAAAAACAACTAACTTGAGGTGTTACATATTACTGTGGAAAGAGGAATTTGCTACTCATACAAGAGTCCCCTAATAACGAATAATTAGGGCAAAACTGCTCACAAGAAGAGCTTAAGGCTTATGCTGTAATTCCAGGTTTTCTTAAGTAAGTGCCAGTGTGCAGTGGGTTGTAGCTGGTTCAGGCAAGAGGCAGCAGACCTGTGCCACAACCCAGTGCTCTCAGGCACTCTTTGGTGCCTTTTCTCAAGGGAAAAGGCCTGGGTGCATATTGTATAGCACGAAGAGACTTTTATGCAAGCATCTTTAGCAAACAAATGGCAGGCCTCTTCCTCACCAGTCTTTTTATGCTCAATAAAGGGGAAATAATATTACATTGCTCCTCCTTTCATCTGAATCAACGCCACTCTGAATTTTGGGTCAGGTGCATTCACGATGAGCTTTCCCAAGGTCGTTGCAGGACCTTCCAGCCTGCTTTAGATAGGATTTCTTTTTGAATTTTCCCCTCACAGTGAGTGTCGTTTAGTCAAACCCTTCATCTGTTTTATCAGACTAGCAGAACTGGGAGTCTGATATCTTTTAAAAAAAGATACAGTTCTCTGATTAACTGAAGAGTAATAGCATGAAATTCTAGTCTCCAATAAGTAACATATTGATGCTTATGTCTAATTTAATCAGCATCAGGGGGGACGGGGGTGCCCATTCCTTCACCATCAGTTATGCAGCAGTTCAAGGTGATAAATCCTATCCGCAGAATGATATTCCGTCGACATTTCTATAATATTAATTAGATCACCATGTCAGGCTGTAGGAAATTTGCTTAACATTCATTAGAAATTTCTTATAGATAGATAGGCACCCCTCCCTCCTTCTCCCCCCACTTTCTTTCTCCTGTGATTGACAGATGAGGTCAAGCTGGAGACAGCCCTTCCTCCCTCCCTGTGTCTGGAGAGCTAGGTCACCGGACTCTGTAATGCATGGGGAGTGGGAGGGGAGGATTGTGCCTTGAAGAGATATCCTATTAAATTGGACAAAAGCTCGTCTGCCTCTGGGCTCCATCGCCAGGTCTCCTCGGCCTGCAGCCGGCACGCAGAAAGCAGGCGAGTGTACGACGCAAAAGCCATTTGCATTACCCTGCAGTCATTTTTATATGTGGAGGTAATGAAGTTGTCAGCGGAGCCCTGAGTGTGGCAGAGCCTGATATTCAAATAGACCTGCCAGCTCTCCCCCCTCCTCTTCACCACCCTCCGCCCCCCGCTCTCCCCCCATCCTCACAGCTGATCTACTGACTCCCTGGATTACTGCTTCGCTGGTTCCCCGGCTCCGACTGTGCTTGCACTCTTGCCCCTGTCAAGCGCTTTTGTTTCCAAGTCAGGGAACAGGCAGCTGCGGCTGCCTGCACGCTGCTGCCCGCACGCCCGGGCTGGCCCGTGCGCACCCGCGCTGCCTGCACACACGGGGTGTCATGGGTCGACTGCTAATGAGTGGCAAGCACCCCGGCTGGTCACGCCACAGCCCTGCCCGCTGTAAGGCTGCAGCAACGGTCCTGCCAAATTTGCAAGGAGAGCTCCCCAAGGTACCATGTTAATCCCAGGTCGAACATCTGGGGCATTTTGTTGTGGTCAAACGGAAGAGAAAGGCTTCAAATTTAGGTAGATTTTCTAAGTAAGGTGGAGATGAAGATTGCACATCCATGTTTTGCATGTCTACTGTGCCTTTTTGCTGAGGAATGGCAGAGCGCAGTGCTGACCGTGCGTGCAACTTGGAGGGAGGCAGCGGCCAAGTGATTCTCAGTCCTCATGTTTACTAGTGTCGAGGGGGTGTTGGCAAAGGGCATCACAGACGTACCTTGTCCTCATAAAAGAAACCACAGGATCATAAATAACGAGGCAGTCAGAACTGGCCTTCAGTAATTTTTAAGTCCATTTGGGGGGGGGGAAGAAAAATTCCCTGTAAGCTGCCTGGTAAGCAAAAGGCCTGAATCAACCCCATTAGCCTTGGAAAGTAGCTTTCACTAAATATGGGGTTAGGCTGTCAGCTGGTGTTAATTGGCATAAACCCACTGAAGTCAATGGAATGACAGTGATTTATACCAGGATGGATACTTAAAAAGAGGGCTGTCTTTTCTCTGCTTTCAGTAACTGGACCCACTTGTGGTTACAAGCCTGCAGGAGCAAACGATAGCTTTCAGGCTTGATGGGCAGATGTCACTAGGTAGCTAGGCATCTGCAGGTTGTCAAAAGTGCATTGCGAAACTGAAGGCCACTTAAAAATATTCATCATCCTGGTAAATATTTAGCTGCCTCAATAGTCTCATTTTTGGATCAGCAACTCATTCATTATTTGCAGAAAAGGATACTTTCTGTGCTCTTATGAAAATGATCAATGATCCTTTAGCACAGAAGGCCCATGGGATTAATTTATTTTGTAAGCAGCATGTTAAAAAGACTGGTTCAAGCATTTTTTAAAAACTTACAGGAGGGTCAAAACCACACAGATTTCAGCAGCAGCTTTTTTTGGCCTTTGTTCTTACCATGAGATTTTGAAAGGTTCCCTAGAACCCAGCAAGCTACGAATGATGTATCATTGCGCCACTGGAATTCATATGCCTTCAGGAGCTCATTTTTGAGCAAACTGAAATTTATTTGAGAAAGTGAACTTTGTGTTTACACTACAACAACTAGTCTACAAGCATTTCCAGTATACAGGGCTACTCTAAATGCACCAACCTGCAGATTAAAGGCTCCCTGAGTATAAATTGGCACGGTGCACTGTAAATGATTCACAAATGGAGGAGTCCCTAAGTGTGCATTGACTCGCTACACCATAACATCTCCTACAGAGATTTTACAGCATCATATGCCAATGATCCATGGATTAAGGACTCCCTAAGTGCACATTGACACGATAGACTGGAGCTGTTTTGGTCTATCGTGTCAATGATCCGGGGATAATGACAGTGTCTTGTGCAGATCCACTGAGACCAGAGTTGTCGTGGTTCCTGATGGAAGAGTCAAAATTGTCCCACTTAAGTCATATTGACCTTTTGGGTGCTACAGGAACATGGACAATGTTGTCATCCTTCATACCAATTGAGGAATATCTTCAGTGATGCACTTCTGCAGTCTGGGTGGCTTCTGTTTTTGTATGTACATGCATATACAGGTTCATATAAAAAACTCTGGACAAGTGCACTTTTATATTTTTCTATATGTCTATATTTTTCTTTATACAGAGCATACTAATACTAAAAGTTTGTCACTGTTATCAAGGGTACCAAGGCTTAAACTGAGGAAGAGTCATTCTAGATACAGATCAAGTTCCTGTGCAAAAGAGCAAAGCTCTCCTAGTACAGAGCAGGATGGGAAGGGGAAATGAAGACCCAAACCATAATAATGGCTAGATTTTCTATGACTTGCATCTCAAAAAATGCCTCTCCAACAGTTATAAACCTCCCCTTGAACAGAGGGGGACACTGTAATGAGTTTAAATGATTTGGTAAACCTGTGACCACAGTGCGGCTGGGACCAAAACACAGTCTTTTTTAATATGTCTCAACCCCAACAGCAATGGTTTAATAGGTTGAAGATAAGACTTTGTAAACCTTGTGCCATATCCATGAAGACTCTGCAAGAGGAGGAAACCAGAATGCCTTCAGAGACAGGTAAGAACAGAGCGCTAGGGAGTGTTTATCCTCCAGAAATTGTCTGTTTGCAGCATCCTGGCTCACCATTCTCACTTTCAGCTACTCAAGCTTTAGAATTGCTAGAGCAGAGGAAGTTAAGATGACAAAAAAATCAGGTTGCACATGCAGCTCCAGGAGGGGCAGAGTCAAAGAAGAAAGGCAATAGACTGAAGATAGAAAAAAGTTGTCTCAGAGCCATGATTATGTGTCTACTCCACGTGGCTGGTTCTACCTGCTCCCATCCAAACAGCAGAACCTGCGGCCGTGCAGATGAAATGAGTCTGATATCTAAGTCCCACTTCTTGTTGGGAATTTTCCTTCTGGACCTGATAAAGTAGATATTTCAAAGATTTCTGAGCTGACTTTGCATTTTAAATCTTGGAGTTTTTTGTTCTCCAGATGAAGGAATGACACAGATGACTGATAGAAAAAGGCCAGGACAAACACTATGCATGTGAAGGGACCATGAGGAGAAAATGGAAAGGAAAAAGTCTGGAAAAGGGCAGCTGCCACAGATACAGTGAGTGCTGTTTCTGAAGAAAGAAACATGGGCACAATTTCAGTGTACAGGAGGAGCAGCTTTAGCAAATTGTGAGAGAGACTCTTTATGTCCCAGTGGGACATTATTTCTGGTTTATATAGTCTCTCTGCCTTTTCCCATGAGTTTCAGCAAGAGTTAAACTGATTTTTATAGTAGGATGAAATTGGAGGGGGTACAGTACAAAATTAAATGGGAGGAAGTTGGCACAGGACAGGATTATAATAATCAAAAAATGCATCTGGGTTTAGAGTGACCAGGTTGATGCACTGTTTACACAGAATGTCATGAGGGTGTTTTATGGAAGAAGAAGAACTAAGCACAACTGATGTTTGTCCTGAGTAATAAGACTTGATGGATCTTCAAACAAACATTCACTGGATATCCATCCACCTAAACCCACAGCTTTTGGATTAAGCTATTTAATGCTTCAGTGGGCCTGTCCACAGCTCCACCTCAAGTCACTAGAAGATGCTGGGCTCCACAGTAAACCTCTAAAATTGAGCCTAAGACAACTACTGGCATAGGAATTAGCTGTATGTGTGAAAACCCATCTTTTTTTCAGACTATCGTTATTCACACTTCTTTCCCTGCTTTTTCTGTAAGAGGAGGACCTATGGAAAGTTTTACTGGGACAGCAATTGCTAAGTGCAGAGCACTTGTACCTGTTAAAATACTTAGAGTGGGCCAGATATTTTTTACCTTTTGTAGGTAGATTTGTCTTTAAAATTAAAAAATATGTTGGAAAGCTTGATTTTTAATAAATAAAGATGATATAGAAGGTTCCAGGAGATGATTGAAAAAGAAAATATAAAATTTTAAATATACAATTAAAATCAGAGTCCCATCAACCTCCACAGAACTCTCCCAGAAGAAACTCATAATACTCTGAATACATTTAATTGAAAAGGAGAGAAAGTCTTTGACTGTGATTACAATTTAAATGAATACATTATACATCGACAACTGGACCATTTGGTGAAAGGCTACTTAAAGTTGCAATATATTGGCTTCTCAGGTCCACTGATGTTCATTATAAAATTTCCATTATAATATACTATTTTCTGAAATGTCTAAATTCTTTGACTCCTAACAGTCAAGAGAAAAGGTGCACATTAAGAATATTGAGAGTATTTCCATCTTCTGCATAATTTTACCTTCATAGAAGGCAAAGTCTGACCTCATTTTATCTTCAGAGGTAAAATACATGCTACTGAGACCCAAAGAAAACTGAGAAAGGTCCAGAGATCATCACCGGTATTGGGGAACTTAAATCCAAAATAGCTTATTCTGTTTATATTCCTGGAATGACAAAATTGATTAAGTTTGCCATATTATTGGAAGATAACCACTTTATCTATAGCACACCTACCACTACTCTAACCATGTTAAAAAGGATCAGGAATGTCTGATTAATAGCTATATTTCTTAATGCATCAGGTAAGAGTTTCCCTTTCCCAGGATTTTACTAAATGATTTTCAAGGGTGAGCTAATCCAGACTCCCCATTCCCAGAAGCTCCCTCTCCATGAAGGTCTGACAATATTTGATCACAAGCATGGAGATTTTGAGAAACAGAAGCAATGGCAAATATTCAGTACGCTAACAATTAATTTCAAGAAATACAAAACTGCTATGACCTGAAATGCTGCCATAGATGAGGCTGTAAGCGTCATGCAACCCTGTTCCGGCTGAATCTCTACACAAGCTCCATGATTTTATCTCAGTATAGTGCATAGTCTGTATTGCTTAGCACAGCTCACAGCTATTACTGCTCAAAGAAAACCAGCACCCGCAAACGGTCAGCTCCGCACATCTGGATGCAAGCCTCTCTGGATTATGACATCCCTGGCACCTACTTGCTTTCCACATCATTCTGCCATGGCTTTAGCCTTCTGCCATAATCCAGAGATTTTATTCTTAGTAAGATATCTACACACACACAGAATTTTACAACAAATTCCTAGCTTTCTGAAATAGGTCCCTGCAGAGATGCTGGTATGTTTTCAGTAGCACCACTTAATGTCTGGACAGGGCTGAACCTGTCCTCATCAGTAGCTGTGGGATACACCAGGGACAGCCACTGTCTGTTTCCTGCTGAGGATGCTCCTAGTTATACTGCACACTTCAGTCAATTTGGGGAGAATACTGCTTTTTTTGTAATGTTAATGGGAAATGATATATTAGTGAGACCTAACAGATCTGATGCAGCCCATGCAGGAGTTGAAAGGTAGGAAGAGGAAGAATTAGATTATCTCCCCTTCTTGAGAAACCCAGCCAATGCAGGTTATTACTGTGCACAAAATCATGCTGCAAATTAGAGCCCTGCCTCTGAAATTGTTAAAGAATATGGCCACAGTACTGATATATTGAGGAATGGAAAGTCCGAGTAGGAAATAGATGGAGGAATGAAGAGAAAAGGGAAAGGAAAAGTTCTTTGTGGATTTCAGTTTGGCAGTCAGAATCAAAATGGATCTGAGAGGGTCAGGTTAGGGAAGGATCTGAAGCTCATTTTTCCTCAGAAGTCAGGAAGGAGAAAGGGACATGGTTGGGGATTGAGGAAAGAATGCAAGAAATCCATCTGTACCTCAGAAGTGGGTTTTTCTGTCAAATGGTGAGACCCACTTTTCAGTGGGTGTCTAGAGAAGAGAGCTCCCCAGGGACTGAGGTGCATGATGCCTTCTGGGATGAAGATGCATGAGGTCTCTATGAAGATGGGTGGGGAGAAACTCAGTTATCCACACGTGGTAGTTTTGTTCCATTGGAGATGTCCTTGGCCACTTGAGGGGTCTGTTCAGGCTGGCTGGGGTGACACAGGACCTGTGGGAGACCCCATGCCCTTCTGCAGCGGCAGCTGAAGCCTAGTGCAGCTGCCCAAGGGCAACATAAGGTGGCATTAGCCCCCTTGTCTGGGTAACAGAATCAATCCCATAAAAACTGCACATCTTGTGGCAAAACTGGTGCTTTGCATATGCAATTTATAGCTGTTCTAAGAACCTTTAATTCCTGTGCACATGCCTGAGATAAATATACCCTGAAAAAAATTCCTTCTCTTCTTTTTTAAAATTCCAGATTTTGACATTTGTACCCCTAGCATTTAATTTTGAGATGAAGGGAACCTGGCTTCTTTGTACAGATGAAAAGTACCCTAAACTTTTCCCTTATGAAAGATCTTTCAAACATTAGCTGAATAATTTTTGTCCATTTGACCATCTGAGTAATTACTTTAGAATGTCTTCTCCTGCATTTCTTTGCTAGCAGTCAGACCTCTGTAATAAAATATTATGTTCAAAATATATTTTAGAAGAAAGGTATATAATCTTATTAATGGATTTCTTTAAATTCTCTATATGTGTTTTGCAATGAAATAAGCATATCCATAGCAATTTTTAAAGTTCTGCTTCAGGATTTATGCACTCTTAATGGAAGGAGATTATTTCTTTGGATAATATAATATCCCAAAGATTTAATGAAGCCATAAAGACATTCATTAGACTTCTGTAATTAGAATTATAGTTACAAAAGCTTCAGAGTGCTAAATATACCTGCAGTATTTCATTGTTTCAAGTTTTCAGTAAACAACTTTCATCCAGGAGAACAACTCAGAGCTTGGGGTGTGGAATTCACCTCCAATCTGGTGAAAGGGCCCTGAATATCACCTCCCCTCAAACTGGGCGAATAACCCATGGAACTACATTTACACAGACCAGCTCCTCCAGGCCACCTGCAGCCTGCCAAGATCCTCTCTTTGGGCACTGTTGTGGAGTGTGCCTCAATTAAATGTCATCTCCAGCTTGCAACAAAGCCTGAGGATAGATGCCGCGTTTCTCAGTCTGACGTCTCCTTGATGTTGCATCAGGACAAGAGACAGGATTGGGAAATCATTTGCAGGCCTTGCACAGCTATGTATGTAAATGTTGCAACTGAATTTGGCCCTAATTTCTCACTGGAAGTATGTAAAGGCAATACTTTTTAATGAATGCTGCAAATCAAGCCATTTCTGATTTTGTTCAGGCCACTTTGCTCTCATGCAAATATTTTCTCTGTTTTCTATGCAAAGATCAGCAATGACACGGAGCCCAGTGATGACGTCTCAGAATCCAATCAGAAAACCTGCATAAAGATGAAAGGTCTTACCAACGAGAAGTGAGCTTGCTAAACTACACCTTTCAATGAATTCGGACAAAACTGAAAAATGTTGTTGATATCAGATCCTTAGGCTGATTACTGAAGCGTTCGATTTTTCAGCATGTCAATTCATCACTGTCTACCTGGTTATATTTAACACTTTCTCCTGTTTCCATCCTGTCTGCTGAGATAGGCAATCTCTGTCACACGGTATCTGCTTCACCAGAAGGTCAATAGACCATTGTGGAGGCCCATGAGTCCTGTTCCCAAGTCGCCTTGATTCTCTCCACGATATTGCTGACAGCAGATGGAGCTTCCACGTCTTGTGGGGTCTAAAATATTAATGAGATTAGAGCTTCCATCCTTCAAACAGTTCAGTGTTTCCTTTTCGGTGCATTGCAGTTGTGCAGCCACTCAGTGGAACGCAAAACCTCCCTAGCGATGGTTGTTACCCTATGCTGGTTTTGCCAAATTGTTGCATTAGTTACACTGGTGTTAATTTTCTTCAAGAAAGTGCTGCTTTGCATTTTAAGCTAGCCACAGGTTCAAAGTTTTAGTGGAAGACACTAAGCTTTGGATAACTCGTGGGCTGTATATATAGAGTTTATGTTTGATTACATACAGCTCATCAGTCCTGGCCAGATTATGCAAAATATGTATATGGAAATGGTGGCTCACAACTTCCATGTGCACTAGCCTAGTTTTGGGGCTACCTGAGAGAAGTTATTAGGCTTCCCAAACTCAAGCCTGTTGGAGACTACCTGTGGTACCACAGCTATGGTGTGGGACTGAAGAGGATTAAACAACCTCCTTCTTCTCTACTACTTCTTTGTCAGTGAGGGAGACAGAGCAGCTGTACAACCTGTTAGGTTGCTGCCTTCTTTCTGTCAGATTATCCCTCTGGGTACCTGGATCCTGGATGCATATATGCATACATACACACATATACAGCTTTAAAGATTGACATATATATTCAGAGAACAGTCACTGACTGATTAAAAGGCATTTATTAGAACTTGCTAGAAGTGCTAAGTACCTTCACTGGTTTCTTGGATTGGGTTTATTTTCCAGTGTGAGTCCTGAACCAAACTCTGGATCTGGATCCTTCTGGGTGTTGGGGAAATCAGCTTTTTGCTATTTGGCTTCCCTCCTTTGTAAAACGATAACCATGCAACTTGCCTAGCTTTGTAAAGTGCTTTGAGATCTATGGGTGAGACACACTATAGGCATTCTAAGCATGATTTATTTCCTTGCAGGGCCTACCCCTAAGTGGCTCATTGAAGAAACAACATTTATAAATATGCATAGCTTCCTGGTATAGAATTTTTCCTATTCTTTTCAGAATATACAGGCTAAGCTGTTATTATTCACTTTTCCATTTTTAGAATCAACGATTAAATTGCACTGCACTGCTGTGTTGTACCAATTAAAATAACTACTGTCTATTTGGCAGTCCTTTAATGGGAAATGAAATTCACTTTTAGGCATATATCATGGTAATACATATATCATATGGTATACAATTTAGATCATTTTGGAGGACAGTAGCTGTATTAGTTCGTATTCTCTACCTAGTCCTCGTTACGAGCATCAATTTTGTTAATTAAGAATTTTAAACCCTGTGAATTTATAGTACAATTATGTTTTACTTCATAAGTAGGTCTTTACCCCTCCACAACGATTAACAAAACGTCCACTTATATTATTTGCTGGTGGTTTCAAAGGCTGATGAATTTTTGGATGAAGATTTACCCTTTTTTTCTAAGCTTTGCTCACAGTGTGTCAGCTGTTTGTCAGCAAAACACAACAGTGAAGACTTTTGACTTAAATCTTTTTTTTTAAAGAAAAGCCAATTCATCAGGTAGGAAAGACTGCTGCTCACACTCTCAAGTCCTGCCAAAGACAAATGGCTGTAAAAATTTAAAATCAATCATTAACAGATTAGCTGTTGGTCCAAAGTAAATAGCAATCAGCTTATTAGGCATCAGGCAGAGTGAGATAAAGGGGAAGAGTTATTGAAAATGAGGATGTTTGCCGGGGCTGTGCTGATGGAGCAGAACAGGGAAAGGCTGTTTCTTTGTTGCTCTAATTACAAATGGAAAATAACCTACAGTGCTGAACAAGTTGAGCTCCCTAGCTGAATTGAATGGAGCATAGTGCTTATGTTCTACGTCATGGCTTGATTTATCTTGATTATCAGTAGTTTGCACTACTTCTTCCCTCCCCAGAAGGCCCTGTTTGGAATTCTCTTATACTGAAGTAAATGCAATTTTTGGCTCTGCACTGAATGGTGTGTTGGGGGAGAGCTGCCACGGGAGAAATGCCCTTCTCATCCAAAAATATAATTTCCATACAGGAAATTCCTCTCATATGATGGAATTTTGTTTGCGACAGGGTTTCATTATGGTTAAGCGACAGATTGCTTGTGACTAAATCATGGCCAGCTTTGTGCCATGGTTGTATTCAGACATGGTGAAATTCTGCACAGCAGATAAATTCAGGAGGAGGATGTTGTAAGAGGAAACGGAGGGAGAGAAGGGTGGAAGGGGGAAAAGACTGAGAGGACAGAAACAATAGAAGTTGGGTAGGAAGCAAAGCTGAGGGGGAAGAAGACGACAAACGATAGCTGAGAATAAAATGAGATGAGGAAGCAGAAAACACAATGAAGTGAAGGAGGAAGTAGGAGGAAATGGGTACAAGTCAAAGTCGATAACAAAAGCTCCCTTTCATCATGTAAACACGGGAGTGTTTACACAGAGAGTAATTGACCATTAGAATGATTTACCAGGAGGTAGGGCCATTTCTCCATGACCAGGCATGTTAAATCCACGCTAAGATTTTTCTGACAAAACAGAATACCTGAGCATTGTCTTTTCAACGGTTTGAGCCCAGCAAATAGGAAGCTGGCATGTCTGTATGTGAAGAAATCTGGAAATGGTACCTTTCCGTTAGTGACTTGATTCCACATGTTATAGTTGTGTACCCTTGCACAGTGTATGGCCTGAAGGTAACCTCAAGAAAATCACTGCCCACCAGCCTGGTACAGCCTGTGGCCCCTTCTGCCCCAGGCATGGGTGTGAGGTTACCCATCACTGCCTCCTCCACGGCATCCATGCTGTGTGACTGACCTCTGCTCATAACCGCGCAAATGAGATGCAGGGCCAGTGCCAGCTTCAGCCCTTCTTGGCTAAACTGGCAACACTTCAGCTAGCTTGATCTGAGCAGGTTCCCCTCCATCCAAGCCCAGCACAGTTATATGCTTTGCAGTTATTTGTCTGGGGCCACTGCTCAGCCCGGGAGGAAGGCAGGAGGTATCCACTCTGTTGCGTTGGCACTGGGATGGTTTCTTGCCCTGGTGCAGAGCTGTAGTGCTACAAGGGCATGTCCCCTGCAGGGACTCCTCTGCCAAGAAGAATACAGAGGCCAGACACAAAAAAAGTGGGGATCCTTTTTTCACAGTTTCTTATTTTTAAAAAATTAAAGCTAAGACCAAATGAGTAAGCTCCCACATGCTCCCGCTTCTTTTTCCTTGGTAGGAAAATATACCTAGGGCCTGATGGAAGAAAAACTATTCTAGTACTCTTTAAACCTACTTTTCCATTAAATAGCTGTGGAAAAACAGGAGAGTGGTTGTTTCCTTTCCACCTTTTACATTTATTTTTGTCCTTTTTTTCCTACTTCTCATGTGGTATAAAAAATTGTGTCTACCTTCCATTCATTTTGTGCTGCTTTTGCTTTAAGTTTCTGTCAAAGATATCCAAGTGAAAATTCATAAAATGTCATAAATATGATTTCAACAGAAAGAAAAAAGTGGGATGTCTCAGAACAAATACATTCTAACGATTATTCAACGTTTTCACAGAAAAGAACGGTCAGCTGAAATGGCAAAGTAGCAGAAGTCCCTTTCCACGTGCTGAAATGGCTGAATAAGCTACACAGAGCAAAAAAGACTTTTTTGCCTGCAATGTGCAGAGTCCCAGGACAGCAGCCCACACCTGGGGGCGACAGAGCAGTGGCAGCCTGTCATCCTTGAGCTATTTCTCCATGCTCCAAGGAAGAGAGAGGGGTGATGCTGCTTTCTGTCTACAGCAGGAATTGTTTGAATTATTTACAATGGACGGAAGGACAGCTGGGAGGAGAGGATGGGGAGGCTGGTGCAATGCTATAGACATTGATCCTGCCAGGAAAAAGAACAAACTGACTTGCAGTACAAAGGGTGGTCTTGCAAATGTGGAGGGAGGGCCATTTTCCAATGTTATCTTCACAGTCTAAAAGAGGGTTCCATGCATATTATTCAAGTGAATGCATTTATAGTGGTAGGGGTGCTATATCTCAAGACAGATTCTTGTCTCCTTCGTTTCCTGCATATTGGTGTCCTCCAGTCTACAGTACAATGGAAGCTGTGCAGTGAAATTTGTGCATCTGCAAAATTTATCTCCTTGAAGAAAAGTGCCAGTTCTTCAAGGAATTACTTCTAAGAACAGGTCAAAAGCAGAGGAAGGGTGGGAGGCTGAGGGCTGGCCAGTTGCTGGGGTGCTCTACAAAAAATCAAGGAAGCTGCAGGACCTGCTTTTAATAACAGAGGAAGACCAGGAGTAGCTGACATTAAGACTGTAAAGAAACAGTTACACTGGCGACACATCTTTTACAAGGACTGCCTTAGTAATTTTTCCACCAACATATTCCTGTTATACAATTTTTGCTTCTTTTAATTAAGTGTTTCAAGAGAAAATAATGGGATCTTAAAGCCTCATGTATTTTGGAAAAGGTAGTAGTAAATTGTGCAGTTTTGACCTTTTCAGATTTTTGTAATTTGATTGGCTGTCTGTTCTTTTCCTTCCACTATTTACAGCTGCAGTGAACTGTGCAGAAGGGGTAGGATGGCTAGCCAGCTGAAATACGGAATATTTAAAAGGTTAAAATGCTGCAACATACTGGTGCCTTCCGCAGAGTATATGGGCATTATAAATTTCACTGCGTTGATCACATAAAGGATTGAGAAATTAAATGACTTCATGAATCATTTTTTGTGGGACAACAAATGTGACCAAAATGGGGAAAAATGGTATCACTCTGACCCCAGATCTGGGAAGCATATTTTTTTTGTGTTTATTGTTTCTGCTACAGTAATAGATGAAGGGTCCCTCTGAAGCACAGGATCATTTTAGCAGGCACTGAGTATCTACGACTGACACAAAAGTGAAGCCCTGCCCCAGAAAGCTTGCAATCAAAGCATCTTGATTCCATTCAACAGGTGACTAAATAGAGGTGGTGACCTTCTTAGGAATAAACATTTTTTTTTTAGCGTACCAGAGGGAGATCTTAGGGAAAACACAGTATACTTTGAAAGTAATTCCTTCGCAGATGGAGATGGTAACATAGAGGCATTAATAGCAATGTAATGAGTCCAGAGGGCATCTGAGGGGCAATGTAAAATAATTTGGTACCCAGCCAATATGCTGACGAGATTGACAGAAAGCTAGCAGTGCAACAGGAGATCCACAGAATCTCGGACCAGGATGACAGCTGAGACACTAACTCAACAAAAAAAATCTTCAGGTTTTGGTACTTCCCTTTGTCATCAATAAGTATGGTGAACAGTGTTCGGTTCTGTGCAAGTTCTGATTTTAGTGGAAATGACTGCTTAGGGCAAATCTAAAGAAAGGCTTCTCATAAAAAAAGTAAAAGAGAAAAGCTTGGCTCCCCAATCTTTAATTTATTTAGAAACACAAGATCCATAAACATGTTTATTTTGTGTGCAAGACAAATCTGAAAAGTGATACCAAAGACATTAGGTATCAGGTCTCATAAATGCCAGCAAGAAGATTTCTGGTGCTGCGTACACCGACATGGCAGAGCACCAGCGGCTGGACCTTTGCGCTGAGGCTGGAGGAGTGAGGTTGCTTCTCAGCTCCGTGCCTTGACCCCACAAGAGTCCACATGTGGCTGAGCAGAGCAGGGGGAACAAAGGAATGCTGTAGGTGATCGAGTAGAAAACAGATACAAGCAGAAAGAAATGATGAACCAACCTGAGTCACAGACACAATTCAGAATTGGGGCTGCCTGTGAAAATTTTGCTATGTTAGTTGTAGTTCCCTGTGCTCTTGGAAGTGGAAAGTTTCATCTCGTTCCAGTTGTGGCTCTGGATTAAAGTCAGAAGTGTAGGGAGAAAGATTGTTACCATGTTGAGATGCTGGGAAAATTTCTTCAGAAGGAAATGCCAGTATTGCTTTTGATCCATCATTTGAAACAAACTCATGATCTTGAGGGATTTATTTTCTGCGGTCATTAAAACTGAATGTTTTCATTGATTCAGATAGCCTCTTTCTGGAGGAGCTGCAGCTGCTGGGACAAACAAGCCCTCATTCTGCTGTGCTGATCCCTCTGGGAGCTGGGTGTGATTGACAAGGGGCTCTGGTTTGGGCGGACTCATGCCCCAAGGTACAGGAACTGGTGCATGCATTTCAGTGAGAGCAGCCTCCACAGCACCAGGGCTGGGGGACTTTCCTCCTTTCCACAGGCACTGAGAGGCGGAGAAAAATGTTTCTAGTCTGTCTATGATGACAGGGCATGCAGAGACAGCCCATGAAGCTAGTCCCAGCCTTCTGCTGGTGTCCCTGGGTGGTCTTTCTCCCACCTTCCTTGGGCGATCCTCAGTTGCAGCAGCAGGAAAGCTGTGCTGGGGAGATAGCTGGGGTGTCCATCGCTTGAAGGACAGGAGATCCAGAACAAACAGCATCCACTCCAAAATCACAGAGGAGCAGAGATGGGTCAGACTTGGTCTAGGGACTTTTCATGCCCATGTGTTGGTGTGCAGCCTTCTGGCTCCTGCTGGTCTGTGGTGGAGGAATATTTTGCTGTCTTCCTTGAATGTTGCAGCTGACTTGGAGGCTCAGGGACCTCACCAGTCCAGGGACCCAGCTGCTTGCCTCCTCCTCCCCCATCTGCACCACAGCTGTTCTGGGATGGTGTCCTATATTTACCCTTCTCTTCAGGGAAGATGGGAGGACATACTTGAGGCAGGTTGTGAGGGCTTTGAAGGTGCTGAGCTTCGATGCTCTGCTTACTGGGCCCTGGAGGCCAGTCGCTGGGGGTGGTGGGTGGCTTGGTTTGCCTGACGGGATGAGGGAGAGCAGCATTGCTCTTGCTCAGCTGCTGTCACTCTCCTGAGAAGCCCTCCCCTCCCCTCTGCCCACTTTTTATTCTGTAACCAGCCCATCTGCAGACAAGATATCAACTTTATGACATACATATACAGTTATACGGTTATATGGAGATATAATTTAATGAAGCAGTTGTTGAGGCCCCCTGAGTGGGTTGCTCCATGACCCCAACTGCCCACGCGGGAGGCAGGCTGGCGGCAGCTTGCCAGGAGGGAGAATTCCTCTGGTGGTGGTGGACCCTGACCAGGCTGGAGACGGCGGCCTTTGGGCAGGTGTCCCTCAGCCGACATGGACTATCCCTAGGTGAAAGAGGGAGACCACCCTCTGTGCCTTCCGCCCCCAAGGCAGAGCGAGAGGGTGCAGCCCCATGCCCAGAGGGCACTGCCACCCCCCATCAACAGCGCCGGGCCGCTTCATTTTCATCCGCTGATCAGATATATTTACTTCTCGGGTATTTCCCTAACCAGAATTGACTGCACTATAATTGCCTATTTCTTTGGTCCATTGGCTGTTAACCTTGAAGCGCGGCGGGCGGAGGCAGGGAGGCCCTCCCTGTCAGGCCTGACCCCGGCCGCGCCGCGGGCTGCCATGACAACGGCGACAGATGTCAGCCATGCCGCCCGCGCCCCCCGGACGGGGAAAATCGATCTTGCGATGGCGCCGCCGCGCACAGCCACCGACCTGCCAAGCGTTCCCGGCTCAATCATTTGTTTCATCTAGCGGGGAGAGGAAAACATAAAAGAAATGAAATGAATTTGACCTCTGTCTTTCGAGTGACTCTGGTACTGCACTGAATCCTAGCAAGCGCCTCTTATGAATTTGAAAAAATTACATTAGGAATAACATTTTGAAGTGAAATGACTCTTGTAATGTCAACCCTCCAGAAACATGTTATTTCAAATGTCAGATACGTAACAGTCATTTGCTATTTTCCGGATGTGTCTGGAGGTTATCTTCACCTCGGGTGCATTTCAGGTAAATTATTATAAAGAAACTGCCTGTGAAGTACACAAAAAAGTATTGCCTTTTTTTTTTGCACCACCCCAGTGAGGAGGCCTCCTTTGCTGCCGCATTAGAGCATCGCCATGATGAGAAGACAATAAACAATGCTCCAAATTGACAATGTCTCTTCTTTCTCAAAACTGTGCCAGGGTGGAAGGACTTTCCCAGTCCAGAGCGGGGTTCCCCAGGATGGCAGCGGGTCCCCCAGCAGGGGCAGTGGATCCTGGGGGTGCGGGAGTGGGCCCCCTGTATCCCTTCAAGTCATCTGGGGTTTCCCTGCCGTGTATGCAAAATATTTCATGGCCAAACTCTACAACTTTATGCTAACATTTGCCAATACATCAATGTCAGCCTGGCAATGTTATGCATGTGTCCGACAAATAGGGAAAAACCCAAAACCCACAGGGTTTGGTTCATGCCTACCACTGGATGGATATAGTGGGAGTTTTTAGAGGCAGCCCCTCCCAAATCTGTAAAGATGGACAAATCTCTAAGACAACCTTGTCCTTAAAAAAAAAAAAAGAAAAACAGCATGCCACTGAAGGTGATTATAGTAAAAAGGATCTCTTAAGATTTTCAATGCGATACGTCTGTCTCTCTGCTGTGGGATATTTTATTGCATTTTTGCCCTCAAGTGAAGCTGACGGGAGCCAGGCTTGCAATTTAAATCAATAAGAACCCTTTACCATGGCCATAAAATACTTGGCTAAACCTTTGAAGTGGCCACAGTTGAATGCGCAGTGAACACAGCATAAATGCTCCTTGAGATGTATTGTGTTAGACCACTGCTAAAGCGGCGCTCCAAGGAATCGGTGCCCGAGCACCTTCTGGGAGCAGGGCAGAGAGGCCTGACCTCTTTGGGGCACCACTGGGGTTGCCGTAAGCCAGCACCCGTAACTGGCATGCCACCCTGCACTGCAGATGTCCAGCATCTGCGCCCCCAGCTCGATGGGTTTCCAGGGGTGTGGGGGGGGTAGTCTTGAAAATCCCTTAATATGTTATTGCGTGTCTCGGTGATGGCTGGGGAAACACAAGGCAGACACGGATATGTTGGTAGTGCTTCTAGGGCCAGGTTCTCAGTTACGTAAATCAGCATTTTTGCGCAGAGGAGCAGGTTTTAATGACCCAGATGAGCCATAGTCATTGAAGGATGAATGGTGTCTGCTTGAATGTATGTCTATCTAGCTTTTGGCATGTGCATGCATGTGTACGGCTCTACATATATCCAGGTAAAAGCCTATGTAAAAGCAGAAAACTCTGCAAAGATGCAAGCCTAGTTTGAATAACATGAAACATTTGACCATTTTATATTTAATATTTCATACTCACAGTTAGGATATCCAAAGTAAAGGTGACACCTCACCCTTCATGCAAAAAATCAGTAGGAAAACAAGTAAAATTTACATCCATGTCCTGACTGCAGTTGTTTATGACAAGTCCTTGGGATTCTTTAAGGAGAAATCTATGGTTTTTCCTTCCTTTTGTGAAGAAGCTTTTCATTTAAAGAAACCAAGGACCAAGCACTACTTTATTATTGGATAAATTATACTTCTAAAAGCTCTGGCTCAGTGGCAAGGGAGAAGAAGTGGATGAGGTATATGTTTTAAGTACATAAAAGAGTGGTTCTTGCAGAGACATAGGGAGTATGTTCGGAAGCAACATTAAGTGCACATAGTACAAAGAGCACTCTGTGCCCTCCATTTGCAGCTCCCTGTCTATAGAGAGAGTCCTGCCCTGTGGGTCCATCCTCAGGCTGCCAAATCTTGCCCAGTTTGGGACAAGCAGTCCAGCTGGCTGTGCTGTCTATTCTGTTTCATTCCCTTCAGTGAGGGTTGGATCCAGTCCAGTGAGGTTCAGCTCTTCAGCAAACATGCTAAGAGGGAAAAAGACAGTTTTCCTTTCCATCCTGTGCATTCACAGTTTGGCATTATGTTACTCCCAGCGTACCTTACTATTATGGAGGTAGCCGCAGCACATGTAGAAATACTAGATGCTCAGCAGATTGTAAGAATGTGGGCTAAAAAATCTACAATGTGTATTGTCTACAACCATTGTTATTTGCAATAGATCCTATGTCTAATAGGCATAAGTCTATTTAACGTTTTTTTTTAAATATATATAAACTAGGTTCACCATATTTTCAGGTGCCCAATTAGGTTTGGAACTTGACTCTGCTACAATTTTTTCTATAATCCATTTGTAGTGAACATAGGTGTTTTTGCAACCCCAGGAGCATGTCAGCATTGTCACAGGTCACTGACAAACATGACCTTCTGTGTCAATTTGTATGAGTAAAAGTATCTCTCCATACATCCACATTGTAAAACACAGACTATTCACATGGTGTTCACATAGATTGCATATGTTTCGTCTGCACTGAGAAACATAGTGCATGTGTTGTTCCACAGTATTTTGAGCTAAAGATAGCTGAAATAAGTGGCTGCTGTTATTCTCCACTGAGAAGCTTTGTTCAGTTGTGACTAGTTTGCTGCAGTGAACTTCTGTTGGCTTGTCTTGCCTTTACTCAACCTATGTCCTACTCTTTTAGCTAACCCTAAGTGTCCTGACAACAGGCGCTATGCATCATGTGTCACTGTCCCTTGCCCTGGATGAATTCAGCAGCAACATGCCCTTGGGTGCAAATGGAAGAAGTAAAACCCTCAAATTACCTAGACAGACTCAAAAACATTTCTCCTATCCTAGCAAATATCAGAAAGCACATCCCAGCTCAGAGTCCTAAACTCCGCGGTCTACAAGGATAAACAATACGATGGAGGAGGATAAAATGTGATTTGTGTCACTGTATTACATCTGACAGTAAATATTTGTCCTAGCTCACATCTTGTTTGCTAGTTAGGCAGTGTTAGTCTGCATATGTGATTGTGGATTTAAAAAAAATTCTTCCCGTTTCATCCCATTGCTGGAGACTCTACATGCTTGGGCACGGACACCTGAGAAATTTTTCAAAAAAATATACATCCAGACTTGTGGTGAGTTTATCTGTTTATATTTCTCTCTCTATCTTATTCCTCTTTTTCCTTGGACTGACTGGTAATGAAAGGAATTTCTCTTTCATGGGGCATCTGACAAGAAGACACACAGAGCTTTCTGGCATGGTCACTGAATGCCTCCCTTCAGTCTCTGGCTTACATAGACATGACTGTCAAGAAAAAGAGACTAAATAAAGGTCTAGATTTTACCATCTTTAATTTGATATAGCGGGCCTTTAAAATTAAGGAAGGAAATTGCCATGACCATGCTATTTCTTCACTGGAATTCTTCTGCAAATACATTGAACAAAAATCAGACACAATATAAGAACAGAAGGATCCCCAGTCGCTGCTGCCTGTGCTGGGTAAGCTGCCTCAGTACCACTTCTGGCTTAGGGGAAAGTTTTCTGTCTTCCTCCATAGCAGAGAAAGAAAGGATGAAAATGGTCTTTTAAAACATGGAAATGCTGACTCTCTAATCTCAACTCAGTCTTGCAGGTAGTGGCTGGGAGCCTTAGCAGGGACACCAGGGAGACGAATCCCACAGCAGAAAGCACTGTTTCACTTTATTTTTATGTAACTCCACAGTTTCTGGGTTGTTCCTCATAGATTTTGCTAAAAGGAAACTCCTGAGGAGTGGCACTTACGGATTGTCCTTGAGCATTTAATGGAAAGACCTCCTGGTAGTCATGGCTTGTTATGGCCAGCACAGCAATCTACAGACAGTCCCCCTGAATTAGACAGTACATCTGTCTTATTTGTTTCAACAGCGTGTAAATGTCCTTTCTCTGCTCATGCAAGCACAAGGTGAGTACTTGGTTCAACTTTGAAGCCATTGTTTTTGCTCTGGGTGCAAGGTCTGGGAAAAGAGCAGTGCAGTGCCTCGGCAGAGGGGCAACAGTCAGAGCCATCTGCAGTGGCCAGTTACCCTCTTGGGAAATATGTTGCAACTGTCTTTTCCTCTAAATCGGCTAGATACAACTCTAGCAACTGGTGTCTTTTCCTAGTTCTGGGTCTTGTGGGTATGATCCTCTGAGTGCAGGCACACTCATCAGCATGGTCTTTGTGCCTCTGAATTAATACCTCTGCTTTCTTGATTCCCTGGCTGCTTAGACCCCTTTTCCTAACCTCTATGTACAGGGAAGCTCTAGCAGCATCCCAGGAACAGTGGATAAGGAGGGAAGGATGTTCTTAATCCCAAACACTTCACTGTTAACAAATCATCTAGAAAGAGCACAAATCCTGAGCACAGCTCTCCTACAGTCTGATCTTGAGGCAATCATAAGCCCAAGATTTGTTGAGTTTTCTTGCAGCCTGCCTGCATCTGAGCTCTGCTTTATTTTGTCCATATGATTCTTCTTCCAGGCTCTACCATCAACCTCCTCCTTAGCTGTGGTTGGAACAGGTATTCAAAGACAAAATCCAATAAAATACATTTGTTCCCACAGGAAAGAGCTTTTTATGGCTGACGGCTTGTTTACTTCTGCAGTAAAATGGATGCCGTAATCTACAAATGAGTTTGCAGCCCAACATGGGGTGACATTCTTCAATGAAGGTCACAGTGCTATGTAGAGGCATTGGCACAAAACACGTTTCATAGAACAAAATGGAGTTCACAGTCTGACATAGACATATCCTCAATCTGTCATACTGTTTTCTGCCTTAACTTGATGGTCAAAGTAGCTGGCCAGGTGTGAGTAGGGAAGTGATCTATGTCTCTTCAATAGCTGCAGTAATTTCCTTGTCCCTCCTGAAACTCCCCCCTGTTCCAAGATGATGGCAATGCTGGTCTCCTGTACGACTTTCTGATCGATGGAGTGACAAGCTATTTCTTTGTCAAGTGAGTCCTAATCTTCTATTATGCCACAAGTACACAGGCTACTGTGATAAAAGCTTACAGTGTATGACACCTGGTCAAAACAATTATTTCCGTAGTTGTTTCCTATGGATTTGGGCTGTGACATGTGAGGTGACTAAACTAATCCCAGGAGCAAAGGGATTCCTAAAGTGAAATATGATTTAGAGGGCATTGGCTGGGGTTTGGAATTCAGTGCATGATTCTTAACACTAGTCAGCTCTGGAGTTGTCTGCCTTTCATTGTACTCTTGTACTTGACTTTTGAGTTGTATAGTTTTCTTTGCCCAGGAGCATTTCTGGGTGGGTGTTGCCCATCATTTTGTTAGGCATGTCCAGCATGTTTCAGGATTTGCTTTCCATAAATCAAAGTTATCTGATCTGTTCTCTTGGCACAGAAGGATAGTCTACGAGGTGTGGAAGTTTAATGTTCAATCTGCTTGTAACAGCCTGTTGAGACAGGATTCTCCTAGGCCATGTTCGTTCTGCCTGAAAACAGTTCAAATGATGGGATTTACACCACAACTCTTTCGGGACAACTTTGTTCCTGAAGAAATCCTTCTGTCAAGTTGACTATCAAGTAGAAGATTCTCTCTGCAGCTGTATGATCATTTTCGTCCCTTTGAAAGGGAAAGGATTGCTGTCCCAGTTTTGTGGAAGAAATATTGAGGACAGCAGGGTAAGTACTTTGCTCCAGGCTGCACAAGAAGCTTGTGACAGACCAGGGACCTGAACACCTCACAACTGCTGTGCCAGCCATCATTTATACTTTTTTAACTAGGTATGTCATGTACCTAATGAAGGCTTCCTCTCCAGTCTTGAAGCTGACATGCTTCCATGGACGAAAGTGAGTTGCTGTCAGGGACAAACAAGTTTTGTATGGTGCAAACCCCAATTCCTCACTCTGTTAAACTCAGCTCGGACTGTAGAGTGCTCCAGCTCAGAGTTTATAACATCTGGACCTCTAGGAAGGAAAAAGGACCATAGTGCATAACGCAGTTCTGTTGTGTTATGCCATATTTCTGCCCACCTCTTTCTTCTGAACCCATCTTGATGCATCCCCCTTCTCATTAGCCATG
The DNA here is from genome assembly GCF_949628215.1 of Phalacrocorax aristotelis. NCBI lineage: Eukaryota > Metazoa > Chordata > Aves > Suliformes > Phalacrocoracidae > Phalacrocorax > Phalacrocorax aristotelis. The sequence continues at coordinate 37,239,517 of NC_134277.1, forward strand.
GAACTACAGGAAAAGCTGGTGCAGAAAGGTATTGTACCATCTCCACTCCCTGTCCTGCACAGGGGAAATTCTCCACTGACCTTACCCATGAACTTTAGGGCCACTTCATGCTAATTACACAAGATTACATGGATGAGAATTTGGACTCTGAATTCTGGGTTTCTTGTTTGGTGGTGAGCTGGTGAGCAAACCTGGTCATATGTGTGGGGCCAGGCTAAGTTAGTGACTCCACTTCTTCCAGGAGATCCAGCAGATCCCTGACCAGAGAATAACACTGTCATAAAGCTTATATTTGTTTGGATTCAGCTTTTGATCAAGTTCAACACACCATGCCTAGAAAAATGAACTTGCTTGATCTGTTGAAGATCCTATGGTCCCTCCAGACAGATTTCCTTGACTACTCTCTTCCCACAGTGGATAATTTCCCTTCCTAAAGTTGTCAGGCTTTGTTACTGGGCAAATCCCTAAAGCCTGTTCCAGGATCCTCTTGCCTCTTCAGTATCCCAATTCTCTTTTCAGGTGGTAATCAGGAACATGTCTATGTTAATGGATCCAGGAACATATCAAAGTTCATGAGTCTGGATATGTGTTTCACACATACGTGAGAACCAGCTGCATATTGGCTTCTCTTCTGTTTCCACACTGGTTTTCATGGAAAGAAGAATTCAATATGTGGGGCACCAAAGGACAGGTGCATCCTTAGACCTAAGTAGCTGGATTTCAAGGACACCCTTTCATAGGACCTCTCTGTGATACCTTTAAGAGTATTGTTTATAAATTTACCACCCTGCAAACTCTTATATTCTAGTCTTTAGATGGTCTCTTTTCCTCTGACAGAATGGGCCATATCTCATTGTAGTAACTTCCTCCCATTTACCTTCAAGTCAGATAATAAAGGACCTTTTTTCTCTTACAATGGATCTAAAATAGTAAAATCCTACTGTCTTCAATATGTTACTTCCAGTTCATCAGTTCAGGATCAAGCCTGATTTATTTAATTATTTTTCCTTACACATCAATTCCTCTTGTCCCTTATTTTTGTTACTTCTTTATGGATATGCTCAGTGGGTAGAAGGATGCCCAGTGTTTTACAGATTTGATCTGAAGGGCTGTTTAGATGGATGTGCCAGTTTTGATGGAAAGAAGCACAAGCCTGCTAAACAATGACTGCAAAAATATGAAGGTGAAATAGAGCTTTTTAGCATTTCTTTTTCCCAGTCGTAGCATATATGAAGATTATTTGTAGTGCAGTCTCAGAAGCACTATCCATGGTCCATGGCTTGATGGTTGTGTGGCCAAAATAGCTTTGGTTTTTTATTTTCACACTTTTTTTTCTGTAGGAAGGGTCTTTTAAAGTCTAGGTCTTTATGAAAATAATGTACTTTGTACTCTACTTTCATTTCAATGGTTGGATTCGATCTTAAGGGGCTTTTCCAGACTAAAGGATTCTATGATCTATGATTCTATGATTTCTCAGTGAAGTGGTGGAGGTTGATGCAGTTACACTGCCTATGTCCACCAAGCTTTATGGCACATAGTTAAGTACGTTTTTTTCACTTCAAAATATTCGCTCCTTGTCCTATTATGCAGAGACTGCCTTTTAAGCTAGACTGCCAGCATCTTTTGATGATAGCTTCACTTAACAAGGAAATATTTGACTGCAAGATGTACATTTAAAACATAATAATTCCTTGCCTGCATGTTATAACAGAAGATGAAAACCAGACCAAAGCTGGGAGGCTGTTAGATGTTGTATCTCCAAACTACTTTAAAAAGCAGTTGTTCAGTTGCTCATGTTCATAAAATAGAAGCTGAAATTATCTTATCTAAGCCATTCTTAGCAGTTGTCCTACAGAGTTATTGATCCTTGGCTGCTCATCTAATGAGCAAACTACACAGTGGACCACAAGCGCATTTCAGTTTTATGTGTAAGTGCTGTAAATGCTATTTTCAAAGTTAATATATTATTTTTGGCATTTTTATAGCAGCTTATTTAAAGTGTTATTAATGTTTAGAAATGTGATTTGGGGTTTATTTTATGGGTGTTTGACTCAGTTTTAAACTCTCTCTCTTTATCTCCTATCTTCCCCTCTAAATTCAGGTGGCTTATATATATAAGCAACTTTTGGAGTTGCTTGCCTCATTTTGGGTTTGTCCCTGGTTGTTTCATTAATCTTGCTTGCTACTTAAGTCACTTCTGCTATCCTAGTGGAACAGTCTGAGTCCTAAATTGTAAGTCTTTGTGAGTTAAAGACATCAACAGGATCGATTTCCAGACTGCAGAAACTGCAAAAAGTGTGTGGCTGAGCCCAAAGGGTGGGGACTTGCCCTCCTCATGGGTTTGGGTTTGTGCTTGGGCAATGCTGCAGCACAGGGTGGGACAACACTGCACCAAACCCAGAGCACCCCAGGGAGGCATTATAACCCTGCGGCTCCCCTCCAAGCCACAGGACCTCCCCTGTTTCTACCTTTCTCTGGAGGAAGTAATTTTGCTTCTGTCCTGGATTTCAGGAGAAGGACAACCCTGCCTTTGTTCTGTGGGTGGCCGGGAGTGAGATCCAGGCTTCCCGACCCACCTCCTCCTCCTCCAGAGAGAAATAAACACATGTAGGGCAGCGCACACACTAGTTTATAGTAGAGGCAGCCAGCAGAGAAGCTGTGCTGGGAGGTCTCACACCCTTCAGCTCTTTTGGATAACTGTCATCTACGCCCTGCTCTCTGCCTTTGATGCAGTGAGAGCGCAAAGCACATCCCTGTTCAGTGAGCTGGACTGGCATCTGCTGTGGGGTAATGTGCTACCAGGTGTTGTGGTAGGTATCAGAACCAGGTCCTTAGGACTTGGTCCTGTGCTCAGACACCATGACCAACTCTGTAGGCACTCTGATACGGTGAGCATACGAAAGGCCAAGTTTCTCATATCCCAGAAAAACGGAGGATGTGGCCTTGCTTTACACATAAGCACATTGTTGAACAATCTGCAGATTCTCCTGGGTGGGCAGTGTAAAGCAAGAGGTACTGTCACCCCTCTGAGTGCTTGAGGTGTCATGGTATGGCTCCTGAAGGAAAAGCCTTAGCAGCAAAGGACAGAAGTTTCTGTAATTTCAGTGTGCTTGACACAGAGAGCTCTTTGACATATTCCTCAGGGTGAACTGAAGCCTCCCCCCTGCAGCACATTCAGGGCACCTTCCTGCAGAGCATGTAAGCACGTGCTTAGTTCTTAATGCATGGATGGACCCAGTGAGCTTCGGGCAGGTGCTGAAAAATGGATGAGTGTTTGAAGTGCTCAGCATCTTGGGGCTATCAAGCCCCAAATGGATCAATCCCAAGACATTATTCAAATTGTGGGTTTCCAATTCCATGTGTTTAAAAAAAAAAAAAAAAAAGAACAAAAAAAGAATAATTATCTCTATTGCAAAGACGGAAGAATTAAGGTACACAGAGAGGTTGAAGAACTTAGTCACTGTCAAGGCACATGTCCTTGGGGGAAATCCAGAAATATAACCTGTTTCTTTCTGAAACCCACTCCTGTTCTGAGCCACTTTGATACCCCTTCACTGTTTCCACACTGTTCTTGTTACAGCTGGTGACTATCACCAAGCTGGAAATCTGAATGTAAAATACATTTAAATGACTATGCTGTTTGCAGCTTTGTGTCTTACATATTTTTGTTGTGTCTATTGTTTCTGCTATTTGTCCCACATTTTAGAGGACAAGCCAGTCAGTGGGTTAAGTGACAGAATGTTTTTCATCTTACTTAAGTATGTCTCTATTAAAATATAAACTGCTTTCCACCCCGTTTGGGGAAAAAGGAAAAAAAAAAAGCCTACCTTTGTAGATGCAGTAAAGTCATGGTAATTTTCCCCAATTGAAACTCCTGACTTTGTGTCTTAGCATCATATACAGCATAATTTATAAAAGTGTGAGCAACTGCAGAATTGTTCTCCTAATAGATTCTGAAGATTCCAATTTCCATTCTGCCACACAAGACTGAAAATCCACTTGTGCTCAGTTATCTGTATCTTTGCCTCATCCTCAGACTGCATCAAAAATCAGGTTCAGGTGCAGGTTAAGAGCATGCATTTACCTCAGGAATATGGGACTTATTAAATATCTCTACACAATTAACATCACCATATCAATAAGAATTATCATTATGCCCTGTCAATTGGGTGCTGAATTTTGCTTCGGGGAAACAAAACAATTTAAATTATAGCAAGTGCCCCCCCTTCTTTTTTTACATGCTTCTCTTAAAATTGGATAATTATGTGGCTTTTCATTAGATTCCTCTAAGCATAATAGATCACGATATTCACCCTTTGACCTTGGTGATGAATGTTTCTGGTGAAAACATGTGACAAGCAGTGTTCTAATGAGAATAAAATACTGAATAACTGTGAGTCTCACATAATGAAAGAACAAAAGCGAGAAGCACAACTACTTTTAAGGTTGCAGTGCAAAATGTGTTCATACAGCAATTCTGACAGACTGGAAAAGCAACCCTTTCTTTTTAAGATTGTACCAACAAACTTTGGTATCAGATGCAGAGACAAAGGCGACAGAAGACAAAGGAATCTTTGTATTCTGTGTAAACTCTGTAGGAACATGAGAAGTGATCTCTCCCTGTGCTGTCTGGGCAAGTTGCTACACAAAGCTCTGCTATTACGTTTTCCTAAACATCTCAAAATTTTATGTGTGTATCTACACTATAAAAGAACTATAAATTCAATTTGTTTCCAATAACTTAAAGTGGGGCTAAGTAGGTCAAATTCTCCCTCATGCAAACAGCCACACACAGTAGTCAGTAAAGTTACAACACTGGTGATAATTATTCAGTGTGTTTATAAAGAATTATTTTGTGGACTGACAAAAATGACATACCAGTCATCAGTACCAAAACAGTGAGAATTAAAAAAGAGGGTTGGCTAAATTAGAAATTGTTAACAACTTTTGTTTTTTTCTGTTTTGCAGCTCCAAACCCTACTCCCACCTTTCAAAAGCAAGCTTAGACCAGGGTTACTTACTCCCACCTCTGCTGTGGTCATTTCGACCCCGGTCTCACTGGAGCAATGACTGCAGCAGGAATGTTTGATTTAGAAGATAGTTATCTTCTGGTTTTGTTCTATCTTGGTTTTGCATGTGTTGGGTTTTTTTCATATTGTTTGATGTCTGGGACATGTTTATAGTCTGAATTACCATCTCTGCTAACCGAACTTTCAGTCAACTTCTGAAGAAATCTTTTGCTTCTTATTTTTGGCTGGGGTTCATCTCTGATTCAAGGTCAACTGTTCCTTAACATGTAATAAAAATGGCTTTTTATCTGAAATCCTGTCCCTGCAAAGACAGTGAGTAGACTTTTGGGACAAGGATTTCAGCTACGCCTCATGCCAGGTTCTCCTTTGAGTTATTCCATTATTACAGTTATTGGCACAGCATTATTCTGAACTGAGATCTACATGATGGAGAGGGGAATTTGGACTCTTGCCTTTATTAGCCTTCCAGAATTTTTTGGTCTAAATTACTGCTGCTCTTATTTAATAAAATTAATTAAATAACACCAAATATTAATAAGGAACAACAGCTACAACTTCCCAAGTATCTGGGCAGTAAAGCTCTCTAAGTATCTCTGTCTGAGGCCAGACCTTCTGCTCGCACTCATGAAGAATTTGAGGGCCACAGCCTGGTCCCACTAAATGAGATGAAAGTCAGGAGATTTGTATGGCAATTTGAAAACAAAATGACAGGCAGCATAAATAGAAAGTCCTATTTCTCCTTCCCCACGTCTGTAAGCACCGTGGACGATAATACTCTTTAAGGGGATTTAGAGGATGAAGAAGGCCTAGCGGGCATGCTGTGCTGATAAGCAGATGCATTTTCCATGCTTCCTACAGGACAACCTCGAGATAAATCCCAGAGATGTGCCGTGCAGTCCCTTTCCACCAGCAGCCAGCCCTTGCCTCGTGGGCTAACCCTCCCCATCAGCTGGTCCACATGGGGTGCAGGGCTGCCCCGGGAAGCGCTGGGGAGGGCTCTGACCTCATGCTCCCTCCTTGCTCCAAGAGGCTCTCAGCTTGCCGCCGTGCTTTGCCAGCTGGGTGCTATCGCTCTCCTCCTAGCCCTGGGTAAGCGAGCGCGTGCCACTGCAGCCCCTGCTGCGCGGGGTCCCTGCATGTGTGGAGCGAGCAGGGGGCTGCAGGGCAAGGCTGACTTCTCCTGTGCCTCTGCGCATTCGTGTCTGGCTCGCTGCGTTGCACAGCAGTCTGAATCATTCATTTGGTTGTTCAAGACCTGGGCACATGTCTCGTCAGCTGTGAAAATATCCAGAGAGGAAAGAAGAGCACGCTTATAGCAAGGTCTAATGAAGAGAGCAAGTTTTGGTTTTCATGCAGGTGAATCATTAAAGGCAAAATAATCTTATTGATTGTTTGTTACAGTTGTCTGATTTGAGGGTTGTTTCCTAGCAGATTGAAATTTACTGTGACTGATGGGATCTCATAAACTCAGATCAAAAGGAGAATAAAAATGAAGGATCTTAAAAGAAAATTACCCCAAATAAAAATGTGAGTGTCAGAAACAAGTAAATAAAAATGTACTATATGCATTAACCAATGTTGTCTGCTTACCCAGTGACTCTCATTAAAATTTACCACAACAAATATTTTGATGTTGTACTCCAGTGACAGTGAAGAAAGAAAGAAAGAAAGAAAGAAAGAAAGAAAGAAAGAAAGAGAAAAAGACTTTTGTCCCCTGAAACTTTTATAGACTTTAGTTAAAGTTAACTTGCAGAGCAATGTTGTGGCTCACAGTATGCATACAAAGATGCTCATATCTACAGGATCAAAGTAATGTTAAGTTCAGATGTGTGTGCTTTTAACTGGGTTTCTGCACCATCGGTATAGGTTTTGGGTCCCACCCAAACTGTTGTGAACCTCTCAGTCAGCTTCTTAGACACAAACCTGTAAGAACCTGGGCTTCATTAGTTCTAGCGTTCATGAAATGAGCATATTTTTAATGGAATAAACCAAAGCTTATAACATATTCCTATTACCAGTTTCCCATGTGTAAAAGCTGGTTTGCCTCAATAAAGGACTGAGAGGAAGAATTCACTGCGGCAATCAGTTCTCTTCATAGTGGTGCCATGAGAGGCAATAAGAAGCTCTGGAAGCCTTTCTTTCTCTCCTATCCTATCCTATCCTATCCTATCCTATCCTATCCTATCCTATCCTATCCTATCCTATCCTACCCTATCCTATCCTATCCTACCCTATCCTGTCCTGTCCTCTCCTGTCCTGTCCTGTCCTGTCCTGTCCTGTCCTGTCCTGTCCTGCCCTGCCCTGTCCTGTCCTGTCCTGCCCTGCCCTGCCCTGTCCTGCCCTGCCCTGCCCTGTCCTGTCCTATCTTATCCTCATATAAATGCATCTTCTACAGTTGCTGGTCAGAAGCTGGACTGGCTTACATAAGTGACTGAAGACTTGCATAAATTATGACATTTGGCCCAAGGAAAATTGTTTTCTTCCTTCTAATATTGCAGCTATCAGCAGCTCAAAGCAGGTGCTTGGAGAGCTAGGGCTGGGCTAGGAAAAAATCTGGCTAGAGATAGGGGCCCAATAACAGGGGGCTGGAGAAAGGGACCTGTTTCACGCCTTGCATTAGGGACCATGCTGACCACATTGCACCCTGCTCTGCTCAAAAAACACTGTTCCACTGAAGGAACCCAGAGGCTGTACTCAAAATAAAGAAGGCAGGAATGCAGCATGCAGAGAGGTCTTCACCCTGTGTCTGGGTGGGCTTCTAATGCTGTTTCCCAGCTAGGTTGTGACTTAACCTTCCTGTCTGCGAGTGCTGAGAGCTGTTGATTGACGCTGCAGGAAGGGCTGAGATTGCTTCCTGTTGTTCCCTGTCCAAAACAAGACGTATGTAAAGGGAAGGTTCTTGGAGAAATAGATGCACCTTTTCAGAGAACAGGAGGGACGCACACAAAGATTGTAAACAGCCACACATAATTACATGGCTTGTTATAACTTCATGGATACCTGAGATTTAGTAAGCTGCCATCAGAGATGTGGTAGGGGGCTAGGGGAATTCTCCAGACAGCTGAAGAACCTGATGGAGTATCTTTCACTTGTGCTAACATACTGAAACCAGCTGACCTAAAGGAAAGCCTGCCTTCTCATGATAGGATTGGCATCTTGAAGGATTTGATATTGACTAATGCCTGTGACTCTTCAAGTCCAGAATAAATAATGAATAATTATGCCAATAAATCATATAAATAATACAATAGCTGTCATTCTAGTTCATTTTATATCTTTGGTTCCCATCACAGACCCATTTCTTTTCCCATTCACTAAGCCTTTCCTTATTCTCCTGTGTATTGCTACTCATCGATGATGTTTTTGGCTTGGACTGTACTATAGAGCTTCGCTACTTTTGGTAAGAGGCATGGAAAAAAATCATCCAAGCAACTCACAAATCTGTGCCAGTAAAACTCCTGGTATAGACGTAATTTCAGTGGCTAAAAAATCATTTTGCTTCAGCAACTTATTTTATTCTCGGAGCTGGTAGAACTTCACGTAAGTTACAGCAACAACAGGACTTCCGTCAGCTTTACTGGTAGGACCAGCTGCCAGAGGTATTTCAAGATGGTTTTAACAGCAAACCATTTCTAAGAGGAAAAGCTTTATTCTCCTTCACCTGACACTCTCCTTTATTTTTCCCTCTTTTTTTTTTTTTTACTGTAAGAATCACCCACTGTTAACAATAAATGTAGCCGACCCAAAATTTCACTGAATACACAGACAAGGACAAACTGTCTCCTGGCCAAGAAACCAGAAGTAGGTAGGGAGATAGTTAACTTAAAGAAATCCTGATATAGCTCAGGGAAGATTTTTAGTATGTGATCAATAAATGACAATGAGCTCCAGCTACGTTTATTTGTGTCATTTACCTACCTACTGAGAGAGAAGTCTGTGGGATTTGCAATATGTGGGTAGAGAACCTTTTATTGATTCCTGTAGGATTTTTGAATGAAAAGTGTTGCTGTCTTGTGCAGAGGAATTATGAGAGAGTCTCTCCTTTTCCTCTTCTTATCAGAAATAATCTGAAACTCTGCAAGTGGAAGCTGATGATAAGTTAGGAGTTTTTTTCTCATTATGGGTTATCCCTTTTCAGGGACAATGAAGGATTGGTTCTCCAAGGTTTTCCTTGCTGCAATGGCACATAAGCCCCCATGAAACAACTCTATCAGCTTCCTCAGGCCAGTCCCCAAAATCACCAATTATGTTTCATGGCATTAAAACACACACAACACTGCCCTCCAGCATCTGCAACACGTGCTTTTGTCGAACGCCCCTGATTTGCACTGGGGCTTAAGTCATTCCCGAGCCCTGCAGTCACACATGGAGCTCAGCCAGGACTGTCCAAGCCCATCAGTGCCACCAAAGCACACAGCCATCCCACTGGCTTGGGGATCCTGTGGCTGCTCTGTGTCCAGTGTATCTTCCCTACTCCTGCCTCTCTGAATTGTTTTTTTCTCATCATTCTTCTAAGTAAAGTTAGCAGCCATGCCCACTTCGGAAATAGTTTTGCTTAGACTAAGAAGCTGTCACAGTGCTGAGAAAGCTGCAGCTTTAACCAGATTTCATCTTTGTGTGTCACTGCTCATGTCAAAGTATAAATGTACTCAGACATAAGAGTTGTCCTGCTTTCATCAAGGGAGCCAGCCTGCCTTCGCCTAGTTCCACTTGGTTAAGCTTGTTATTTAAATTGTTAAAATTGAGACATCGGCAGTAAATTTCAGAGAAGATATAACAATTATTAGATACAAGCAGGGCTCTTGTACTTGTGAACATACCATGCCCTCCATCCACATGGAATTAGCCACAAATAATTTACAGCAGTTTCTTTAAGAAGTGTGCCCTGTAGTACTTGGATGACATTAAATCACAGTCATTCCCAACTGGATCATATTTCCAACTTTAAGATAGATTTGATGCTTGTCAGCGCCGCGGCTCAGCACTCCAGGGGACTACCTTTTAAACCTGCCAGCTCTTGAAGCACTGAGCTTTGATTCCCAGTGCTGCCCCCCGGCTGACACCTGCAAGGGTCAGTGTCTCCAGTACACCAGGCTGGGCAGCACAGTCATGCCATGGAGGCTGAGGATGGCTGGGAGGAGGTTTGGGTGACCTTGTGCCATTCAGCTCCCACATGAAAATGACTGACGGTGGGAGAGGGGGGCTCACATCTTGCTCTGGCAGCTCTGAGCAAGAGGGGTCACTGCTGAGGCTGGAAGGAAAACAACAAGTGGTAGGTGAAAGCTGAGAAGGTTATGTCAAAAAGGGGCGACATGTATGTACATACAAGTAAAATGGGAGACTTGTTGATGCTATTATAGACTGTACAAGGAGTGAAATTAATTTTGTTTTTCCATGTGGGCTTGATTTCCACATGAGCTTCACATTCCCTCAGAGGAGATGAACATAAACAGCTAAAAGGCTAAAAGGTAATAGAAATATTGACAAAAGTCACCTAATGCAAGAAGGGGAAAGAGGGAAGAGCCAGCAGAAGGTGCCTGCGGTGCTGTCCGTCCTCCCAGGGAGACATGCCTTTGGTGGTGGCACATCAGCTGGGTGCCCACAGGGGCAGGGTGCAAACATAGAGATACCTGGAGCACAGAGACAGGCAGGGATTCCTAAAACCCTCTCAACTTTTGCTCTCCTGGCACAAAGCTGTGGCTCAGTTGTGCATTTCTGCAGGGAGCAAAGAGTCATAGAGGGTCCCCCTTGAGCCCTGCATGAGACACCCAGGCAGAGCCCCTGAGTAGCAGGGTAAGGGTCACCAGTTTTCCCCCTTTCACACAGAGGTCTGGAAGGGGATGGAGGCTCTGTATTGCCTCCCTCTGCACCTCCAGCATTCTGCTGGGGAGAAGGGGAAGGGAAAGACTGAGGAGTGATTTGTGCCAGGAAAAGACCAGGGGCACTTTATATCTTTGAAACACCTGTTAAAGTAGGGATCAATACATAGCTCCCAGAGTTACAGTCTGGCTCCTGCCCTTTACTCACAGTAGTGTGAAGGCTTCAGTCTAAGCTTATAGAAGTAAGGGACAGCAATAATATTGCCACTGAAACCCAGGAGCCCTCTGTTCTAAGATTTAACAGCCACAGGTCTGTGAACACTGGAAGATGGCCTGGATGGCCCTAGAGAAGGAGAAAGAGAAAGGCTGATCAGCAGACCTTGTGCTGCCAGGTTTATAGAGATAAATAAAAATATTTTTCCCCTGGGATTTTATTTCCCCTCAAGTCTGGGCACAAAAAATTTTGTGAGGGAAGGACATGTAGCTCTCAAAAAAAGGAGGAGGAGAGAAGGTCACTAGGACTCAGTAGCTCTCTCTGTGCCCAGGTAGTGCCCAACAGTGCATAGTCCCATCCGATTTTCACAGAGGCAATTTTACACAAAGTCATGCATACTCAGTGTATAACCATGTCTTTACAGGGCAGGAGAGTGTTCCTGCTTGAAACAAAAAAACAAAGGACTTCTATATTTCTGCTCAAGGAGGACTTGTGGCCTGGGAGCAAGGCGCTGTGATTTGCGCCCATTGCATTCAGTGTCTCTCAGACACCTTGCTGTTATTGTGCATGTACAGACCATCCACTCAGCATGTTCACAACAGGTTGATCCATCCTTGACACATCAGACATGCCACTCACCCTAGTGCCAACTTGTGCATATACATCTCTCTTATGTCCAGGACACCCAGCTGCCCTGAGGCACACTGAAACAACCGTGGCAGCACTGCATTCCTGGGCATGTCTTGATAAACCAGGAGATGTGATCACCTGAGAATTGCATAGTACAGGTTAGGGATGTTGGCAGTAAGGGCAAGGGATGTTGACAGAGATGCTGGTGTTCTTGCCAGAGGTGGAAGCAAGGAGGACAATGAGGAAGGAGATCAAATCAGAGGGGCATTGGTGACTTGGACCTAGAAGGCAAAGAGGAGTAAACAAACAAGGGTTGAGAGTTTATAACACTGTTTTCCTCCACTCCCATATTTTCACTCCTGGGGACACAGATTTTATCCCTGTAGTATAGGAAATTTCCTGTCTCCTTCTGGAAAGGTTGGAAAGAAAAGTATCAGAGAGCAAATTAGGGACTCCACAGAGAATAACAACCTTCTGGGGATCTGGTGTTTGGAGGAGCTGGATGCAGAGAGATGAGGGTGCTGGGAGAGGCCTCTCCAGTATGAGGAAGCAACCATACCACAAGTTGAGGCCACAGCAGAAGGAGCCATGATGAGAGGTGAGAGCCTGGCGCAAGGATTGCTCATCCATCCAGGTCGCTCAAAGCTATGTGAGAAGTGGACCATGCAAGCAGGCATGCTGTCTTTGGGTTTATTTCACTCTCAGCTCCTGTGAATGAGCTTTGAATCATTCGGATGAAGTACCTGAGCTGAACCCAGCAACTTTCACCAAGTCTTACTGTGTTACTGAGTGCTCTCCCTCACTGGGCTGATTTTCCACCAGGGAGAACCCCAAGATCTCCTTTCTGAATGACTTTTGCACCTTGCATGAAAGCGAAAATGTCAAGCCATTTTTTAAAAAAGCCAAACCACTCATACAAAGATTACCCACATAAGCCCAAAGTGTCATTCTCAAGGGAGTGCTGTTAAAATAGGCTGCAAATGCCATTGGGCTTGGTTTTCATCTTTTCTCTCTCTCAGTGTGACTATGACATGTGCTGGTATTTGCTTTGTAAGATAACAACAGACATAGGACATTTCAGGAAATGTGAGGAGACAGCTAACTATAATATCTGCAACATTATCAAAGCCAGCATAATGCTGGTCTGAATCTAACAGGAAAGAGGCAGTGGTACAAACTGGACACATAACTTTAAAAATGTCATGTCTCGTTATCAGCAACGCGACTAGCCAATCCTTGGTTAAAAGTGACTGTAAGTCTATAGAGGGAATGCAGTGCTGCACTCCCCCCAGGCATGATACAAGTTTCCAATACGTGACATCCTCCCTTTAAAATATCATGCTAACTAGGTATGGATGTTGACAACAGTCCAAAAATCCCGATGGCTGGACGGTGCCTGAATGGAAGAGGAAAGCTTCGCTTTCATTTCTCCTGGACTGCCTTCCTCAGCATTGTCCTCGCGCGAGCCCCGCCACACTCCTACTTCAGCGTGAGCACCAATAAGCACATTTTACGATTGTTTGCTGGGTTCAAAACACTTGAAACATTTCAAAGCACCTGACATCCTTTCAAGTTAGCTGCTAAAAAACTGAGCGCAAACAGAATAGGTTTCAGAGAAGCTCTGTCAATCAGCGCTCAATCTGTATGTTCTCCGAGACATTCCTTATCCTGGCTGATTTATTTCATATTAAAAGGGCTGTCAATCTGTATCACAAGAACAGGTTGGGAAAAAAAAAAGTGAGTGATGTCTGTGACTTTTTTTTGTTTATTTAAAATGATATTTTCCCCCTCCTTATTTCCCCCCTCATGCTCTCTCTTACCCACCCCCACCTTTATTTTTCTCTGCAGGTATGATGTGAGTGTTGTATACCACATACATTTAAATTAGAAATATATTTTGCAAAGCTCTGGCAGACCCTTTTTTATTATCCATCAAATATATCCCTTTTACCATCTGATGGCTTGGCAACAGGATCATCTCTCTTTCAGTTAAAATAAATGGGCCAGTAAAGTGGTAGAATATTCACTGTGCTGAAAAGACTTTACACTAGTTAATGTACACTGCGTGTTGTGGGTTTCATTAGAGCAGAATACTAATGATGCACTGCATGTCTCCCCACGGTATCGCTTTATTGTACCAGCTGTATTATTGTTTTATATTAATATATTGATTATTGTCTTTTTCTCTTGTGTGTGTTTTTTTTTCCTAACTTTTTTTCCCCTGGCATTGCTTACCTATTACAGTTGGCGTTTTTTTTCAATATCACGTTTTTGGAATGAATGTTGATATTTATATGATTTCTTTTTGTTTTCCCCCATGTCTCCAAAGTAATTAATTTCCCTTGTTTGCTGCACAGATGTTGGGATATTTTTCAGTGCAACTTGATAAAGAATGACACCTTCACATACAGGTATAAAGGAAAAATGGATAAATATCTTGGCATTTCAGGTTCCAAGGTTGGGAGGATTCTAAACTCTCAACAGACCAATTCTCAGGGTTGGACAGAAGCTGAGAAAGATCTGATTTCTGGACCCTTTCCACAGTTTGTTGGACTGCTAAGCTTGTTTGCTGTAGCTGTGAGATAACCCCTGCACCTGGGCTAGGTGGCTGTTCTGTTCCTCTGAGGAAGGGACATGTGAGAGCTGGAAGAATTTGTAATTTATCAATACTCGGAGTGTAAATTGACCCATGTCAAGTCAGCAGCTAACAACACAGGACCTGGTCCAGGTCTGGAGCTTGTAGGCACTATGGCAATCTAGAAAACAACGAAAAGTAACACCATTGTAAGCATGCATTTATGCAGCTATTTATATCCTGTGGCTGATAAACAGCGAATTCTCCCAGCATTTTTAAAGGTGTTATAATACATCACCATCATGACTTTTTCACAGAGAACTTGCCACTGATGGTAAGTCTATAAGTCACCTGAACATGCCACTGGCAGTCTCAGGGAGGAGAAAGTGTAGGTCCAACAACTGACTGGTTGCTGTAGGAACCCAAAATAGCCCCCCAAGATACCATCTTGGTGGGCTGCTGGGTGGAAGCCCTGTGAGCTTGGACTGGCATGGGAGGATATAGGGCCTTGAAGGCTGGTAGGCAAAGAAGCTCCAGGAAAAAAAAATATTTGGAAGAAGATGTGACTTTGGAAGAAGTGTGGCTGGCTCATTCATGTGGTGAACCCCCAGTTCATGGCCCCACCCTCTCCAGGTGTGCAGGAGGTGGAGCCAGCTGTGGCTGGCAGCTGGTTTTAAGCCTCACAGCTGCAAAGTGCCCTTGTTATTCCTCCCCAGCTTGCAGTGTGGGAAAGTTCCGGTAGCTCCTCCTGATAAAACAGCATGGAGCAACCCTCTGCTCCCCACAGCTGAGCTCTGTGCAAGTGAGTGGTTTGCAGAGCATCGGTGTGGTCAGAGCAATGCTTGTCCTGCTGCCCAGGAATGAAGGTGATCAGCATTAATTGTTTACTTGTGTAGGAAGGAATAGGAAAAAGCTGTATTTGAAGAGAAGATGCCACGACCACAGGAGAACAGCCTCCTGTTGTTGAGTGGGTATCTCTAGGGCTTAACACCCTTCCACCACAGTGAGCTCATGTTGGAAAATCAATATGCATTTGCAAGCCCCACTGTTAAGGTACAAGGAACAAGGCAGTATGTAACCACAGTAGAGAAATTTGTAAACCCAGCAGCAGTTAAGGAAAGAAGATGGAGACTTTTCCCAGTGTGAAATATCAATCAGTGACTAATAACGTTTTCCTTGAAATCATGAAACAGAAGGAGACGCAAAGACTACTGTGTTCTGGACTGTAAAAGCACTGGAATAATCCATAGCGAGCCCCTATGAACAAGTGTTTCCATCCGTGCCATGTGTTTGCAATTCTGGCAATTAAGACAGAAGGAAAGGTCTTCTGGGCAGACTGTTCTGTCACTAGAAACATTCCTGGGGAGCAATTCCTTTAGCCTCTTCAGCCCAAATTTGTGACTGGTGTTACCCACCAGCTCCCTCCATGGAGCAAGTCAGTGTGATTTGCTGACTTCAATAGGGGAAAAACAATTTACAGTCCTTATGGGTATGATTGACCTTGATGGCTCATTCTTAAAATGTCAGCATCAGCATTACAAAGACTTTGCCAGGGTGATTATAATGGTAAAG